>NC_081414.1:812331996-812933782 GCF_030272615.1 Cryptomeria japonica | reverse complement strand
TGGCATTAAGTTTTGTTATCATATCAGTGTATTACATCTTGACTTCTAACCATTTCAGCAGTTGGAAAATCCCTTTACCAGGTAGCTTTAATAGGATTTTTGTAAATCCTTTAATAAGGTGACTCAAAATCATTGAGTTCTTCAAATCCTCTTGCAAGGTAACCTTTAACAGGGTTCTAACCTTTAACCAGGTATTTAGCCATCCCTTAACTAGGTGATCCCTAGCAGGATTGGTTCCAAGTAGAACCTATTGTAAAGTCCTTAATAGGACTAGGCTCCTAACAATGCGGACTTCAGAAGAGTTCAAGGACAACTTGTGGGTATTCATCCCCACCGTGGTTTCTCCTAGTAGGGTTTCCACATAAAAAATCAGTGTGGCATGTGAGATGCTTTTTCATGTGATGTTTTAGGGTTTTATGTTAAGCGGTAATGCATGCTGATCTAGTGGTCATTATATTTCTAATGTATCACTTGTTTAAGCATATGGGTGAAGTGGAAATGAGATATTAGCTTCTGTGAAGATCTAAGTGTTACCGATTTATGACTTTTACAGTCATTGTGTTTTACCAATATTGCCTTGATTTAGATCGGTGATGTTGTTCACCGGTTAGTGCAGTCTTTGTTGTTTAAAGTTGTTAAAGAAGTTTTTGTCTATACTGATTCAGCCCCCACTCTCAGTATTTGTTGAGTATTTAATGTTCATTATTATTCATCAATTTTTTTGTATTTTTATGATTTTTTGATCTTTTTTTATTTTTCAAGACTAGTGATCTTTGAAGACTAGGCTTTGAACTTCTTTAGATGCATGATGTTCATGGGCTCATCCAAATGATCTCCTTCAGGTGTAGCTGACTAATAGGCTCTCAATCCATATTTTGCAATGATGACATAGGGTCAAAGCTAATTAGGCTCAATCTTGCCTTTCTTTTCACGGTCCTACAGATTTCTCTAATTTTCTATATGGACAAGAACACCTATGTCAATTTCTTGAGTCTTGAATTTCTTGTTGTATCTCATTCGAAGGCAATTATGATATACCTGGAGGTAGTTTAAGGCCTTGAGATGCCATTCATCTAGAAATTCTAGCTCTTGTAACCTGGCCACTCTATACTCTTCATTAGAAAGGATGTTCTGTAGTGATACTTGAAGTGAGGGAATTTCAATATCAAGGGGTAGGATAGTGTCAAAATTAAAGACTAAGGAGTATAGTGTGGCTCCTGTGGGAGTGCAGATTCTTGTATGTTAGGCCCAAAGGGTGGGATGGAGTTTTAAGTGTCAATCAGGGCTACCTTCATTGACTATTTCTTGATGATCTTAATGAGAGTTTTGTTTGAAGCCTCAGCTTGACCATTACCTTGTAGTTACTATGGGGTGGATAAGTAGTGTTGGATGATGAACTTCTTACATAATTATTTGACATCCTAATTCTTGAAAGGTCTGCCATTTTTTGTGATGATAAATTTAGAATTTATGTAGTGATAGATTAAGCAATACATGATAAACTTAGAAATCTATTTGCCATTGGTAAAGGTGAGTGGTATTGCTTCCACCCACTTTGTGAGGTACTCAGTGGTGATTATTATGAACTTGTGTCCATTGAATGAGGTGGGATGGATTTTTTTGATGAGATTGAGCCTCCACTAAGAGAAGGGACAAGGAGTAATAAATGGTTGTAGATCCTGAGAAGGTGCATGAGTCTTGTCACCATGCTTCTGACAAGGGATACATTTCTTCATGTAGTGATAGGCATCTTGTTCCATTGTGGGCCAGTAGTATCCTATGTGCAAGATCTTCTTAGCCAAAGTGAGACTACTTGAGTGTTCTCCATAGATACATTTGTGTACTTCATGTAGTGCTTGTTAAACCTCCTCTTTATCTAAACACCTTAGGAGGGTTCCATCGAGGTGCCTTTGAAATAGGGTATCACCAGGGATGGTGTATTGGGTAGATCAGTAAATGAATGCCTATTGTTGGGTTTTGGTGAGGTGAGGGGGAATGGTGTTATCTTAGGTAGGTGAAGGTTTCTTGATACCATGGGAAATCGAGACCAACAAGTACATATACCATGTTAGATTTAGGGACATTATATGCTAGTACTAAAAGATGATCGACCAAGAATTCACATTTTTTATTGTTTGCACGCATCTGTAAGAGAGAACCAATTGTAGCCATTGCATCGGTGGCTTTGTTGTTTGTCCTAGGAACTTGTTCAAACTGAATAAAAGTGATATGTTGTTTGAAGTCTTCCACCAAGTGGCAATAAGGGAGAAATTTTTCATCCTTGGTTTGATACTCGTCATTGACCTATTTTATGACAAGTTGGGAGTTTCCATAGACTTGTAGCTCTATAATTTTCCATTGGGTAGCCAAACAGAGTCTAGTAATAAGAGCTTCATATTTTGCTATGTTGTTTGTGCATGAAAAGGGTATCTTTTAGGATTTAAGAATGCAATCACCTTGAGAGGTGATTAATAAGATACCTAGCACTGATCCATGTTTTGTGAAGGAACAATCAAAATATAACTTCCATTAGGTGGACTATGTGACATACATGATGAAATCATATAGAAATTCTGCTATTAGGGGGTGATCTCATTGAAGGGGAGCGTCAACAAATTAATCAACTATGATTTGTCCTTTTAGTGATTTCTTGTCTACGTACTAAATGTCAAACTCACTTAATATCATGACCCATTTAGTTGTGCACCCAGTGAGAGAAGCTTTAGACAACAAATACTTGGGAGGATCAATCGTTGCTATGAGTTGGTCTTGTTATTGAGCATGTAGTGACAAAACTTCTAAGTACTAAAGACCACTGTAAGGCATGCTCATTCTATGAGAGTATAATTGAGCTCATATTGCACAAGAGCAACTGATGTAATTATATTGCATTATCATTACCTTTATCATCAGTTTGTGCAAAAAATCCCCCTAGAGCTGATGTAGTTGTTGATATGTAAAGAAGAAGTGGTTGTCTCTAAATAGGTGGAATAAATACTTGAGGAGAAGCCAAATACTCTTTTAGTTTATCAAAAGCCTTTTGACATAGGTAGTCCCACTCAAACTTGGTGTCTTTGTGTAGGATATGTGCAAAAGGATGGCACTAGTCTACAAGTTGTGCTATAAATTGGTGGATGGATTGAAGGTTTCCCTATACACTTCGAAGCTACCTAAGTGTCTTAGGGGGAGGCATTCCCATGATTTATTTGACTTTAGCCAGATCCTCTTCAATTCAACTGTGAGATACAATGAATCCTAATAGTTTTCTAGATGTGACATTGAAAACCCACTTCTTAGGATTGAGGTGTAGATTGTATTTTTCTAGTCTTTCAAAGATTCTCCTCAAGACAGGGATGTGTTCTTCACGTGTCTTAGACTTTTATAGGAGGTCATCCACATAGTCTTCCATATTGTCATGCAAAAGGTCATGAAAGATGGTTGTCATTTCTCTCTGATAAGTTGCTCCTACATTCTTTAACCCAAAGGGCATGACCTGATAACAAAATGTCCCCCAAGGGGTGGTGAATGTAGTCTTGTGTTGGTCTTCTTCAACAATCTTGATTTGATTGTATTTAGAAAAACCATACATTAAGTAAAGAATCTCATGCCCAACTATTAGGTTAATAATCATGTCTATGCTAGGTAATATAAAATAATCTTTAAGATATGCTTTGTTGAGGTCCCTGAAGTCTGTACAAATCCATATGCCCCCATTGGGCTTGCCGATAGGTACAATGTTGGAGACCCACTCAGGATAATCAATGGGACTAATAAATCCAACATCCAACATATTTTGTCATTCTTCTTTGATAAGTAGGGAAATTTGTGGATACATTTTAAAAAGTTTCTTTTCACTAGTACTTTAGCATCTAGTTAGACAACGAGGTTGTGTACTACCAATTCTGGATCAAGGCCTGATATGTCAGTATAAGACCAAGCAAAGTTGATCTGTGTCCCATTGAGGAAACTTATGAAGTTTTGTTTCTCTTGATTTGTAAGGGACTTTGCAACAAGCATGTTATTTAAATTATCATTTGTACCCATGTTGATAGTGTTAGTATCTTCAACCAACAATGATGATTTCTCTTGATACAATAGAACCATGGTAGGCAGGTCAAGCCCTCATCTTCTAGCATCTAACCCAAGTTTTCACTATCAAGATACATCTTTTATTCTATTTTTTTTTACTTCGAAGGTACCTTAGAGAGGTTTTCACTAGGGGAATTTTGATATTATTATTTTCATTTTTGAGACTAAGGGATTTGACCTAAGTACCAAAGTATGCATCCCTGTTGAGCTGGATTCCATTCATGAATGTGTGATTTTCAAGGTCTTGCATGTTTAGTAATGCCAAGAGGTCATTTTCATTAGCATAGATGTTGAGGGCAGGTGGTCCTTGTTGGTCCCAATAAATGAGTTTTGTTGGATGAGTTGGAGTTTAGATGGGTTGGAAAGGGTGAAACGAATGATAGTGTTAATGTAGGAATCATCAAAGTGGTCATCAAGGTATTTCAGAAGGAGGTTCTGTTAGAGCACCATTGATAGTAACCTTAGGCACTGGTGTGTAACCCAAGCCCCTATTGTACTTATATGAGATTGGTGAGATGGGCACTTTCCTTCCTTGTTTTTAAGGTTTCAAACCATGTCCTTTATAGCCCATATTGTCTACCATAGTAGATGCTTTAGGGTACATGCATTTTCTTTGGGATGTCTACTTGCGCTTCATCCTCTTCTTGGTACAACCAAGAAGTGACATCAATTTCCAGGATCTCTTCATCAAGTGGGCCCCACTATTCAAAGGTGTTCTTTTTGAATTTCATAGTGGGCTTCTTTTGGATCTCAATTTCCTTAAGCCTTCCATTTGACTTAGGAGAGGGTGGGAGTTGACTCACATAGAGTGCATTTTTAAGTTTATACTCTTCACGACTATTGTCAATTATCTTAACCTTGATCTCGGGTTGGGAGGAGGTAGATGTGACATTTGAAGGATCAGATGGAGGAAACAAAACAAGTATATTGAATGGGAAATGATAAGGGTGTTGTCCCCAAGGAGTTTATAATATTTAAAGGGCTATGGATCAGTCAGGATTGTGATCTAATTTAAGACATTAATGATAAGTGGATGGAATGGCTTGAATGGACTGGATCCATGTATGACCAAGAAGTATGTTATAGGGGAGATCAAGTTCTAAGACTTGACAAGTAGTTTCAACCATTGCAAGGCCCACTTGAAGCAGTAGTATTTTAGTGCCTTTGGAGACCCAAACTATATCATCATAGACTTTTATTGTGATGGCAGATGTGTCAACCAAGTCTTTAGAGATAATTTATTGTTTGATCAATTTATATGTGCAAAGGTTTAGTTTAGATCCACTGTCTATAAGGTCTCTCTTGATTTTATGTTTTTTATGATGGCCTCAATGTGAAAGGGTTTGTTGTGGGATGGGTTTGCAGATGGAGCAACTTTGGATGTGAAAATGAGATGGTTTTGCACAACAAGATTGCCAATTAAGGCTTGGAATTGGGCGGCATTGATGTTATTTGGAATAAAAGATTCCAGAAGGGCTTGTTCAAGAATCTCTTTGTGAATAAGTGAAGTCTTGAGGAGTTTTAGGATAGAGATCTGTGTAGGCATCTTACCGAGGTGATCAAGGATATCATAACAATGAGTGGATGAAATGGAGGCTTGTGGTGGAGGAGGAGCTCCCTAAATGGTTACTCTCCCACTATGGGTGGTAACATTATAGTCATTCTAGGAAAATGAGGTGGAAGGTGAAGCACCTTGAATGACTATCTTAGCTTTCGAGGGTCTTCTTGATGACTGTAGGGGGGTCACCTTGAATGGTTACCCTAGGTCTATGAGGAGTGGATGAGGACTCATCTTCATGGATTGTTATAGTGTTAACATGGGTGTCAGTGGGATCTATGCGGCCTACCAAGGAGTTAAAGCCAACAATTTGGTTGGTATAGTCGTAATAGAATTCATGAGATGATGAGATTTTATCCTTACCATGTTTAGGGAAGGGATCCTCATACATCTTGAGTTATCATTTGAATTACCAGGTTTAGCAATTTTAACCTCAACATCACCTTTGTCAATTAGGTCTTGGATATATAATTCTTGAGTTTCATACACTTTCATGTATCATGACCTTGGACATAGTGATAGTCACAATATTCATTTTCATCATACCATATAGGTTTTGGTTGATTTGCATCAAAAGGATGAGTCATTGGAAATACAACAACACTAAACTTGACAAGCTTTTGGAAGATGACCTATATAGTTTCAATAAGCGGTGTGTACTCACATTGGGATTGATTGTTGGAATGGGGGGTGACCTTGGATGGAGACATTATTGTAGGGTTGGGATTGATTGCGGGAATCAGATTGAGTGTTGAATTCATTGTTGGTGGTGGTGGGTTTGATAGTGGTGGTGACATTTTGGACATGCTTGGTGTCAGTTATTCCATAATTGACAACATTTTTATCTTTGGACCAAACCTAGGCTTGTCATTAGATGAAGAAGGGCCTTGCAAATTTTTCTAATAAGGTTTGACAGTACCTTCCTCTAGGAGGATTCTTTCTAATGTGAGACCCTTCTTGATAACTTTCTCAAAGGAATTGAGACACTGACAAGTCAAAGGTCAGGACATTTCTGACACTAGATTGCGTAGGAACAACTCAATTTGGTAAGACTTTGGTATATCTTCAGGGAATTTCTTGATGAGGTTTCGCCATGTTTGCAATAAATTAGCGAAAGTATCTCTAGGCCTCTACTTTGTGTTGCATAGGTTCATCATAGAGGCATAATTTTCAATGTTATATTCATAATGGGACACAAAATTCTCTATGAGGTCCAAGAATGATTTGATGGAGCCATGAGGCAAGGCCGAAAACCAAGGGAGGGTAGGTCCACTAAGACTCTTAGGAAAAAGTCGATGTAAGTAGAAATCACTATAGGAGACCTCTTGGAAGGCTATGTAAGATTATTGGATGTGATCTCTAGGGTCCCCTTTGCCTTTGTATTTTTTGAACTTGGGCATTTCAAAACCAAGGGAGTATGGGGCTACTAAAAGAGAAGGATCATAGGGATAAGGAAAAAATTTCCTCAAATGTGTATGGTTTCTTATGAGCCCCATCCTTAAATTTTTTGATAAGATCCTTCATGTCCTAGATTTCCTTCATAAGGTTTGGTTGTTGATTTTGGATATTAGGAATGTAGTGATCTAAATTGGACCCTAGAATTTGAGTAGATACAGATGACATAATAGCACCTATATATTGATAAGAGGAAACAAGAGGTTGCAAAGTGATTAGAGGACACGATAAAAAAATGGTACTAATAGGAGGTAAGCTAGCGTTGATGTAGCTAGCCAAACTATGAAGAGGTGTGAATGACCTAGGAGGTTGGGAGATAGGGGGATTGGAAGTGCTTGTGGGTATAGAAATTAATGGTATGAAGAATAGAGAGATTTGCATGGTCACCTTCTACGGGAGTTTCAAGGATTGACAAGTCAAAGCTTGGAGGCAAACGTGCCCCTTGACTGATAAGATGAGCTACAAGCCCATTGGAATCAACCTTGAAGAATTTTTCTATCATTTCTTGGTTGTAAGGATTATCCATAAAGGTTTTCAAACATGGGGAGTGCTCAAGTTGATCCACAAACAAAGTTAATATGCAAAAAAATTAAAATTTGAAATTCAAACTAAGGTAGAATATTTACCAGCATGAAGACGCTGAAATAATAAGTGAACACACTGATCTAGCTTTCGTAAACAAATAGTCAGTCTTCAAAATTAAAAAATTAAAAAACATGTAGAGGAAAAAGTAGATAAGTGGAGATGTCGATTTGCAACAAAAATGTCGAAGCGTTGTCCAAGTAAAAAAACTAACTTAAGATGCTATAGTTAAGATAAAAAAATCCAAAAGGCTATAGTTTATGATGAACTTAAAACAAATAGACTAATTTTTGTGATTTTTAAACTTTTATATGAATTTTTTTTGTATTTTAAAAATTTAACTTAAAAATGAGAAAGAATGTGAAGAATGAAAGCTATAACAGAGATACTATTTAAAAATAGTGGAGATGTTAAAATAGAAACATAGGCATCATTCCTTAGAGTGGACACACCGATTGGCAGAACTTACACAAAAATGGGTTGAGTGGGAAAAAAAATTGAATGGAGATGTTATTCTGCACCTACAGAGACATCGAAGTGTTAGACATAATGCACCACTGAAGGGGAGGGGGTGAATTAGTGTTTCTCAAATCTCTTTCTTCTTTTGTAGAACTTTGTGAACATATCGGTTCCTAGATTTAACTCAATGCAAACTTAGCAGTTAAGGAGAAGACTAACTTAAATTTAAACACACTCACAAGGGGACATCACATAACACCAACATATATGAGGAAAAGCCAAGATGGGAAAAACCCTGGTGATAAATGTTATTGAAGTCTACTGCTCCAATCCAACCTCACAATAAAATATAGTTACAAAGTTTAGGGCACCAACCTAAGGAGCACCAACCCCTGACTTTAGGGCACCAACCCAAGGAGCTACAACCCCTACACCAAGCTACAACTCAATGTACATAAAGTAAACATTAAATACATAAGTGGTTATCATGTTACAAGTGAGTCTGGCAATCATTTCAAATATTTTGCTTTGTCGATGAGATATTCTCTCTGCTACACCAACTCACTCTTCTTGCTTTTCTTTAGCTACTCTACTCTCTGCTGGTTCTTTGTTTAGCATCTCTGTAGTCTCATTCTCTTCTACTTGATTGGTATAAATACAACTGGTTCTTCACTCCAACTAGTTGAAAGCTTCAACTAGATTCTCCCTTTCTCTCACTCTTCGTACAGATGCTCGTTGAGCACTGGGCTAATTTCTTCTTCCCTATAGAGACCTTCAACTTATCAATCCCCCAATTATCTATTCTTCAGCTCTCTTCCATCTTGCTTTGTTAGTGAGAATACTACCGGTTCTTCTCTCCTAATGGTTGAATGCTTCAACCAGGTTCTACTCACTTCTCAGGTGCTCATTGAGCACTTGGCTGATTTTCTCTTACTTGTAGAAGTCTTCAACTTCGCAATCACACAATATTCTACTATTTAGGAACAACAAATAATCTCTTTGGCCTTCATACTTATAGCCTCGACTTCTCACCACAAACCAATTCAAAATTTGGGCGATTAGGGTTTCCTCACAATCCTCAAGGCCAATCAAATCCAATCAGATCTTGCTTGATCTGATCTTCCTGACATTCACCTACACAAGTCCACCATCAACATGCTTTCCAAAACATGCCTTCCATCTTCAGCAGCCTACAAACAATCTCTCGGCATACATCTCGGTCAATCATCATTAATGCCTGTATTGTTTCCTTCTCGATCTCTTCTAGCATCCTGATCTTTTTTCTTTGATTCAAGCACCAACAACTCCCTGATTCTTCAATGTTTGTTCATTCTTCCTTGAGCCACATGCTTCTGACTTGATCCACAAATCACGAGATCCACTTTCAATGCACACCTATCGAGATACCTAACTCCACATGGCACTTCACCAACCTTTGTGAACTTGCCACCTTGATCCCATATGGCATCCACATCAACCATCGATTAACTTGAATTTTTCAGTCAGTCCAGATAGGATCACTGATCAGCCACCCTACCGGTTCCTCTTCTCTTCCAGTTTGCTAACCTAGCCGGTCTTACTTGTTGTACCAGTTACCTCATCATATCTTCCCTCATCTTGAACTATCGATGGAGCTCTCAAACTGGTCTCCAAACAGGTAAATCCAAAGTATGCTCATTTCCACAAAGTGGGGAGTCGTCTACATCTGCACCTTGCACATATTAGTGGTGGGATTACATATCGGTTATCACTCTTGCTGACACCATGTCATCAATCTTCACAAGGCTCCATCTTCAATCAGGTATTTCTACTTTTGACTGCATCTGCTTAGCCTTGCCTTTCTTCCTGATCAATTTTGTTCATTCCTCTACCAGTTTGTTAAGGTGATAAACACTTCACACTTCCCCTATACTGGCATCCCAACATGCCTTCTCTATCAATCTAGTGCATAACCCTGATCTCATGCACTTAAGGCATTCCTTCAATTCATCGATAGATCCAATGTGGGCACACTCATTATCATCCATTACCTCTCATGATGACTACATCTTCATTCGGTGGGAGTCATGTTGTTCAGTAACCTCCCAGCATATTGGTTCATTCTTCTCTTCTAGTGTTGATGTGATTCAAGTAACACTCTGCCTCTTCATTACAAACAACCACTCAAACACCTTGCCCAATGTCAACACTCCTTTTAACAATTGACATACTCTCCTTACTTTACTGATGTTCTTGCAACACAAGGTGATATCCAAGATATCACATCATGTACTCCTCCATGGCAGTGTTGCACATACATCCGATCTACCGGTAGTCATTCCATACCAATTGACATCAATGACAACACAATACCAACAATCTCCCCCTTTGGCATTGATGTCAACACATGTAGTATCCGACATACTACATAATCCTTCTCCCCCTTTGACAACAACAACAAAGGGCATTGCTAGTATATCATTCCTCCCTATATTTACCGGTCGCTGACAGAATTGTTTCCTCCCCCTTTGTCTTCATTGGATGTAACACTTCCTTTTATACAACTTGTTATCATGTCACTTGTTTTTTACATCTTCTAAAGTCACAACACTTGAGATGGAGAACTTAACCATCAACTGACACCAATTGAGTATGTAGGTCTGAAGCCATTTGATAAGGCACTTCAATCTCTAGAGGGACTGATACCAATTGTTGATGTGTCAGTGAGTACTACTCTCTAACCAGTTAAACTGCAACATCTCTGCAATTTCTATCTCCTGTAGTTTGGGCAGTCAGTAACCTTATGAGTTCAAGCAAGTTGGCTCTTCATTATGAGACTCTTCATGATGAGCACTTGAACTCCCCCTAAGTCATACATCTCAGGTTCTTATATCCGGTCAGGTACAATACCAGATCTCCCATCTTCTCCATATACCGGTTTAGTTGTGCATCTCCGTTGTATCCACCATAGCCTATGACATGATCTTGGATCTACACAATGCTAGTCAATTTATCATCATGCCAAGAATCAAATCGGTTAGCCCAAAGAATATGCATGCCTGCATGATCAACCATGGGTCCAACATATGTAATTCAGGTCTTTTCCAATACCACCTAAGACATGAACTCCACATTTCATGCTACTGGGGTTATTGCACTGAATTCTAACTTCATTGTCTTACATAACCTATTTTGCATTCATGTCAGTAACATCCTACACATACTGGTTAACATTTGATGCCAATTGTTAGCCTCCACTTCTTGACACATGCAGTAGTGATCCATCATTGATATGTAGGTGTGTAGTCAAGGCAACCTCTACACACACTTATCTTTTCATTTCCATCCTTCATACGGGCAACGACATGTTTTTCCATGTTTCCTTCTTCACTGAGGGGGTGTATGATAAATTCAATGTGCTACTCCCCCTAAGGTCCTGCATCTCCTTTAGGCCTTAGGAGATATCACTTGTGCACTGAATACATAGTTTTGGTCCAAGGTTTTCTTCCTCCATTCCTTCTTAACCTCATTCTTCTTCCTATCTTTAGTCTTGGGAGTAGGTCTTATTATCTTCTGCTGATATTTATTTTCCTTTCTAGACTCTGCATCACAACCCAAAATAGTGCTATAGTAGCACACAACATCCATCCCAACCTCATGATTGGGGAACCTTCTAGCATATTGGTTAGCCCTTCTTCCTTTGATCATGCCATTTTGGCTAGTTATCGGTTTCTTTGAATTTCTTGATTGTGTAGGAGCATTTTTCCTCTTGTTCCAAATCGGTCTATGTTACTTGTATCCTCTACAACTACTTCCATGTAGAGCATGATTATTCCACCAGTTGTTGTAGGATTGCAAGTTCTTCCTCCTACAATCATAACTTCTATGGCCAGGTCTATTGTTGTTAAAACATACAAAATTAGCAATGCCGAAAGAGGGGGTATGCAAGCTTCTACCTCTAGATGTATTATGCTGATATGCATAAAATCTATAGCCATCTGATTTATTATTCCTAGGAAGGACACTCTGTCTATTCCTAGACCTCATTTTACATTCTTTTTCCCTATGGCCATAACCTTTGCATCCAAAACAATAACCGAAGAGAGGAGGATTATTAGTTACAAACTTATTCTACCAAACATGAGGTGTTCTTACCAGTTTGGCATCTACATTTTTCTTTCTCCAGGAATGGATCTGGGGTTGTCCATTCTCTACAGATCTTTCATCTATTCTCTTCTTCTATCATGCTTGTCTTGACTTGGTGGCAACATCATTTCTTTGTCTTCTACCGATAGGAGGTCTTCCCCTATTCATGCTCCCGGTAACACTGTCTTCCCTCATCTTTCCTTTTCCTTTCAGATCTGCATGGTTTCTCCATGCAGCATCATTCTTCATTCTCAGCTTGAGTTCATCTTGACATTTCTCAAGTTCCTTTCTAAGATTCTCCATCTCTTCCTTTATCTTCTAACATTATTTGTCCTTTGTTTCCACTTCTAGCTAGAGCTCCTCACATCTCCTCTCCTTATCATCAAAGACTGACTTCAACTCACCAGTCAATCCTTTTGCCTCTTCAAGTTGATATGTCAATATACAGATATTTCTATTTGATTCTTCAAGACATGTTCTCAACCGGTTGCATTCATCATGAACTGAATCTTTGTAATTTTTAAAATCCTTTCTAACACTTTGCAGCTCATCTAGTGCACTTACCAGTTCCCATTCAAGATCTACTTTGACTTCATCTTCATCATCACTCCCAAACACATCTTGCTAGTGGGATCCATTAGCCTTGTCACACTCAGATGTGTGTGCATCACTTTCAGTCTCTTGTGCCTTGAAGAGATGAGTTTCCTCTTCATCGGAACTACAGCAACTAACGGATCTGTCGTCAACACTTCCACATGTGTCAACATAGTTGTTCTTCATGCCTCCAAAATCTGCTTCAGCAGTGCAAGTCTCATTTCCATAAAGCATCTTTAGTTTATCCCATAGACTCTTTGTTGTTTTGCATCTATCCACCTGTGAGGAGACATCATCGACGAGCCCTCTGAATATAGCCTTCATGGCTTCTTCATTACATAACTGTCTACTTTCTTCTTTAGTGTTGGTGGTGGGACATACATTCCTAGAGAGACAATTTACAACTGCCATCCAGACATCATAACCTAGGGAGGACATGAAGACTTCCATTCTGCAACTCCAAATAGTATAGTTTGAACCATCAAACATTGGAGCAGGGATTGACACTAAACAAACCATTGTGTCCTTAGGCCAGAATCTACACAAGTTGGATAAAGCTCGTCTAGCTGGGAACCTACGCTCTAATACCAATTGTTAGACACAATGCACCATTGAGAGGGTGAGGGGGTGAATCAGTGGTTCTCAAATCTTTGTCCTCTTTTGTAGTCCTTTGTGAACATACCAGTTCCTAGGTTTAACTCAATGCAGACTTACCAGTTAGGGAGAAGACTAACTTAAATTCAAACACACTCACAAGGGGACATCACATAACACCAGGATATACAAGGAAAACCCAAGATGGGAAAAAACTGGGTGAAAAATGTTGCTAGAGTCTACTACTCCAATCCAACCTCACAATAAAACACAATTACAAAGTTTAGGGCACCAACCTAAGGAGCACCAACCCCTACCTGATTTATGGGCTACAACCCAAAGGAGCACCAACCCCTAACTTTAGGGCACCAACCCAAGGAGCTACAACCCCTGCACTGAGATACAACTCAGTGTACACAAAGTAAACGTTAAATACATAAGTGGTTATCATGTTACAAGTGAGTCTTGCAACCATTTCAAATATTTTTCTCTATCGGTGAGATATTCTTTCTACTACACCAACTCACTCTTCTTGCTTTACTTCACCTGTTCTACTCTCTGCTGGTTCTTTGTTTACCATCTCTGCAGTCTCATTTTCTTCTGCTTGACCGGTATAAATACTACTAGTTCTTCACTCCAAATAGTTGAAAGCTTCAACCAGATTCTCCCTTTCTCTCACTCTTCTTACAGATGCTCATTGAGCACTGGGCTAATTTCTTCTTCCCTATAGAGACCTTCAACTTCTCAATCCCCCGATTGTCTATTCTTCAGCTCTCTTCCCTCTTTCTTTGTTGGTGAGAATACTATCGGTTCTTCTCTCCTAATGGTTGAATGCTTCAACCAGGTTCTCCTTCACTCCACTCACTTCTCAGGTGCTCGTTGAGCACTTGGTTGATTTTCTCTTACTTGAAGAAGTATTCAACTTCGCAATCACACAATGTTCTACTATTTAGCAGCACCAAACAATCTCTTTGGCCTTCATACTTATAGCCTAGACTTCCCACCAAAAACTAATTCAAAATCTGGGTGGTTAGGGTTTCCTCACAATCCTCAAGGCCAATCAAATCCAATCAGATCTCACTTGATCTGATCTTCCTGACATTCATCTACACAAGTCCACCATCAATGCGCTTTCCAAAACATGCCTTCCATCTTCAGCATCCTGCAAACAATCTCTCAGCATACATCTTAGTCAATCACCATTAATGCCTCTACTATTTCCTTCTCAATCTCTTCTATCAGCCTAATCTTCTTACTTTGATTCAGGCACCAACAACTCCCTGATTCTTCTCTATTTGTTCATTCTTCCTCGAGCCACATGCTTTTGACTTGATCCATAAATCACGGGATCCACTTTTAGTGCACACCTATCGAGATACCTAACTCCACATGACACTTCACCAAGCTCTGTGAGCTTGCCACCTTGATCCCATATGGCATCCACATCAACCATCTATTAACTTGACTTTTTCAGTCTATCTAGACATGATCACCAATCAGCCACCCACAAGTTCCTATTCTCTTCCAATTTGCTAACCCAGCTAGTCTTACGTGATGTACCGTTTACCTCATCATATCTGTCCTCATCTTGAATTGTTGATGGAACTCTCAAACCAGTCTCCAAACAGGTAAATCCAAAGTATGCTCATTTCCAAAAGGTGGAGAGTCGTCTACATCTACACCTTGCTCATATTACTGGTGGGCTTACATACCGTTTATCACTCTTGATGACACCATGTCATCAATGTTCACAAGGCTCCATCTTCACTCAGGTCTTCCTACTTCTGACTACATCTGCTTAGCCTTTCCTTTCTTCCTGATCAATTCTATTCATTCCTCTATCTGTTTGTCAAGGTGACAAACACTTCACACTTCCCCTATACTGGCATCCCAACATGCCTTCTCTGTCGGTCCAATGCATAACCTTGATCTCATGCACTTAAGGCATTCCTTCAATTCATCGGTAGATCCGATGTGGGCACACTCATTGTCAGCCATTGCTTCTCATGATGACTGCATCTTCATCCGATGGGAGTCATGTTGTTCAGTAACCTCTCAGCATACCGATTCATTCTTCTCTTCCAATGTTGATGTGATTCAGGTAGCACTCTGCCTCTTCATCACAAACAACCACTCAAACAACTTGCCCATTGTCAACACTCCTCTTAATAGTTGACATACTCTCCTTACTTTACCGGTGTTCTTGCAACACAAGGTGATATCCAAGATATCACATCTTGTACTCCTCCATGGCAGTGTTGCACATACATCTGATCTACCAATAGTCATCCCATACCGGTTGACATCAATGACAACACAATGCCAACATGAAGTAGAGGCAGAGACATCAAATTGCAACTTGAGATGCTGATGTGCTATTCTACAAGAAAATTTCTTCAAAACACAAAAAATATTAAATGCAAGGGACTTGGGGTCCCATCGACCGTGCCAAAATGAAGAGGTGAAAATCCAAAGTTTATGATAAAATAAATAAATGAAATAAAAACCTAATGAAAGAATTCAAATATACAACACAACCATTATGCCTTAATTCTCTTCTCTTCCTTCGATTGAGTGGGATGAAGTGGAAGATGCACCTTTCCTCCACTTGATTTGATTTGCACTCCTTTAGTGATGGGTTGTGGATTTCTCTCCACTACAAAACAAGATGGGGGTTGGCTATGAAGATTATTGGGATAAATGGATTGTTAGAATCAAGGACAACTGAGTGGGATTCAACAATTTTTAACTTTGTTAATCTATCCTTTAAACCACTTAATGCATATGAAGAAAATTAAAGCAGAGAAGCATAAAGCAAAGATCAGCAACACCATAACACCAAGATTTTTATGTGGAAACCTAGTTAAGGAAAAAACCACTGTGGGATTCAAACCCACAATTTTAATGTACTCTACTAAAAGTATTAAAATATTACATAAGAGGAATACACATGCATTCAGGCACACTGCCTAAAGCTCATTGCTCGCTTACAAGTAGGGGCTACAACCTCGGATGGATCACTACCTTACAAAAAGATTATAGAAGATGATCTTAATATATGAACTGCAAAACAACATCTACAAATGCCAAAAATAGTTCCGATTAAGCACAAAACACTATATCTTACTCAACTCTGCAATACTGCTATGTTTTGATAATCTGCATCGTACCGAAGCACAAATATTCACCTTGAACATGTGAAACTATGCATAATCGCTCACACACACATCACATGTAATCATCGATTCCTAAAATGATCAAATAAACTTGTCTTTTATATCTACATCATAAATTTAGGTCACCACCATGTCGACTTCAAGAATATTGTGAAAATGATGAAACGTGTACACAAGTCAGCTCAAAATCAACTTCAATGAATATGTGGACCCCAAAAAAAATGTCCACATGCTTCCCACATGTCGGCTCATCATCCTTGAACACACAAAAATTTATCAAAATTGATCCTCAAGATCTACAAAATGAATTATCACACGTTACCACTAATATACACTATTCATACCAGTAACTAGTCTACCGGATCTTCTATCTACACAAAACTCATCATCAGAGGCCACAATCCTATAATGAGATATATTACATGTCCACAAACCTTATCCGAAATCTGCAATGCAAAATACAGAATCAAAATAATCCGCCAACCAAAAGTGAACATCCTACCGGTTACACTGTTCTTCTCACTAGACCTTATTGGACTCAATCAATTCAATCAACCTTACAAAATTAATAAATTATGAGTTGTGGATACCAAATCTCATATGAGTTGCCATAAATGACAACATCTCAATATACATGTAGTGTCTCTTGCCAACAATCTCCCCCTTTGGCATTGATGGCAACAGTTAGTGAAAAATACTAAGTGTCAAACAAAAACCAAAATATATACATTGTAACCAAAAATCTACTCACCGGATTCCAAAGAATCAAAGAATCAAAGAACTCCTCCTAAGATCAACATTTTTCACAACTATAAACTCCCCCTTTGACATCAATGACAAAGGTAGCATGCCGGAAAAAAATTCTATCCAAAAATGTTATACACATATGAATACATAGACTTACAAAAATTTGAAAATATATGCATAGAGATTCTTTAAAGAGTCCAAGTGACTATCCCAACCTGTCTCTAGATTCTCAAAAACTGTGATAAATCCACTGAAAATATAAAATTGCACTACTGCAGTCTTGAGATCATCTAGTTTAGCTTCAATCAGAGCATTCTGAACATCTCAAAGAGCATTTGACATTATATACATCTTAGGAGTAATGAGACTCCTAACTTTTGCAACCCTGCTCAATATCCTTTCTCGATCATAACTCAACCTTTGAGTCTTCTCAATAAGAGATATCACCTAATTTTCATGATTGCCCAATGAATTTTACAAAGGATCAACTGACTTAGATGTACTTTCTAACTGATCCTTATACTCCTGAGACTTCTTCTCAATATTTGTAGTAAACTTGTTCAAGTATAGGCATTATTTGTACAAGTTTCCACCTACGATCATTGTATCCTGCATGCTCTTTACACAGTTTGCTAATGTGGCTCTATCTCTCAAAATCAACTTTTTCAAAGTGCGGAGCCCTTTAGCATTAAACTATTTTCTAACTTTCTCCTCTGTAGACTTCTCGAAAGACTCAAAGTGGGAATCATCATAATTAATTAGACTTTTTAATTGCCCGGATGGAGTATCAAATGTATCCTTTTTGAATGAGGGCATTAACTTCTCCAAAATAATAGTTGCCATGATCATCAACAAGTCGTCTTCAGTATGAGATTTTAAAATATCTTTGGCTTGAGAAAAAGATAACAACTGAAGATTTTGTATGGGAGACAAAGAAGCAAGATTGATTGGCCCTTGAATGAATTCGGAGTCATCTAATACCTATTTCCCCTTTGTTTCCTCTGCAGTGTCTCTTGCTTTGGTTTCAACTTTAGTTTTAACCTCAACCTTTTCCATATTGTCCTCTACAACTTCTTCCTTTTCAGGTGTTGGAGGGACCTCAACCTTATCAGGTTTTCTAGCTTCATCCATATGTACAACATCTTCCACTCTACCTTCTCTTGAAATAATGGCTTCTACATGTTCTACTGTTTGAACTTCTGGAATGGAAGTATCATCCATTGCTTGCTTAAATTGGTTTCACTTTCAGAATGGGAGGTATATCCTCCTTGGTCTACTCATCTTCCGGATGAGTGTCAACTTGTACTTTTTCCAGATTCATCTCATATTGATTTTCAAGCAAAAATTTTCTCAAAATCTTCTTTTTATCTTTTCCAACTTCTTGAATCTTGCCAATCTTAATCTTATTGACTCTAGTCTTACTCTGGAATTTAGGTTTAGCTAGCTAAAAAATTCTAGCTATCTCTTCTTTAGCTATCCAAAATTTCATGCAACATTTTTGGAATCACTGAAGATAATTCTATCAATGTTTTACTATACACAACTCATATATTCAACAATTGCTTCCTCTAATGATCTTTTCTAATTGTCATCAAAATTTTCATACCATTTAGATAATGGCTTTAGATTATCATTCTTAAATACTTCATCTATAATTTGATCCAATGTCATAGGAAGTTTCAATGTAACTTTTCCTTTCTTCAATGCTTCATCAAGTTCAGACTTTTATTTCTTACCAGGCCTTGCTATGCTAGATGGCTTCTCCTCTATGATCTTGGTGGACTTTCGAGCTTTAGCATTCACTCCCTTGACTACCTCTCTCCAAATCAATCTCTTCATCATCAACAACCACAAATATGACTGATTTCCTCTTCTGCACACAGTTGAATGGCTTGATTGATGCTTTAGTCTAGGATGCAGGTTTAATAGGACCAGAAGAAGGAGAAACACTTCTAGTTTGTGTTGCTTTAGGATCAAGAGCTACTATGAGTTCCTTCTTCACTTTAATAGTTTTCTTCTCAGAGTGAATATTCTTCTCCTTGGCTTTCTGAATAGCTTCCTTTGAAATCCCTATTCTTTCTGCAAGAGTTTCAACCTCTTTCCAAACCTTCTTCAAAATGACCAATTTATTGAACTGCTCATGTAGATTTAATCTCTTTTTCTTGTAAGTACCAAATCTCTCCTCACTGGTGTCCACTAATTGGCTCAACAAATGCTGAGAATGTATTCTAGAATTTTTTCATCAACCTCATAGCCCATTGGAAGAATCCATGAAGTTCGAGTTAACATTGCTTCCATTAAACATTGATTAATGTCAACCATAAAACATATGGTGTTTTCATATTTATCAACAATGGCTTTAGGGATTCTTTCCATTTCATGCATAGCTTTTTGAAAATTCTTCAAATATCCCCATAGATTTGAATTGCAGGCTTTGGACCCACTGGAGCCGTAAAGGTATTCCCAGATATGCACTCATATTGGCCTATCAAAAGCCTACTGAACTATACTAACTCTTGGAATCTCGTTCTTCAAATAGAAATATATACATAGGAGTAGGGAACCATACTTGAAGGAGTTCTTCTTGTTTTCTTTAAACTTATTCAAGTTCTTGATGAGCTCACTCTGGAGAAACTCGCAAAGATCATACTTCTTATTCTCCCTCAGCATCTCATATGTAGCATATACTGCAGTATCAGAGACAGAGTTCAATTGATTGGAGTAGTAGATTTAGTACCCTATCACCATGGATGCAAACTGAATGTCATCCTCAAGAATATCATCAATAGTCATTGCCCTTATGTCAAACTTTGACCCGATTACATTGGTTACAATATCATTCTTAGCTTCTTTCAGAGATGGCAATTGACTGGATGCATATAACCCTATAACGAACTGAATAACATCTCTAGTGATCTTATGCAGATTATCCAGCCACATAAATTCATCATGAACACGACTTAGGATGTATCGAATCCACTCCTACTCATACGCCATCAAAAACTTTACAAATTGTGCAAAACCCTTGTTGTCAATATCCTTAAATTCATATTTCATAATCAAACTTCCATCAGATAGCCAATTATTGTAGAGATTCAACATATGAGAACTTCCCAGTTCTTCAATCGGACAATGTGTATAAATTCTTATGTCTTTATTATTCAAGACTTCATAGGGCACAAATTAAAATACACTCTTTGGATTGTCCTCCATTGAAATGAATGGATGATCTTTGAAATTAGGAAGAGAACGCTCAGTGATGTTCACAACCAGAGGGGTAGCAATACTAGATGGAGCTATTCTTGCAGATTATTTCAAACTTCAATCAAAAGAGGGTTTTCTTTGATAAATACCTTGGATACCGGATTGAGTCTTCTCATCAAATTGCTTTGGAAATTGATAGCACTTGGTCTCGCTTGATCACATTCTTCACAAAGCTCTCTGAACTTCTCTCTTAAAATGCAATGTGAAAAATAAAGAGGAAAAGTTACCTTTTATTCACCGCAAACCTAATCTTTCACTCTAATAAATGTAATTTTACCTAAATCTTCCAGATTCTCTATATCTTACAGGAGTTCTTCTCTGGTTCTTCAAATAGGCTCAATTCTTTTAGAGATTCACCCAAAACATCTGCAACCATCATATACTCCTCTGTAACCTACTGGAAATAGG
Source organism: Cryptomeria japonica (assembly GCF_030272615.1). NCBI lineage: Eukaryota > Viridiplantae > Streptophyta > Pinopsida > Cupressales > Cupressaceae > Cryptomeria > Cryptomeria japonica. Next base: position 812,912,731 of record NC_081414.1, on the reverse strand, counting down.
CACAAATCTCAAACAGGGGGTTTGTAGTATCTGCATGATATCTTCCCCTAAGACTGGATGCCTTGGTCTAATCACCAAATGTAGTTCCAGCACCAGAATTAGGTGTGGACCCACTTCCTGCATCATCATTTCTCTTCTTTACCCAAGTCTTTTTCATCTGATCTCTGATCTCTTCAACTTTTTCTTTACCCTTCTCATCCAGCTTCATATTCTTGTTTTTGTCTTCTAGACCTCTTCTATTCACATTTTTACTTCTGTGATACTTGGCAATGTGACTAGATTTATTGCAATCATAGCAAACAATATTTCCTTGCGTTGGCCTTAAATTCCTCTAATTTCTTCTAGTTCAGCACTGATTAGCAACATGTCCAAACATCCCACATGCATAGCATATAACATTTCTCCTATTCTAAAAGTTATTCATCATACATTTACATTCATTTGACTTATGCCCATAATTGTTGCATTTGAAACATTGATGATTAAACATGGACCATTATTGATCATTCTATGTCTGCATCAACTAGCCATATGGCCAAATTTATAGCAAACAAAATAGTTACCATTGAATTTATGAGCATTGGGTTGCCTTAACGGATGGCTTTTGGTGTTGTTCTTTTGTTGTGCTGATTTGGAACTTTCACCTTTCTCAAATCCAAGACCTTGAGTGTCATTGGGACTCTTTTGACTTGCAAGCATCTCATCTAGTCCAGCTGAACTGATCCAAAACTTCTTCTTGTACTCATTTGCAGCATCAAGATAAGTTTTAAGAAGTAGGATTTTCTTTCCAAGATCTTCCCCATGTTCTCTAGCTTCTTGTAGTTCATCCTTCAATTGTCCATTCTCATTCTGAATTATGAAACATTCTTTAGATTTGTCTTTCAAGGATTGAGTTAGATTATTTTCATTCTACTTCCTTTTCTCAATCTACTTTGTCAATCTCATAACAATAACTTTCATCTCATTCTTTTGGACTATATTTTCTCTGGCAAGTCTCTCACACTCTTCAGTATTTTCCTTTAGGGCTTCTTCATCAATTCTTTGACTTTATTTCTCCTTTAGCTTATCAACAAGATCCTTTCTCTTATCTCTTGACTTGTTTAGTCGGTCTTTCAATTGTTCATGATGAACTTATAAGGCACTGAGAGGGGGGGTGAATCAATGATAGTAAAAATAATACAAATCTGAATATCAATTTCACCAACTTAAAACTCAATACACATGTAAGAAATAACACCAAGTATGTAATCACCAAATAAAGCATAAACCACATGACACAAGAGTTTATACATTGAAAACCCAAATGGGAAAAACCATGGTGGGAGTTAGTACCCACAAGATCCACTAACTACAGTATAGAGATCTGACTGGTTAAGGTCTACAACACTTGGTTACAGGCACATCCTATTAGAAGTGTCTAATCCCAGTTAAGAGCATTACAAAAGGGCTTGTAAGGACTAGCCCTGTTAGGATCTACCCAAGTAACTAATATTTGCAAACACAAGCTAATGTGTCACCTGGTTAGAGGATTTAATGATCGGAACTGTTAGGATCTTACTACACCCTTTTAGGAGTGACCTTGTAAGAGGATTTTCTTGTTGCAACTGTTAGGAAGACAACAAGTACAAATGATCATAGTATAACACCTTATGTGTCTGATAAGATCCACTTCAGAACATTATAACATCACAGAGATTTCATCTCTCAACTCCTCTAATCTTCACACTATCAAAAATATAATATTCGCTCCTATCATATCATACTATCAAGCTCATGTATATATATCATTTTCATACATCACACAATTAAAATTATCATAAGGTCGGCTAGAACCTTATTACAATTCCCTAGGTTGAATGCATCTAGACAATCTTGCATTGTATGCTTTAGATATGTCGACCACCGACATAACAAATCCAATTCTGTGTCATGTTACTGATTTGAGTGATTTTCATCACTACCGGTTGACTGTGTTTCTTGATCTATGCCTTGTTGATCAAATCTCATTCATCTGATCAAATATGATCATGCGGTCATGAAGTTATCTTCAACTACTACTCATCAACATTTATGTGAAACTACATTCCTTTATCCTTAAAGGATTTCTTGTACCAGTTGTTAGTGTGAGACTCTATCAGTCATTTTACCGGTTGAAGTCCTAATTACCGGTTAGGTCTAGTCAGTTGAACTATAGGACTTAGATGACTCAAAGAAACATAGCTTCCATCAATGACAACATACAAAATAGTCATTATACATAAATCTAATCTCTATGCACAACAAACATATATCGGTTGTCCAAATGATCAAATGCCAACAGTTCAATGTATTCCTCAGCATATTTAAGATTTGCTTTCACTTGCCAATTCTCATCATGTGCATGATCAAGATATTCAAGAGCAACAACCAACTATTGTCTAAGACTTCCAGAATCCATTGATTCACTTTCTCGGATCTTCCTCTTGTTGTTAGGCTTCTTTCAAGGAACTAGGATCTAATACCAATTGTTGGAATCAAGGAACACTTAGAGGGAATGAGTATTTTGCAATTTTTAACTTTGTTAATCTATCCTTTAAACCACTTAATGCATATGAAGAAAATTAAAGTGTAGAAGCATAAAGCAAAGATCAGGAACACCATAACACCAATATTTTTATGTAGAAACCCAGTTAGGGGGAAAACCATGGTGGGATTCAAACCCACAATATTAATATACTCTGCTAAAAGTATAAAAATTTTACATGAGAGGAATGCACATGCATTCAGGCACACTACCTAGAGCTCACTGCTCAATTACAAGTAAGGGCTACAACCCTAGAAGGCTCACTGCCTTACAAAAAGATTATGAAAATGATCTGAATGTGTGAATTGGAAAATAGCATCTACAAATGCCAAAAACAATTTCGGTTAAGCACAAAACACTATATCTTACTCAACTCTACAATACTACTCTATTATGATAATTTGCATCATATCAGAGCACAAATCTTCACCTTGTGTACGTGAAACTGCACATAATCTCTCATACACACATTACATACACTGATTCCTAAAATGATCAAATAAACTTGTCTTTTATACCCGCATCATAAATTTAGGTCACCACCATGTGTGCTTCAAGAACATTGTGAAAATGATGAAACGTATACACAGGTTGGCTCAAAAACCATTTCAATGCATATGCAGACCAAAACAAAATGTCCACACACTTCCCACATGTCATCTCATTATCCTCGAACACACAAAAAATTATCAAAATCGATCCACAAGATCTGCAAAATGAATTATCACACGTTACTACTGATATACACTATTCATACCAATAACCAGTCTACCAAATCTTCTATATGCATAAAACTCATCACCGAAGGCCACAATCCTAGAATGAGATATATTACACATCCACATGCCTTATCCAAAATCCACAATGTGAAATCCACAACCAAAATAATCTGCCAACCAAAACTGAACATCCTACCAGATACATTGTTCTTCTCACTGGACCTTACCGGTCTCAATCAATCTTCAATAAACCTTCCACAATGAATAAATTATGAGTTTCAGACACCAAATCTGATATGAGTTTCCATCAATGACAACATCTCAACATACATGTAGTGTCTCTTGCCAATGTGGATTTGGCTTATGTCAAACATGAGTTGAGCATGGTAAGGGTGCAATTGATGACTTCAAGGCTCAAATTAAAATCTTAAGATTACTCAAGTTGTCGATGAATTGTGAAGGGAGGATACTCCAATTTATAGATTGGAGGAGACCAAAATGGAGGGCCAAGATCAATTTGAAATAGAGGGCTAGGATTGAAAGAAGGTGGGAAAGCATTAAGAGGACAAGGTGTGGGATCCAAGAGATATGCCATAAAGCCATTTCTTGTCTTCACACCCTAAACGTACATGGGGAAGAGTTCCCCAAGTACATTGGGAAGAGAAAATGAATATAAAATTCCTTGGGGGAAGGGAGGAGGAATTAAAAATTCCAAAATAGAAGATTGTGTGGGAAGACTAAATGAGAAGAGAAATTAAAAATTGCTTGGGAAGAGGGGCATGAGAATGTGCAAAGATTTGACATTCCTTGGAAGGGACAAAGTTGGTAAAATTTAAAGTTTGAAAGATGAGATGGGAAATCCATTTATGGCAAAGAATTGATCCATCCCTAATCAAGGTGATTAGGGGTGTGCAAATAATTAGGAAGAGTGATTAGGTGGGTTGATGGGAGATCAAAGTGCAAGTGGGAAAGTTAGGAGGATGTGACATGAGGAGAGATAATAAGTGGATGAATATAAAATTGGAGGAAATGATAAGTGGGGTTAGGGAGTGATCAATTAGGCTAGATGATAGGATTAGAAAAAATGATTTGTAAGAATCACATAATTAACTTAGTTAATTAAAATTAATTATCTAATAGATATTTAGAAGAAATAATGATTGGGATGAATTTAGAAGAATAGGCAAATAATTAATTTTTAATAAATTAATTATTGGACTATAGTAATAAGATTTATTAAATTCAACTTAATTAACCTTAAGAGAAAAGAGATCAACAAAATTAAATTAATTAATTATGTGAAAATGCTTAAATTAATTATATATCAATTTAATTAATTTTAGATGTCTACATTGGATATAAAGGAGAATAGTTCAATATATTAGAAAAATAAAATTGACAAGGTTTGGAAAAAGAAGCAAGAAAGATAAAGATAAATAAGTTCAATGGTTGCACAAACCACACTTCATGCTCAAAAAGAAAAGAATTTGTGGATAATTGATAGTGGATGTTCGAATCACATGACCGAAGACAAAAGAAATTTCATGAACTTTAATTTTTTTGTTAGTGGAGCAATAATATTTGTTGACGATTTAGTTGCAAAGATTATCAATAAAGGATCTTTGAGTCTTGATAGTGGAAAAAATAAAACATTTGATGTTCTATATGTATAAGGTCTAAAACATAATCTTTTGAGTGTGAGTCAGATGTGTGATAAAGGTTATGTTATTTCATTCAATGTGAGTATATGTGAGATTAGAAAAATTAGTACTAGTGAGTTGGTTGTAGAAGGAAGTAGGACAAATAGAGATGCCAAGAATCTTAGTGAAGTCAATGGAATGTATTGCTTTGTAACAAAAAGAGAAGAAAGTTGGTCATGCCACAAAAGGATGGTTCACATCAATTTTAATGATCTTGTAAAGACTAGCTCAAGGGGAGCAGTAAGAAACATGCCTAAGATCATAATGCCTCCTTCTACTAGTTGTAAACCATGTCATGAAGGAAAGCTGACAAGAGTCAAGTTTCCAACCAAGGATTATTCAACTACAAGACCACTAAATCCGATTCATACAAACCTATGCAAACCAATGTGGACAAAGAGTCTACAACCTGTAATAGGTAGTTTATTATGTTTATTGATGATTTTTCTAGAATAACATGGATTACCTTTTTAGAAGGAAAAATCAAAGTCTTTTGAGAAAATCAAAATATTCTAAGGAGCACAATCTTGTAGAGGTAGATTTGAGGAGAAGCATCTTGTAGAGGCATCCTAGACTAGATCCAACCTCACCATTGCATTCGAGTGACCATTTCCATAAATTTTGAGTATAAATTCGGCCTTTTTTGGAGAAAATAAATTTTGGGGCTTAGACGAAAAAGTTTACCCAATTTGGGCGATACGGTACAATTTTACAAAAAAAATATAATAATTTTTTTTTTGCGATTTTGTTTTAATTTTTATATTATTCAAATTGCAGCCTTTTTTATTTTGTAAAAATTTTCTTTGAAAGTTATATATATATATATAAGGGACAAAGGTAGAGATCTAAAGAGATAAGGTAGGAGGATAGGGAGGGAATGAGGGAGGGAAAGATGGGGAGAAATAGAGAGGAGGGTAAGATAAAGAGAGGGATGGCCCAGAGAGAGAGAGTGGGGGAAATTGATATAGATAGAGGAAAATATAGATAGATAGAGAGGGATAGAGAGATAAAGATATATGTATAGAAAGAGATAGATAGATGATCTGAAAAGAGATGGAGAGAAATATAAAAAAATTAGTTATATTATGAAAGAGATATGGACCAAATGAGAGAGGGAGGGAAAGAGTGAGAGAAAGGAGTTGACAAATACAAGTAATAAAGAGAGAAAGGTTTAGACTTTAGAGATAGGGAGAGAGATAAAGAGGGGGAAAGATAGAGATAGAGAGATAGAGAGAGCGGGAGAAACATGGAGTTTGTGTATATACATTAGAGAGCAAAAGTAGAGAAATATAAAAAAGAGGGAGTGATGGGGAGATAGGGAGGGATAAGATAGAAAGAGGAATAGAAGCGATATATAAGGATATAAAGAGATAGATATAGGGATAGAAAGGATCTAAGGAGTAAATATAACCTGTAAAATATAGAGGGGGTGAGCAAGAGGTAGAGATGGGAGGAGAGAAAAAGGGGGAGAGGAAGAAATATAGATAGAAATATGGTGAGAATTAGAGAGAGGAAGATAGTTAGATAGAAAGATAAAGATATAGGAAGTGATATATGTAAGGAGCAATCAAGAAGGAAGACTGAGAGGGAGGGGTGAATCAGTCTTCACCGAAACAACAAACAAAACATAGATCTGATAAATTATAGTAATAAGACATATAAGAAAATTAACAACACAACATACAACACCAAGATTTTGATGTGGAAAACTCGATTAAGGGAAAAACCACAGTAGGAACCTACCCACAGTAAGATGATACTATGCAATAGTATGTGAAAATATTACAATGGGGAATGCACATGCATTGAGGCACACTTCCTAGAGTTCACTGCTCAAATAATATTTGCTCGGAAGGATATAACCCTCAAGGAAGTCTCACTTACTTACAATAAGATTCAGACTACAATTCGGAAGAAGTGAACTGAAAGAATAACATTTCCAAATGTCTGATTACAGTTCTGGTTAAGCACAAATATCTGCTCTGCATCACCAATCTCACCAGAAAATCAACACTAAAGGATAAATAACTTGTTTGCACATAAACCTTTCTCTGATAATGCAAATACAACATCGACACCCAAATTACATGAATATATCACCTATATATACAATTCATCAACCTTGACAACAAGGTTGGCTAAACCCTCAACCCTGAATTACAAAATTACATCACACGATACAAAGATCAACTACTGGACCAATATAATAATTTACATAGCATAGCATGGTCCTAAATAAAATTACCAAATTATCACATCCACCAGAAATCACACCAAGATCAACTGCAACATGCTACACCACCAGAAATACTGCATAACATGCAAATAATCACCGGTTGTTTAGAAACCTCAAAAAAAAAACTCGCACAATAATCAATACGGATCATCAAGACAAATAGGACATGACTAGGAAACACCAACAAGCACATTAGAATCATTTGAAATAGCTGTGCCAACACCACTTATCAAATCTTCATCGATCAACGTCTAAAAGCTCAAGAACACAACCAATTGGAAATTGTCATGAAGAAAGTTAACTTGCAGAACACCAAATCACAATCTATCTGAAATGAAGATACAAAAGACCATCTCAAACAATATCCCAAAATCTCAACACTAGATTTGATCACACTATAATATACCAGAGGAAATAACAACCTCTGCAAAATAGTGATCAGCAAAAAAATAATACAAACTAGATTAGAAAATCTTCCCAATCTAGTCACTGGAGCAAATCATAGGAATATGTTGACATCAATGACAACAACATATCCTAGTAGCAACAATGTATGACAATATCCAACAATATATGGAGATATAGAGAGGATATGTAGAGAGTGAGAGAGACGAAGGAAGAGGAGTGTATAATATCTAGAGATGGTGAGATAGAATAGAGATAGGGAGGGAGAAATAGGTTGGAGTGTGTGTTTGTGTGCGAGAAAGAGATATAGATATAAAGATAAGGAGGGAGTGAGACAAAATGTGTGTAACTAAATGATATATAAAGATAGATATAAAGAGGAAGAAAGATATACAAAAAAATAGAGAGGGGGGAGAGGGAGAGAGATGATATAGAAGTAGAGAGATGTAAAAAGAGGGAGTGAGAAGGAGAGAGAGATGGATAGAGAGAGGGAGAGATAGAGAGCTAGATAGAGTGGGAAGGATAGAAGGGGAAAAGAGAGAGATATAGGGATAGGTAAGGAGATATAGATAAAGGAAAGAGATGGAGATGGAGATAATAATCATATTATATGGTACCTGAAGGATCTAGGGTTCATCTCACCTTCTCTTTCTTGCCCTCGTTTGCAGACCTGCCTCTTCCTCTGCAGCAACTTCTTCCAATGCTTTGGCCTCTTTAATGGCTCTCTACAACTCCTACTCAACCTCCATTAAGTCTACAAAAAATTTTAAAGCCTCCCACCCAATTTGAGCTTCCGCAACGAAGCTTGTCCTTGTTCGATTATCCTGCCACCTCAAGAAGGGGATGTAATTCTTGTCTTCATGTTGATGATAATTCAAAATCCCTTCACACAAATCAAATCCTTCGTGAGAGACTTCCCACTCTAAAATGTTTTTATATCTTTCTACTTCTGCTCGCTCTAATGTATATACACATACTCTCTCTCTCTCTCTCTCTCTCTCTCTCTCTCTCTCTCTCTCTCTCTCTCTCTCTCTCTCTCTATCTATCTATCTATCTATCTATCTATCTATCTATCTATCTATCTATCTTTCCCCATATTTATCTCTTTCCCTCTCTCTAAAGTCTAAAGATTTTTCTGTATTACTTGTCTTTGTTGGCTCCTTTCTCTCACTAGTGCCTGTTGGGATCCAAGAACACTGAGAGGGGGGGTGAATCAATTTTCTACCGAAATGGAGAAATTTAACCTTATTAATACAAAAACTCAGCAACCAGTAAACATAAAAGCATATAACAATAAGCAACAATGCAATCATAAAGATGAACACCATAACACCATAGATTTATGTGGAAAACCTCAAAGAGGAAAAACCACGGTTGGGATTGGATACCCACAATATCTATCCACTAATTAGATGAATAAATATTACAAAAAGGGGCCTGCACATGCAGGAAGGCCAACATCCTAGAGCACAATGCTCATTACAAAAGGAGTCTCACTGACTACATAAAGCATCGGACAACAATTCAGAATGAAGATTGAACTACAAGTATAGAATCTCCCATGCTTGAGTACAGTTCGAGTTAAGTTTAATACCAAAGGCCTTGAACCTCTTCCTCAAACCCAATTCGATCACCTATGATTGACCAATAATTCTGCATATGATTACTACATTCTTCGCTTGCATACCATTATCTCATGATCTACAAAGAGATCTTACATATATTTATACCAACCCGAGACCTAAACAATTAGATCGGCCACCTAAAAGATAATAAAATAAATTCATAACTTAAACCCACAATCTAATGATCAACCAAGTTGGCTTAGGCCGAAAACAATGTAAACCAATCCTTAAATCCCACTGGTAACACATTAGGAACATCCTCCAACACATTACAGAAACTAGTCCATAACTTAGCAGAATAACCACCAGACCTATAATAGGTCACCATAAGCCAAATGAAACACCATGAACAATAGGAACATGAACATGATAACCATCAGCATCTAGATAACCTTCTAGAAGCCGCACCAACACAACTTATGCACAATATAAAAAGATCTTCAATAAATTTCTGCTAGTGAAACCCTCATCAGTAACCAAAAGGCTTACTAGAACAAGTGATAGCTTCCAGATCATCAAATCCCAAACCAACTGAATATGATAGACATCAGGAACACATGAATAATCAATCCAAACCAATTCCATAGACAAAATCATACCAGAGCATACTGGATCAACATGATCTTGCCAACCAGAAACCAATCATGCTACCGGGACCAATCTGATGCCAATAAATAGCCAAAGCAACTAGAGTAGTCGGTTTTGCCATCAATGACAAACATCAATGCAACACATAATCAATTCCTCCAAATTTCCAACATTGCCTCCCTCTCTCTCTCTCTCCCATTCACTCCATATCTCTTACACAATATGTCTTTTTCTATATTTCATCTCCAACTCTCTCTAGCTAGTCTATCCATCTCTTTTAATACATATATCTCTATCTATCTCCTTGTCCCTCTCTATCTATCTAAATATTCCTCTATCTATATCAATACCCCCCCACTCTCTCTCTTTGGGCCAATCCTTCTCTTTATCTTACCCTCTCTATTTCTCCCCATTTCTTCCTCCCTCATTCCCTCCCTATACCCCTGTCTATCTCTTATATGTTCCTCTCTCTCCCTTTTTCTTCCTGTATATCTTTATATCTCTCTCAAGTTCTCTTCCAATATATATCTATGTCTTGTATTTCTCTCACCCACTCTCCAATTGTATTCATCCATTTATTTATCTCTCTCCCTCTTTACCTCTCTATGTATCTCTAACTCTCTAGTTCTATCTCCCCATATATATATATATAGAGAGAGAGAGAGAGGTAGAGAGATATAGAGATATATAGGAAGAAAAAGGGAGAGAGAGGTAGAGATAAAGAGATAGATGGGGGGATAGGGATGGAATGAGGGAGGCAATGAGGGAGGGAGAGATGGGAAGAAATAGAGAGCAGGGCAAGATAAAGAGAGATATTGGCCCAAAGAGAGAGAGTGGGGGGTATTGATATAGATAGAGGAAAATATAGATCTAGATAGAGAGGGACAAGGAGTGAGATAGAGATATATGTATAAAAAGAGATAGATAGAGTAGCTAGAGAGAGATGAAAATGAAATATAGAAAAAGACAAATTGTGCAAGAGATATGGAGTGAATGAGAGAGAGAGAGAGAGAGGGAGACAAGAGTGAGATAAAGGAGATAACAAAGACAAGTAATAGAGAGAAAGCTTTATACTTTAGAGAGAGAGTATGTGTATATAAATTAGAGAGAAAAAGTAGAGAGATATAAAGAGAGGGGGTGCTGGGGAGATAGGGAGAGACAAGATAGAAAGAGAGAGAAGGGATATATAATTTATAAAATATAAAGGGGGTAAGAAAGAGAGAGAGATGGAAGGAGAGAAAAAGGGGGAGAGGGATAAATAGAGATAGAAAGAGTGTGAGAATTAGAGAGGGGGAGATAGAGAGATAGAAAGATAAAGATTTAAGAAGTGATATATGGAGCGATAGAGAGGGATATAAAGAGAGTGAGAGAGGTGAAGGAAAATGAGTGTATAAGATATAAAGATAGTGAGATAGAATAGAGATAGGGAGGGAGAAATAGGTTGGAGTGTGTGTCTATGTGAGTGAGAGAGATATAGATATAAAGATAAGGAGGGAGAAAAAGGGAATGTGTGTGTGAGTAAAATAAATATAGAGATAGATATAAAGAGGGAGAAAGATATACAAATAGATAGAGAGGAGGGAGAGAGAGGTAGAGATAGCTAGTGGGAAGGATAGAAGGGGAAAAGAGAGAGATATAGGGACAGGTAAGGAGATATAGATAAGGGAGAGAGATGGAGATGGAGATAATAATAAAATGACATGCTAACATCAACATAACTCCCCAAGGACATATGTTATTCTTAAATTATTGGTATGAAATGAGTAATAAAAAATTAGTTACTCCTTTTTGCTCTCTTGCTCTAAACATTTAATTTAAGTGTTAAGTTGAAATTTATTTTATTATATAAATTAGAATAAAATTCAAATATTATTATTCTATAATAATAAATTTTTAATAAGACAAAATGTATAAATTCTAATATATTTTTAATTACTATTTGTAATTCCATTAAAACCACAAATAATTAAAATATAGTTTTAACTTAATAAAATAATTAATCCTTAAAAGAAGAAGTGGAATAATTTAAATAAATAATAAAAAATAGAATATCTAATAAAAGAAGATAATATTAAAAGATTTTCTTATGAATTAGATGGCTCTGCAACCTAGGGTTTCTGATGTGGATCACAAGTTTAGGCTCGACGACGGGGTTTACCCCTACGTGTGGAGGAGGTAGTAAGGCCTCCTCCACAATGGTAAGAGATTCTTTCTCTCCTTGATAGCCTTTCTTTTCAACAATTATTGCGCTTTGCTTCGCCTAGTTTTGGCATATTTGCTAGTCAAGGCTCCGTTCATGCAGCCCTATGGGTGATGAATTGAGTGGTCTTGGCATTAATTCGACCCAGCCAACAGATTCGAAAGCCATAGTTGAGGGATTTTATGGAAAATCCTTTCGTGATGCCATTATCGACTCGGTTGTGCAGGTTCCGCAGGAGGAAAGATTCATTCTGGTAAGTGCGGTCGAGTCTGTTGGCGATGGCAGAGGAGGAAGATGAGTTAAGGAACCTCCCTCCCCTTTGCCAACCTTGTCCATTTCCCCTAACAAATCGATGGCCAAGGCGATTGATTTGGGAAAATCTATACTACATGATATTGCTACTTTTTTACGACTATTGACATAGATAAATGTCTAGCTAGAATTTTTTTGGACGAAAAATATTTGGATAAATAAATTAGGGTTTAAATTTTCTTTCTGTGGAATTATCCATAAAGTTATTTTTATTATTTTCTTTAATGATAATAAGTCTCAGGCGGAAGTCCTCAAGAAGCAATTCTAGGTCGTGGGGAAAACCACTTTTAGGGCTCTGAAATGGTCTTTTGATGCGATAAATGAGGAAATTTTGGTGCTCTCATGTTTGCGTTGGATTCAAGTTTAAAACTTGCCTCTCATTCTCTGGAGTTTTATTCCTCAGATTTTGGAACCCATCAACAGAGTGATAAGGATTGACCACTCATCAAACCCAGTTCCCCACCTAGATGCTAGAGTCCTAGTTTTCGTCAACCCTGGCATAGACATTCCCAAATTCATCAAAATTAATCTTGGTGGTGACTTATTCACCTGTCTTATTGAAACCCTAGGCAATCTAATTGCCCGATTTTTGTGTAGGAGAGAAGGGCACATTAGAATACTATGCCCTATTCTCAACTCTAGGAATAAGACTTCTAAAAACCCTACAGAGCATATTTCTAAACCTAATAATAGTAGAGAACACCCCTCCACTTTGGTTTCCAACCCTAGCAATAATCCCCCTCTCTTGAACAAACTTGACTCTCTTAGAGAAGCCATCAATGAGGTTGTTGTTGGCTTCTTGAAAGAAAAGCCTGTTAAACCCCCTACTATTGATAACTCTGTTGCTTTTGGTCCCTTCAATTCTGACCCTCCTCCTCATTCAGTTATCTCACAAGCCATTTCACAGTTGGAGGAAATTGAGGACAAAGGCTTCTTGGTGGTGACTAGGAAAAACAAGAGGTCTAAGAGGAAAAATACTCAATAACTTGCATTGGAAAAATTAGAGAGCGTGAGCAAGATAAAACTTGCTCCTCCATATCCCACATGGAAGACGATACTCTTGAAGCTCTGGCCAAGGTTAAATTTGTTGTTAATAACAAGAAAAATTCTCTCGTCAAATCCATCATTAGGAATTTTGAAGGGCTATCTAGCGAGATACCAGTGACTTGGGAAGGATGGAGATAACCTTCCCTCCCTCGACAATCCTGCTTTCTCTGAATCCAATCAATTTCAGGTTCTTGCTAACCAACTTGAGTCGGCCAAGGAATTGATTGCTTCTATGGATTTTCGAGGGGAGGGGGATTGCTTCTCCCCCCTTCTCAAGCCATTGATACCATGGTATCTACCCCTCCTAACTCTAAAAATCTTGTTGATTCTGACAATGTTTATTATGAGATCATCTTTGCTGATCCAATGGTTGGTAAACCTAACCCTAACGACCTCCCTACTCTCGTTGATCTTGGCATAGTCGAGGATTACTCTAGAGGATGATACCTTAGTTGACATTCATGAAACTGAAGTAGAGACAGAGTTCATTTCTATCTACTATGTCACTAGTGGAGAAGGGGTACGAGATAGAGGAGATAAATGAGGAGATTTCAAATGCAAAATCACATATTAGGAGAAAAAGAGGAAGACCTCTAGGCTCCAAGAATAAAAACTCTCCTTTGCATAAGAAATCCAATAGAAAGTACAACATGCCTAAGTGTTTTAGCAGCTTCAAAGATGTTGGAAATATGAAGGAATTGATTATGTGTTGCATTGATGTTTTGTCATTGATGTCAACACTAGTTGTTATGATTGGTTACCGACAGACAAATTTTGGTTACCGGTAGAAGAACTAGTGTTACCGGCAGAAGGGACTATCAATTGGATACTACTGACATGTTTAGATCAATAGAATATGTTTGGTTTAATGTGTTGCATGTTTCTGGAGTATGTTTTGGTCAGTTGGTATTGACTTGATGATCAGATACTATCATACACTCTAGTAAGCCTATACCGGTGAGGGTTTAAGGTTTTATTGATAGAGCTTTTACTGAGAATCTTTGACAAGATGCATAAGTAGTGTTGGTGTGGCTTCTAGATGGAATTCAGGATGCAAAAGGTGCTCTTTATTTGTGCCTCGGCTGATTAGAGACATTGCTTTAGAGTGGTGAATCTATTTGGGTCCAGGTTATGGATCGGTATCATGTTATGTGTTCTCTACACATTACTGGGATGATTTATGGATTGGTTAATATTGTTTTGGTCTAAAGCCGACATGGTATATCATTGTAATATGGATGTATGTAATTATCTTATTGTAATATCTTTTAGGTGGCCGACCTAATTGGTTTAGGCCTTAGGGTTTGTATAAATTGATGTAAGATCTCTTTGTAGATCATGGGAATATGGTGGTAATGTTCATGGAATGAAATATCATATGTGAAGGAGATTTGGTCGATCATAGGTGATCGAATTGGGTTTATGTAAGAGGTCAAAGGCCTCCTATATTGAGCTTAACAAGGACTATAATTAGGTATGGTAGATGCTATCATTGGTAGTTCATTCTTCTGGATTGTTTTCCAATTATATTGAGGTGGTTATAACCTCTCTGTAGTCAGTGAGACTCCTTTGTAATGAGCAGTACGCTCTAGGCAGTGTGCCTCTCTTCCTATGTAGACCCCTTATTGTATCACATACTTTCTGCAGAAGTATCATCTAACTGTGGGTAGGCTTCCCACTATGGTTTTTTCTGTTTACCGAGTTTTCCACGTATAAATCATGGTGTTATGTGGTATGGTTAAATTGTATTGATTCTTTATTTCATTCTTAAGTTTTATTGCTTACCGGTATCTGTTTCTATTATTCCAGTATTTAATGTTTATGTGCTTATGTTTAAGGTTATAAAGTGGTTTGATTAATATAATCTGTTGGCAACTGATTCACCGCCCCCTCTCAGTTGTCCACTGGTTATTCTAACAAAAGCTACCAAGGAAAACAACTAAAAACTAGTTGACCATGAAGTGCATTTCATGGAATATCTGGGGCTTGGAGTCCCCCAATAGGAAATACATTGTTAGAAGAATGTTGAACCAGCATAAAGACCTGGACTTTGTCATGCTCCAAGAGTTTAAAGATGCTAGCTTCTCACTGGATGTCAACCTCAATTTTGTATGGAAAGATGCTTTGAACATGATAAGGGTAAGGGGGGTGGAGTGATCCTCATAAACCCCAAATGGAAAGCTTCAATCCTCTTCTCTAAGATATCTCCTTGTAATAGAGCAATCTGGGTATCCATTAAAGATGGTGATTCTACCTTTGGTATATGTACAGTCTATGCACCAAATGATTATAGAGAAATAGAAGATCTATGGCAATGGATCTTTTCCTTACTAGACATCCCATGGATTATGGGAGGATATTTTAACATGGTAGAACACTAGGATGACAAGATGGGAGACACTAATATGGAGTGGAAAAGTGGAGAGAAGATTCATTGGGATAGGATGAAAGGAATGAAGAGACTATTTGATCCCTTAGAAGGTATGAGATCTACCCATAAAGGAATTTGGTTTACTTGGTGTAACTACCAGAAAGGGCATAGTAGAATATACTCTAGACTTGACTAATTCTATGCCAATAAAGACTTCTTCTGCTTTGCGTCTGACCAGCAAGGCTATTCGGTGGGGGTCTAACCATCATCCCTATCAGATCACCACCCCATTCTTGCCCATATATCTATCAGAGATTGCATTAAAGAGAAAATTAAGAGAAGTAATAAATTCATTCTCAATACAAAATTGTTAGAAGATCAAGATGTCCTTGTTGCTATCCACATCATCAGGATCTTCAATAGATGGAATTCTCAGTCTAACTCCAATATTGTAAGATGGAACACCTTACTAGCTAGCTGACAAAATATCCTTAAGACTAGGAAAGAAGAAAGATAAAGATGCGAGACAGACTGAATTTATCCTCAGTGCCAATTTGCACAAGGCATAAGATTTGATCCAAAAAGACCCAAGTAATGTTAACCTCACCCATTTGGTGACAGTGGATAGAGATAAGCTTAAGAATGTTGCAACATGATAGAGCAATAGGA
This sequence comes from Cryptomeria japonica, assembly GCF_030272615.1. Classification (NCBI taxonomy): domain Eukaryota; kingdom Viridiplantae; phylum Streptophyta; class Pinopsida; order Cupressales; family Cupressaceae; genus Cryptomeria; species Cryptomeria japonica. The sequence continues at coordinate 812,896,296 of NC_081414.1, read as the reverse complement.
GCAAGGGCTAGGGATAGGATGTAATGGTTGCAGCAGGGAGATAAAGGATTAAATTTCTTCTTTAAGATATTGAAGTAGAAACAAATTAGAGAAAGAATTGATAAACTATGGGTGGAAGGCAAAGAGGTCTCATGTGGGGAATATATCATGTCGAAATTACTGATCTACTACAAGAAATTTTTTACATCTGAAGACTCACTTGCCTCTCCTTTAGCCAAAGAGAAATTTTGTTCTCTCATTCCCAAGCTCCTTTTTCCTGAAGAAGGCCAGTGCCTCAGTTTGCCTTTTACGGTGGAGGAGATTAAGAGATCAATCAACTCACTGCATAATGATAAGGCCCCTGGCCCTGATGGGCTCACCATTGAATTCTATAAGGCAAACATCAAATGGATAGTAGATGACTTGTTGGAAGTCTACAAGGAAGCCTACGAACAAGGTTCACTTGGGGCTGACATCAACAAAGGCCTTATAAAGCTTCTTCCTAAAGAGGGGGACTAGGATCTGATAAAAAACCGATGTCCCATCGCTCTCCTCAATGTATATTATAAAATGCTTGCTATCATATTGGAAAATACTCTTCCTATATTCATTTGTGCTACTCAGACAGTTTTCATTAAAAGCAGATACATACTTGAAAACCTTATCACCAATTGGGAGGCTATGGATTGGGCCAAAATCTTAGATCAAAAGGTAGCCATGTTTCTTTTAGACTTTGAAAAAGCCTATGACAAGGTTGAATGGAACTTCATCACCATGATGCTTGAAGAATATGGATTTCCCGAGGCATTCTGCCAATCTGTCTAGGTCCTCCTCAGGGATGCTAATGCCCTGATTGAAATCAATGGATCCATCTCACAAGCCTTTCAGTTGAGTAGCTTTATTAGGAAAGGTTTCCCTCTTTCCCCTCCCCTCTTTGTTATTGCCTTGAATGCAATTTACTATTTGTTAAGAGATGACATCCTCTCTCCTTAGGTTAAAGGGATTACTCTGCCTGATAAGTCAGATCTGCTTAACATATAGTTTGTAGATGATACCGCACTATTTCTTGAACTCTTTGAGAGTAACATGGACTCCTTGTCCTTCAAACTCAAGATGCTCTATGATGCATCTAGGGCAAGAATCTCTCAAACTATGTCCACCTTGCCCAGTTGGTCTAAGCACCTCCTAGATTGGCTTTGTCTGTATGGGTATCAATGGGGAGGACCTAGCAAGATTGTCATCTATCAAGGGATTCCTTTCTCAGTCTCTCCTTGTCTCAAAGATATGTGGAATTGGATCAAAAGTAAGATTGAGGGAAAACTCACCAAGTGGAACAACCACTACCTCTCACTAGCAGGGAGAGTACAAGTTTGTCAAAAAATTCTCTCTTCGTATAATATCTACTATGCCTTAGTGTGGATGTTCAGTAATTACCAAATCAATGGGCTACAGAAGACCATCAAAATTTCCTATGGTCTAATGGAAAAGGGAATAGAAAGGCACATTTGGTTAATTGGCAATGGTGTTGTATGGATAAGGAGATTGAGGTCTAGGACCGAAAGACCTTAAAGTTCAAGGAATTGCACTTGCTACAAAGTGGATATTCCATGCATTGAATGGTAATGAGACATGAAAGATATTAGTCATAAACAACATCAGGTTGGGAGTTCCTAAGTCTGCTAAATCCTAGAAATCCCTTCCACTTAGTGACCTTTTAGCTGGAAATTTCCCTATCTCTACCGCGAGCTCATTAGTGTTCAAGTCAATATGGAGGGTGTGGGAGAGTGTAAAGCATAGTATAACCAACTGCGGGACTAGTAGGGATGATCTCATATGTGGGGAAAGGTCAATTTGGTGGAACTTGTTCCACAATGGCAAACCCCTTTCTCTTACTCAAGGTTGCTCAGCTAAAAGATGGGCCAATAAAGACATCTGTTGCTTTAAAGATATAATTTCTAATGGTGATCTCATCTCATGGAATGATCTTTCAGGTAAGTATCAACTCCCTGCCTCTAATAGGAAGACTTATAACATTATGTATAATGCTTATGTTGCCTTGTAGCTTCCAAAAGATGTGATACTATTGAAGATAGGTTTGTATCCTTTTCTTGGTCTGATGCTACAATACTTTGTAAGTTGAAATCAATCTTTGTCTATAAATATCTGATACATGATGATAGTATTCTAAAACATATTAATTCATGCTGGTATTTTGAGTTAACATTCATGCAATGGGGTAAGTTGTTTAAAACTCTTTGGAGCGGTCAGTTGGCTCCCAAAAAGAAGACATTCAAATGGTTGCTAATGCTTGATAAACTTCCTATCAAACTTGATCATAATAGAGATGTTAAAGTTTGTAATATATGCAAAGTTAAAGAAACCACAAGACATATTTTCTTTGATTGTATCATTGCCAAGGAAATATGGCTAATGTATGGTTTATCAATTCCACTGCATATTAGTATTTTTGATATTGTTATTGGTTATATTAAAGGTATTAAAAAAGACAGTAATTCTTTCTGGAACGTGTTATCTTGTGAAATTATGTGGTACTATATATGGAAAATTGGGAATGAAGAAAGGTTTCAATGTAGAGAGAGGATCCTTACTGAGTCTTTTCATAGACTCGCACATTACTCTATCTCCTCACAGGTGACTATGGTGATTAGACTAAACAAGGATAAATTTTGAAGGTTCTTGACTGATGGCCACACCAGAATCTTCATCTATGAGCTTTCTCACGGTTACACCTAGGGAAGAGTGAACATTGAAATAACTCCCTTTGTCAATGCTTTGGATGCTCTCATGGAAGAAATCAGAGGCAATGGTGACTTGGTATGCCAGAAGATGGTATACTCTGCCAGATTAAGGGATGAGCAAAGAATAGTATGGATCAAAGGCCTACTGGGATGGGTTGCGTGGATGTAAATTTGGCCTTACATATTTTTAAGGCATTATGTTTACTTTGTGCATAGTTATGTTACCACTCATATATATGTGTGTGTGTGTGTGTGTGTGTGTGTGTGTGTGTGTGTGTGTGTGTAACTAGTCATTCATATATATACATGTAACTAGACAGCTATACTCTGATAGGTTTGTAGTATGAACAACGTCCAGAAATTTTGTTTTTTGATATGACTTTTTTTATGTAACAGTCAATTTTAGACACAAACTATGTACTCTCATTTATTTACTATAATCAATATATTAAAAAAGATGTTCTTATCAAAAGAAAACAGTAATAAAAGAAGGATTTTAATTTAAAATATAATTATTCTATCATAATTAAAATTTTAATAAGACAAATAATTATAGATTAAATAAGTTATAATAATTTGTAATTATTTTTTTTGATCGGTAAAGCTTGTATTGTATTAATTTTAAAAATTTTACATGTAAGTACTTTTTTTTTAAAAATGGTTATCTTCTAGCCCCGATAGCATTACATGTAGGCTTACAGACAAAAAAAAATCCCTTGCATCACCCAATCTACCATCCCTACCCCCCAAAAAGCCCCATTCTAACCAGAGATTATGGGACGACAACAAAAATGCAAAAAAGATGCACATTCCCCACTCCTATCGCTCTGGCTATCCCTCCTCTACCACTGCCTTTCCTTTCGCATCCTCTGCCACCTCATGAGCCTCGTTTTGCATCACCTCCTCATGGTCGATGTCACCCCCTGCACCTTCGCCCAACAACAACACCCGATTCTTTATCATGCCTCTTCTCTCCGCCAATCTGTCTTGCCTTCTCCTTGGTGGATTCATCCACACTTCCAGGGCTTGGGACCCATCGTATGGTCCCCATTTTGCAATCTCCACTTTGGCTTCCTAGGCTTTGATCGAGCTGACGTACATTTTAATACTATTTAATCCTATCTTTGTCGTTTCTCACTAAACCTCCTTGTTGTTCATGGTACTCCATAGAAGGGACTGAGTGGAGGTTTGAATTTGCTGACGTAAATCTAAACCCCCTTAGGACTCACAAATTCCTCCATGTCACGAACCAGGGCTAGAAGCTCCCCCATCCCATCTAACCACTCCTTCACACATTTCCTTATAATTACTTCCGCCGACCCCACGGCTCCAATTCCAAACACCATGCCATAAAGAGAGAAACAATGTCTGAATTGTTTATGTATCTGTAGCTCCCTGTGAGATACTCTGACTTTAACAGAATCTTTACTCGGGTAATGAACGTCTTCTCCTAAAAGATGAACAGATTTGTCAACTGTTGTTCCGAAATGACTCCCCAAAAAGCAACCTGTTGCTTGTTTGTTCGTAGAGAGAAGTTGGATTCCATGATTTCCCATGCTCTACAACCCCCTCTCAACACTTCCCTACTATTGGTTTGAAAATGGATCTTTCTTTTCTTTTCTACATATATCTGTATCTCTCTCTCTATCACTCTCTATCTATCTATATTTCCTTCTATCTATATCAATTTCCCCCCTCTCTAGGCCATCCCTCTCTTTATCTTCCCTCCTCTCTATTTAGCCCCATCTCTCCCTACCTCATTCCCTCCCTATCCCCCTATTTATCTCTTTATCTCTACCTCTCTCCCTTTTTGTTCCTATATATCTCTATATCTCTCTTTCTCTTCTAATATATATTTATGTCCCATATTTCTCTCACCCTCTCTCCATCTCTATTTGTCCATTTATTTATCTCTCTTCCTCTTTCCCTCTCTCTATATCTCTACCTCTATATATTAATTTTAATATATTTAAAAAAAAATTAAATATAGGTAATAAAATTAGATAACTATTGTATAGAGATTTGATTCAAACCATTTAAATTAAATAAATACCCAAACTATTTCATTACAAGCATTACAAAACAAATATTTCTACTAACATACATATCTTTAGAGGAATGTAGGTAAAGTATAGCAAAAATATCATATTTTTTCACTATTCCACTTAAAAATTATTACATTATTATATTATAATTAAAACTAAATTATTGTAAGATATGATTATGTTATTATGTTTTAATATATTCTTATTTTTTATATTTTTATATTTCCATTAAATTATTTACAAAAGCAAAAAACTTTTTAGTACCAAATTATTATTATTATATTTTTATTAATCTCTTGACCAAAACAAAAAAAATATTAAGTTCATTGTTATTATTATATTTTCATATCAATATATTTTGATTTTATCTTTTTCCTTATCCTTAAGATTTTATGGTGGGAAACATTCAATCCCCATAATTAATAATAATAGTATCTCTAATCTAAATTATTATACTACTATTTCATAGATTGTCTGATATTGATTTTTATGTGAAAAACCTAAATTGAGAAAAACTACAACAAGAATCACACTCATAATATAATAACTGATTACAATGTTTAGGCTAGAGGCCAAGGAGCTCACTGCCCCTGAGTGGACTTGCAAAAATAAGGCACACAACCTTAGGTCAAGATACAATAAGGACTTGCAAAAATTGAATATTACTTCTTTAAGGTAAGATACATGAGTTTTGATACAAAAACATCGAAAGGCTGAAATGCAGAGAACCACATTCACTGAAATGTTGATCACAGTTCACTATTCAAAACACATCTCAAACTTCTTTCATCACTACTTTGATGTATATACGAACCTTTGTACTTCTTCAATTCACTTTGCACAATATACACAATTCATTCTTTTATCTACTTAATCATTCCATCCATTATATACCATCCACAATCACAATATTATGAAATAGGTTGGCTAAAACAAGTGTAACGTGTACATGCAAAATGGTCAGACAAAAAACCAATCTCCAAGACAATGTAGAAGACAAATGAAATGTGTGAGTAATCATACCATGTCGGCACACCTTCGAAACACTATCTAATTAGATAGATTCTGCAACCGCACACTCTATCACTAGAGATCTAGAAACACCACAAGAAATCATTATTTTCCATCTAAAATGTCTACAAGCAATCTCCATACATCCGCTTAAATATTTTTCATTTAATTTCTAAAATATACCTATTTTCGTTTTATTATTTATATTATATAATTTTATAATTATTAATAGTTATTTTATTAAGACTGATAATTATAATTAATATTACATAAATATATTTAAAATAATATATAATTTTAAACTAATAATTAATAATTAAGTTTAAGATAAATTTTATTATTATAATTATAATTATATAGATTTGATAATTAAATTAGGAATATATTCTTATGAAAAATGTATATTTTCACTATAATATTTATATTATATTATAATTATTAATATTATTTTTTTGAAATAAGAGTTATACTTAATATTGTAAAAATATAATTAAAATAATATGATTTTAAAATAATAACAATAATTCAAAATTATAATAATGAAGTTATATTAAATATTTTTATTATGATATTATAAAGGCAAGTACTTGTTGAATTTATATTTATTCATATATTTAATAATTTTAAAAATAAAATTGAATAAAAATAGTTAAAAATATTTAGATAAATAAAATTTAGAAAAAATGATTAAAAAAAACAAAAAAAACAACATATCCATTAAAAAAGATATATGAAAAATAAACTAAATTAAGAAAACTAATAATTAAAACGAAATAAAATTAAATCTACTTATTTTTCATTTAGTCTCTAAAATATACCTATTTTCATTTTATTATTTATATTATATAATTTTATTATTATTAATAGCTATTTTATTATGACTATTAATTATAATTAATACTACATAAATATATTTAAAATAATATATAATTTTAAACTAATAATTAATAATTAAGTTTAAGATAAATTTTATTATTATAATTATAATTAAATTAGGAGTTATGAAAAATGCATATTGTCACTATAATATTTATATTATATTATAATTATTAATATTATTTTTTTGAAGTAAGAGTTATAGTTAATATTGCAAAAATATAATTAAAATAATATGATTTTAAAATAATAACAATAATAGAATTAACCCCATTATATTTATTCACATATTTAATAATTTTTAAAATAAAATAAAATAAAAATAATTAAAAATCATTGACTAAAAATAGAGTTTCACATTAAGGAAAAAAAAAACTAAATTAAGAAAACTAAAATAAAAAATTAAAAAAATCAAGAGAGTTAAATCTACTTATTATTAATAAAGTGTGTCCAAAAAATTAAATCTACTTTAAAAAAAAAAATGCAAAAGAGTTAAATCTACTTATTATTAATACAAGGGTGTCCAATCTAATTGGCCATTAAAATTAAGAGGATTGCAGAGAGAGAGAGAGAGCGGGCAATGGCAATGGAGATAATTCCAGGTCTTCCAGATGACATTGGCAGAGAGTGTTTGCTGAGGGTGCCATTTACCTCACTCTCCGTGTTTGTAAAACCTGGAAAGACATTGTATACAGCCGGCTTTTCTATCAAGACAGAAATAGGTTTGTTCTCTCTCAGAATTTGATCATACTACCTTGCTGGGATCAAAACGGTTGCAGAGTAAAGCTTTACGACCCTCTCCAAAACTCGTGTGACACCCTGCCGCGACTCGGCTTTAGATACGCATATATTCCAGGTTGCTGTTACTGTCTTCCCTTCAACTACAAATTGTTCGTCCTAATAGGCCTTGTTAGCGAGAGGCCAAGCTCGAGAAATGCACTTGTCATCTACGATTTTTCCTCTGGTATTCCCCTGCTTCTTGATTTTCCCAGTCAATAAGCATATGGTATATTTACTCTGGTATTTATTTTCTTCTGATATTTCCCTGTTTCTATTGTGTAAAATTCCCTAGCAGATGCTTGTTCTGATTTAAACAAATTCTTACTTGCAACACAACCATTGAGAATGGAAAATTCATACAGCTTAAATTTTCATGTTCCCCTTGTATTTAATACTCACAATACCCCACTCATACTGTGTTTATGACAGGTACGGACATTGATAGTTCTTAGTCATTAAACATTCCGGAAATTAAACAGGAAAGAGGAGTTTTAGTTGCAGTGCACCTGAAGGTAATAATAAGACTGTGTTTGCTGTTGCAGAAGATCCTCACGTACCATCAGCATGTCATAGATAGTACTCGATATTATCTGCCAGCAATTGCTGTGCGTGTGAACACCATTGCAGAACCCCATAGTTACCGGAACGCGTGTCCCTCAGTCGCGTTGTCTCCTCTCTGTTCCAACTCCCACGTAGTTTCAAACTACGCTACCTCACGATGGATTCTCCTGTAACGTGGGCGTCGTCCATTGCAGGCCCCGACTCAATCTGCAGCCGTTTGGAGTGCCCAGAGGATGCGATGCTGTGCGAGACTTCTTGCACGGCGAATATTATAACTCCGTAGCTACCTCGCGAAGGCTTTTGCGATCACTTAGACCCTGTGCGTTTGCTCCTCTGTCATCTTTGCATTCCCCGATACTTCTACGAACTATTCTCTGCGTCGTTGTTGTCAATACTGCGTATCGGCTCCTCCCTTATTGTCAGTGCTGCGTATCGCTCCTCCCGTCCACTGCGTATACCCCGTCCAGGAACATACACTGCGGCTGTTATACCATCACTCTCCAACCCCGAGACCAGTAGGCCAGCCAATGGCTGACGAAAGGCTAACGTGCTTTACGATGGGCAATCACCCCTACTTCTGTTGTTTCCTTCTTCACCTCCGGCTTGTCTCGACAACTCCCGCTATGCCCATTTATTCTTTTACAAAATAGTTTTATGAACTACTTTTATTCAATTGCGATAACAAACTAATTAACAATATTAATTATTTATATGAATTCCAATAGAATAATATAAAAATAATTAATATTATGCCAACTTATTTTCAAAGTTTATTTTATTAATTTGGGGAACATTACAATCTCCCCTGCCCAATGTTGCTTTCAAAGTTTATTTTATTAATTTGGGGAACATTACAGTCTCCCCTGCCCAATGTTGCTTGCCATATTCAAGATACTGAAGAATCTGCTCATTTTCCCAAGTAGCATCATCCAATGGTAAATTCTGCCATTTAATGAGATATTCTTTGGTTGTTCTATTCCGCAAATGTCGGTCTCGGGTTTCCAAAATAACTTCGGGTATCATCTCCAATTTCCCTTCTTCGTTCAGTGGCAGTAAGTTTTCGGATCTTGTCACCTATTGACCCAAAGCTTTTTTGAGACAAGATACATGAAATACATTATGTATTTTGCTTCCTTCAGGTAAATCGAATTCATATGCCACCATGCCAACTTTCCGAATCACTGGGTAGGGTCCATAAAATCGAGGCTTCAATTTCTCAGCCCCGCTCCGTTTGAGAGGTGATTGCTTATAAGGTTGTAATCTGAGATACACCAAGTCCCCAATCTCAAAGTGACGTTCAACACACTTCTTATCTGCATAAGTTTTCTGTTAATTCTGAGCACATTGCAAATTTCCCTTAAGTGTTCTCAATATATCTTGGCATTCCTGAAGCATATCATGAGATTTGGGAACATTACTTTGATCAAAAGCCAGATCAATAAAAGAAAGTGCATCATATCCGTATAGTGCTTTGAAAGGAGTCATACCGATAGATATATGATACATAGTGTTATAGCAGTATTCTCCCAAATATAACCAATGGACCCATGCTTTCTGATGACCAGACACATAATTACGAAGGTAACCCTCAATCCACTTGTTCACTATTTCTGTCTGTCCATCGGTTTGTGGATGATAACTTGTGGTGTGATTTAACTTTGTACCTACCAATCTGAACAGTTCCCCCCAAAATATACTCAAAAATCTGCTATCACGTTCACTGATTATATTTTTTGGTAAACCATGTAGATGGAACACTCTTAAAAGAATAGATCTGCGAGCTGGACAGCTGTGAATTCTGTAGTGATAGATAAGAAGTGTGCAAATTTAGTTAATCTATCAACCACGACAAATATGCAGTCTTTACCTTGAAATCGAGGTAAACCTGTAATGAAATCCATAGATATACTTTCCCATTTATGTTCCGGTATAGGCAAAAGCTGCAATAGACCTGCAAAATAGGTATGCTCTGCTTTATTTTGTTGACAAATGATGCATTCTTTGACATAACGAAGGACATCATTTTTAAGTCGTTACCAAGTGAATCTTTCTCTTATCTGCCGGTAAGTTTTGAAGTAACGAGGATGTCCTGCTTATCATAACGTCGTCCATTGCAAGCCCCGACTCAATCTCAGGGAAATGGAAGCAAGGCCCTGACCTTCCTGACAGCAGAAATTGTTCGTGCTGTTCGATGGACTCAGATAAAGGATTGATTTACATTGCTGGAGGAAGGGACTTTTATGAGTGGGAACTGCGTACAGCCATAGTTTATGATATAGAGAAAGAGAAATGGGAGTATCTTCCGCCCATGATTTGGAGCGGATTTAGAGCCTCATGGAACAGTGTGTTTACTGATGACAAGTTATATCTGGTGAGCAAGGCGACGGGGTATATACAGACTTATGACCCCAAAACACGACAATGGAGCGACATAAGAATGCCACCTCCTTTTCCTGCGTTTATGCCAACTCTTGTTTCTGCGTTTCGGCGTATTTATAAAGATTTCCAGGAGAAAATTATAGAATGGGATTATCTGAGAGAGCAATGTCCGCCTGAACTCTGCAGATTTAAAGGTGCCGCAATGTGGAATCAACAGATATTAATGGCTGGAGTCGGAGATGGAGATAGGATGGTTTTTTATCTATCTGAGCCTTCAGTACTGGAAAAGGCAGGAAAAGAATACAAGTGGAGTATCCTCAGTACTTTGTCTAAAATAGATCTCCCAGGCATGGTTTCTACCATTGGAGCTCTGACTTTGTGATTCTTCCCTCCCACTGTTGAAATTGTAATGTTTTCCAAATCTTCGTAAAGTGAAAAATCTGTCCATTTTTGTGATTGTGAAAAATCAGTGTTGTAATGATTTCTGAAACTTTAAAAGCTGAAAAGCAAATCTTCCATCGGTTGAAAGTTTTCATATGTTGTTTTTGGAATGGTTTTATCAATGGATTTTGGAATGGAATTCCTCTATATTCTTAGTTATTACATTCCCCATTATAATTTTCAAGTTCCATTCCATTCCTCGTTTTTCCCACTGTTTCAAACGAACGCAGCGCAATCCATCAAAGCATAAAGATAAAGAAATTTTGTTAGATGTTGTAGTTGCAACCGTCTTGGTGGACATGTATGAAAATGTGGAAGAACAGATACTGCACTTAGATGTTTGAAAACATACGTTTAAGAAGTGCGGTCTCATGGTCTGCAATGATTGCAGGATATTCATAAAATGAATTTGGTGAAAAGACTTGAGAAACTTTCAGAAAATGCAATTGCGGGTGCAAAGCCAAAAATTACAACCTTTGCCAGCATCCTCCCTGCCCAGGCCAAAATGGGAGCTTTGGAACAGGGCGGACATCCGTCCAAGCATAATGAAAAGAGGATTTTTCTCGGATATTATAGTTGGAAATGCTCTGGTAGAGCGGTATGCAAAATGAGGAAGAATATATAGTCACATGAACTGTTTGACAGAATGCCTCAAAGAGATGCCATCTCATGGAATTCCATGATTGCAGTATATGCAGAAAATGGATTTATTAAAAACTCTGTCGAAACTTTGAAGAAAATGCAACTGTGTCAGTTTGCTTCCTACTTGTCCCAAAAAATGGGAGCTTTGGAACAGAGTATGGACATCTAGCAAAGCATAGTGGAAGGGGTTTCTTTTTGTCATATATTTAGGTAAAAAATAGAAGAATGTTGTCAAATATTGTAGTTATAACTGTTCAGGTGGACATGCTTCCAAAATGTGGAAGGATATACAATGCACAAAATGTAGAAACATAGACAAAGCATATTAACTGCCCATGTAAACATATACAAAATCTGAAAGGATATAAAATGCATTTGTAACCACCCATGCTCGAAGGCATGTGTAACTGCCCAGATAGACATAAAAACATAGACAAAGAAAATGGACTATTTAATTCTTGACATAATTACTCAGACATGTCATCTCATGGAATGAGATTGATCTCAAAAGCAATTGACAGGTGTAAATCCAAATTCCACAACCTCTGCCAGCATCCTCCCTAACTGTGCCAAAATGGCAGCATTGGAACAGGGCATGGACATCCATCAAAGCATAATGGAAAGAGGATTTTTGTCAGATATTACAGCTGAAAATGCTCTGGTAGACATGTATGCAAAATCTGGAAGGATAGACATGGTACATGAATAGTTTGACAGAATGCCTTAGAGATATCATCTAATGAAATTCCATGAATGTAGGATATGCACAAAATTGATTTACTAAAATGGCCATTGAAACTTTCAAGTAAATGCAATTGACAGGTATAAAGCCACATTTCACAGCCTGTGCAATTATCTTCCCTACTTGTGCCAAAATGGAAGCTTTGGAATCGGGTATGAACATCCATCAAAGCATAGTAGAAGGGGGATTTTTTTCATATATATTGTAGGTAAAGGGATTGAAGAACTTTGCCAAATGTTGTAGCTGAAAGTTCAGACATGTATCCAAAATGTGGAAGCATAGTAGGGGTAAAGCCAAATTCCACAACCTTTGTGAGCATACTTCCTCCCTATGCCAAAATGGGAGCCTGGAAGAGGACATGGACATACATCTTTTAGCATAATGGAAAGAGGAGTTTTTTTAGTTATTATAGCTGGAAATGCTCTTGTAGACAGAGACAAGCCACATGAATAGTTTGACAGAATGCCTGAGAGAAGTCATCTCATCGAATTTCATGATTGCAGGATATGCACAAAATTGATTTATTAAAAAGGCTGGTGAAATTTTCAAGTAAATGTAATTGGCAGGTATAAAAACATATTCCATAGCCTTTGCCAGCATCCTCCCTAGCAATGCCAAAAAGGGAGCTTTGGAACAGGGTATGGACATCCATCAAAAGCAATGCCAAAAAGGGAGCTTTGGAACAGGGTATGGACATCCATCAAAGCATAGTGGAAGGGGGATTTTTGTCAATATTATAGGTAAAGGACAGAAGGATTTTGTCAAATATTGTGGCTGAACTGCTCAAGTAGACATGTATGCAAAATGAGGAAGCATAGCAGGTGTAAAGATGAATTCCACAACCTTGCCAGCATCTGCCCTGCCTGTGCCAAATCGGGAGCTTTGGAACAGGGCATGTACATTCATCAAAGCATAATGAAAAGAGGGTTTTTGTCATATATTATAGTTGGAAATGCAAAATATGGAAGAAGAGTCAAGTGAATTGTTTGACATAATGCCTCAAAGAGATTTCATCTTGTGGAATTCCATGATTGTAGGATATGAACAAAATTGATTTATTAAAAGGACTGTTAGAAATTTTTAAGTAAATACAGCATGTGTAAAGCCACATTTCACAGCCTTTGCGATATCCCCTTACCTATGCTAAAATGTAGGACACATCATGGACATCCATCAAAACATTGGAAGAATTTTGTCAAATACTGTGGCTAAACTGCTCAGGTAGACATGCTTGTAAAATGTGGAAGCCAGCCAAATTCCACAACCTTTGACAGCATCCTCCTTGCCTGTGCCAAATGGAGAGCTTTGGAACAGGAATAGACATCCATCAAAGAATAGTCAAAAGAGGATTTTTGTCAAAACTTATAGTTAGAAATGCTGGTAGACATCCAAAATATGGAAGAATACACAAGGCACGTGAATTGTGACATAATGCCTCAAAGAGATATCATTTTATGGAATTTCATGATTGCAGGATATAGAGAAATTGTGTTTATTAAAAAGTTGTTCTTCATATGTACAAAATGGATTTGTAGAATAGTTTTATAAACTTTCAAGCAAATGCAATTTTGCTTTAAGACATACATTACAACTTATAGATTTTGGTTATTTTAAAACATAAAGATGCTATTAAAATGAATTTTCATAAAAACTTTGTAATGTAAATTCTAATCATTATGTATTATTCTCCACAATAAATATTTAAATATTACAATTGGAGTTTCATATCTACTTTCAAGACGTATATATACATACAACAAACTTTACTTTTCACACTCTTATTTTGAAAATCATACATGTTCACTCACATTTAACAAGGGGTTGCAAATAGTAAACCATTTATCCTAGAAGCTTTGACATGTGCTTAATATCAATCAATGACACATCGATATGCAACCATTTGATTTGAATAAACATGTGTAAAAATTTCATTTGAAAATACTATCATACCCATAAACACTCTTACAACATTTATAAATCCTTTCATTCAAAATTGGATTGAATTTTGTTGTGAATACATTATGTAAATAGTTTGTAAACATTAGCAAAACAATATTTCATAGACATTTATTATCGTAACTAAAAAATATTTGAACACTTACATACAAGATGTCCCCTCCTATCACTACTCGTCCTCCTCTCCAACACTATTATAGTCTTGATCATTGTTATGTGACAATGATGTTGGTAACAACTCTCCATTATCACCATCATAAGGAATATCCTACACTTCATTGTCACATTAGACTTCATAGCATACAAGTTAGGCATCCCATAGTGCATGCATGTAACAACTTGAATGATGACTGACATAATGCACCCTAAATTTGATGGAGTAATTGAACCTGATTCCCTTGGCTAGCGCTTGGCCCATTTATGCTATTTCTATTCACTATCTTATCCCTCAACCAATAAGAGACACTCAATTCCTTTATATAAAAAGGAGGGCATTCCATGGAAGATGCTTGTGATGATTGGACAACCAACTAGATACCCATGCATGCACTTTATGTGGCATCTTATTCATCTACATCAAAACAATTATTATCTTTCACATTTTAATTATACCAAAAGATATATGTTGTCACAAATTTTTTTTAAATCACATATATGCTACCAAACATTAACCAAATGCATATTATCATAAAGTTTTCAGATTTTGAACCTTTGATAAAGATTCTTAAAAATATGTGCAGACTACTGATTATTTCTTCAAGAATGTTGTACATGCAAATTATATCAAGAATATAATTAACAATAGTGAATGTATTCTTTACAACATCACTAAGAGGACTCATTATAATAGTAAAAATGCTATCTACAACATCACTAAGAGAATTTATATAAATAAATTTCTAAGGCAGCCTAAATGATCAAATAATCATATACCTGAAGTATTTAAAAATTAATGAGAAGTTCATGTACCCTTCAATGTTAACATATATGATTTTGCATCAATAACCATTACCTCTTATATCCTTACCTAAATTTTGAGCTTTGTCATACAATACATGGATATTACATAGTGATAGTATAGAGTCCATACCTAGATAAGCCATCATTCTCATATAGTCATGCATAAAATATAGTCATAAATCATCTCTATAGGTTTGAGAAGACTAATAGTTTCATATGTCAAAAAAATAAAAATAAAAATTCATACATAGGTTCTAATTCACTATAGTAATTTTCCACATCCTTCGAATTGACTAATTGGATATTTACCAACATTCCAATTATGTTTGTAACATGCCCAAAATAACATTATAGCATCCCAAAATCTTAAAAATGCTTATAGTACGCAACTATACAAGTGTGATGACACTATCCTATGAGTTTTCAATAAAATCTTGTGTGCTTGCAATAGTATCTTACATGCTTCCAAACTCTATGCTATTAACCATGTCAAAATTATGTTCATTGTATTGAGCATGATCCGTGTCTCGTTCATTTGCTCTATCAAGATCATCAAACCAATTTTGGCACTTAAGATTTTGTGGCATTTGTGGAAACATAGGTGTTTTGTTGGAGATACTTGGTCTTCTCCTCACATTTATGCATTCAATCAAGTCTCTTTGTTGATGAACAATGTGACTAAATCCATCTTGTACAGGGCGAAATGAATGCACACTTGGATGGTCTAATCCAAGCTGAGATGAGACTTGTCTACTTTTGACCTTGTTTGACAAGTCCTTTTAAACTCTTATGAATGAAAGTAAGTGTTGCTAAATCAGATGCATCGGTCAAAATTCCTTGGATTTCATCTTCTATTTGCAACTTTATTTCTATCATTGCATTTTCATCAGTTTTGTCAATGGTCTACAAAAAAATCAACATATTTTAGAAATTAAAAATCAAACTAACAAGCATTGGAATGATCAAAATGTAATTATAATGTCACCTGTGTATGTACAAAATGATCCTCCAAGAGTTGACAATTTTCATTACTTCCAATCCCATCAAATTCACTAATTACCTACATTGACATTCCAAAACATTTAAAACATATGTTTTGTAAAGAATGATATACCAATAGAATAAAAAATCATGTTTGTCAAACACCAAATTATTAGAGACATTGGTGGTGCATCCTTCTTCTATAGAATCAACTATAGTAGCAACATTATCAGGGTGTACATGCAAATTATTGTTAGATAGGTGTTTCCTCTCCCTCATCAAGTTCACCTTGACCACATGCTTACACATGTATCCTTGTATTGAAAAGTTACAAGAGCACATGCATAGATCAAGTGATGAGCTATACACCTCATATCGAAAACAAGGATTTCTTTCACTTGTCACCCATGCAATACAATCATCAGTGTCATTAAATGTAACATGGTCATCTGGAATTTGCAAGGCTTGAACCCAAGATGTGTTTTCAATCTTCTCAATTTCAAAGTTACTATAGAAACCATGTGTTCTTGTTGATTTGGACCCACCAAAAATAGACATAAACATGTATTGTTAGTTGATGTACCAACCAATCAACACAACGATTTGTAGCACGCTCAACTATTTTTAAGAATCGTCTTTTTAGGTGTGAGTGGTAGGACTCTATGGCACCATTTGTCTCTTGCCCTACATGATTTAGTGTATGGCAACATCTATCCCACATACTCAATCTATTAGCCCATCGTCCCTTAAAGTATTCAATGAATGAGGGTTGTGTATCTTTAAAGTCTTCAATAAATATGTGAACCTCATTTCTCACAGAATCCTCATTTATTGAATGATGCATGATATATCCAAGTCTATCAAACATCTCTCATCTAACTACATTATCTTTTACCTTTGCGATCAAATTCTTTATCCATGCACGTTTGACATGCCAAGAGCATAGATACATATCACACTGAAACACTTCTCTGCATTGTGAATATTTAAGTTAGTATTTAATAATCTTCCATGGGATGTATTGAAATATTTACCAAAAATATATGGTTTTGATGAAATGAAACCCCTGATAGCTTTGATCTCAGCACCCACATCATCCACCATGAATGCATTTAATCTCCAATCAATATTCTTCAAGTGAACCCGTTAGAGAAGAATACACATCCAATATGCAATATCATATGCACAAGACTTGGACATAATGACCCATGCCACTGGCACCCCCATATGCTTCAAATCGAATGCAAGAATTGTATATAATTGAAACTGTCATAAGATATGGGGTATGATATATTGATACTATATTTTAATTGAGTGTAAAAACATTCAATTTAACTCTACAAAATAATACACAACATACCTTCATTGCATTTGTACCAAATGTAGAATCCATTACCAATATGTTGTTGTGGCCATATTGAAGTATCCAATCAAGTTGCTATGGCAATTGAATTCCTAAAACAAATGGGATTTGGCCATCTCCATCAACAACAATGTCATTGTACTCTTGATATACAAACCACTTCTCGGTGTTCGCCAAAACCCACTGTCGCACTGAAATAGCATCACTACTATGAAGCATGTAGCTTGAAGTCTTAATTTTACGATCAATATTCATAATATCATTCATGGTAAGAAAATCATCCCTAGAGGATTGACCCTCAAACATGGTCATCTTCTCATGCACCATTTGCTTATGCTTTTTATGCACTGCATCTGCAAGCATGCCAAGTAATAGTAATGACTTCACCCATTGATGTAATTGTTTGTTGATATATGGTGCAAAAAAAGATCTCATTCCTAAAAACTCATTGTTCATTTGACCATGACAAGTTATGTCATTCTTGTCCACATGTTGAACCTGGTGGTACCATATTAATACATGGTTTGGCTTATGAACCATGATTCTTGTGCTAAAATGACATGTGCAACCATATTGTGTATGTTTACGACAAGGTCTACTACCCTTCCCTATTTTAAGCACTAAGGAAGGATGAAAAGGTGTTGCATCTTTTTCCCTACAATCTTTTGGTCCATATGCACACAATACTTATGAAAATCATAAAGAATCTTCAAACTATTAACAAATATAATGATTAAAGACATTTTTACAATTCATAATTATGAGTATAAACATGTGTAGTTAATGCATTATTCTTATTCTTACATGTTATATTCTAAAAATCTATTAATCTTGGTTTTGGTATCAAAATTAAGAGGTGGCTTTTTTTATGACTTTTGCGAAAGAAGGTTGGGTATGATTCCCTTGAGCTTTCTCCCTCAATAAAATCATGCAATCTATTAGCCTCAATCCAAGCTGAAAATAAGTGCAAGCCTTTAAAGACATATTTCTTCCATGAGAGGTCTTCGTACGAAAAAAATTCCACCAGGGGGTTGTTGAATGACTTCATCCATGATGTGAGACCAATTGGCATCTATCTAGTAGACAAAATAAATATTAGAATTTGATTGGGAAATGTCCACACATGATATAGCACACTTGGTAGTCTAAATTCTAGACATATTTGAAAAGTATTCAAAACATGCTACGTTTAATTAGTGCAATTATACCCATCATCAAATTTAGAGGTGAAGATCCCAAGGACATCAAAAATCGATATGGGCAACAATAATAAAAGTGAAATAGAAGATCTGTGAGAATTTTTTTTAAAAGGCAATATTGGTTATATCCTTGAAAAGTGGAATTTTCTAATGAGCCTCCACGTTTATTATCTTTGTTTTTATTTCAGCATGTACATTCTTTTATTTTTGCACACACCAAAGGGGAGGGGGGGATGTATAAGATAAAAATGCATACTTTTACCTTTTTGCTTCTTTGGATCAATCTAATTGATGCATGTTTTTAGCTCATAATTTGGCAAAGGAATCAAAATCAATCATCATATACTAGAATGAGGTATCAACAACAAATAATTAAAAATCATCAAATGAATTTCCATTGTCTAATTACTTTCCAGTGATATATTTAGACACAATCACTCATCTATTTGTATTGTGTTTTATCAAGAGTCAAGGATCTATTTAGAAGCATCCATTACCACCACACATGTTAACATTCATTTTCAAACACTATCTATCTTTAATAATTGGTAACTCAATATAAGAGGCTTGTGTTACACTTAAGGGTATATCAAATCTAAATCCTAGCATAATAGGAATCCAATAATTCTCTCTATAGCCATATTATTTTCCTTACATTAGATTAACATCTTTTATAAGTACCAAAGGTAAAAAATCTATATAGGGTGAAATTATGCCACCTAGGATAAATTATGTCATTTGGATTAGATCATAGGTAGAATAATATTCCAAGGTCTTATGTTATAATATTTATCCATCTCAACTCTTTGATCCATAATTTAATTTCAATTCTAGATTTAGAAGTTTCTACCACACCATTACATCAATCAAATTTAACATTTTTAAGGTTTATTTTTCCCGTTCTATATGAAATTATAAGACTAATACCATGCCCCACTAAATTGAATATAAAATTATTGCATTCCAATGTTAACACTTTAAAATTTTATTATTACCTATTAGTGTGGGCACAAAAGTTTGAACTATACATCTAGGCTTGTGTATATGAAGATGTCTTCTTAGAATAATTTCACATAATTCTTTTTTATTTTTTGCAAGAATCAAAATCAACCCTCATATTCTACAATGAGATATCGACAATAATTAATATATAATGACTCATCTATTTACATTACATAATATTTCGTCAAGATTCAAGAATTAATTTATAATCATCCATTACTACCACAAACATAAATATTCATTTTCAAACATATATAATCTAGTTCAACTCTCTAAAGTAAAACCCAATTTCAATTCTTAGTCTACAAGTTTCTGCCACATCATTTCAACAATCAAATTCAACATTTTCAAGGTTTAGCCCTAATTTGTCATAAACTAGTTATTTCAATACTTGTCTATTTTTTAACTAACTAATTTACTTGAATACATACTCATCTCCTTAAATTATTTTAGTTTTTAAAGTTGGCCAAATTTTAAATATTAGATATATTTAAGTGATGGTGAAATTGGCACACCCAAAGCATTTTTTTTTTGTACATGGCTTGGTGTAATATGCAAAATATAATAATATATCAAGTGGCACACTCTCAGGCTAGATTTTGGTGCATGACCAATCCCTATCCACATCCATATGCTATGGTTTACACCAATTTTCATGCATTCTTCATTTTCTCATTATTATCACACCCTCATTCACACTTATTTTCATAAATTTGTTTGATGCCTCAAGCATGTTATTTTTTCCCTAAAGGTCATTTCCACATCACTCAAGATTGATTTGGTTCAATATTTGAGGCACATGGAAATGAACCCAAATTTTAAAATCTTTATATTCAAATTCTAACTTCCTACCCTTTTTACTAGTTTTTTATGAGCCACCTTGAGATGTGTTTGTGTGACATGGTATTTAAAGATATTCATTGTGTCAATATTTCATAAGCATAAATAATTACAAGGTGAACTAATTAAAACTTTTCAATTCTAAAGGGACAATAGAGAATTAGCATCATCATTGCATATAAGACGCTTAATTTTTTATTTATTTATTTTTTAATATCATTCAATGTTATCAAGTTAGCTCATAAGGGGGCTGATCTAAGAGAACATGTTCTCTACTATGTTGGCAATTTCCTAAAGGTGTTATAAACATCAATTTGACCACATTTAGCTAGAAAAAAGGGAAGGAAAATGAATTTACTAAATTGCACTCTATCAGTTCAACCCCATGAAACACATATAAGATAAGCACAATAGATTAGAACCATAAGAATGGAGATAAAACCCATGGTGTGTGAAATGAATTTTTAGTTTTCTATTTCAATTCAAATTTTGAGATATTTATCACACCAATACCTCAAGGTGATGATTCAAATCTACACATCATCAACATTATTTCTCCATTATCAATTTAAGATCTAAGTACCTCAATTCCACATTTTAATTCAACATATTCATTACAATTATCAATCTTACTTTGATTAATCTATTTTTTTTCATTGATTTATTTATTTAATTAGTATGAAAATTTCATGTCAAACACTTTATTTAGGTGTGTTTTATTCCCTAAACTTATAAACACATATGTAACATGCCATTAGTACTAAATATATCATTTTTTTTTGTAAGGTTTTATGCCAAACCAAGATTATTTATTTAGTCCTAATAGGGTCATTAGAACTATTCATCCTAACCAACAAACTAAACTTTGACAATTTATCAAATTTTTATTGATGCACAATAATTTTTGTTATAATTTTTTGAGCTTGATAAAAATAAACCAAAATAAAAATCATTTATATATTTCATTTAAATATGTGTATCATCTAACTTAAAAATGAAAAAGTTACAAAGATAACCAATGAAGGTGCTTACAAAGTAAAAGTTTATTAGAAAAGTAAAGGCATACATATAATGAATTCATTTTATCCAATAAAAAATATTGAGAGTTGCATACCCCTTAATCTAATAAAACAAATTGAAAAATAATAGAAAATTAATATGATTAGGAAAGAACAAAGTTGTCAAAAGCACAATCACAAAAAAAGAACAATAAGATTTAAGATAAACAATACAAAGTCAAATGTCAAAATGAAAACCCAAATGTTTGGAATAACCACACAAAAACCCAAATGATGTGGCTTCAAAAAAAATTATGATTCTCTAATGACTAAGTTTGTTAGATGGGCAAAGACTTAATTATTTTGCTACTACCTTACATAAATTTAAAAATGCACTACCTTATAGAAATTTAAAACAACATACATAAATAATGCTCATCATTATATCCAATTTTAAACCATCACTAATGGAATGGGATTAAAATCAAACTTACAAAAACAAATCTAATTTACAAAAGCAATTTTAAAGGGCATGCTAAATTATTTTTCTCATTTAAACATTATGAATTTGTCTCATTTTATTATACATGTAGCAATATTTATTAAAGTAAATACTAAAAGAATTAAAAAATAGAAAACAGTTTATGATCCTTCAATGAAAACTTACCTGTCACTGGTGCAATTCCTCCTCTCTTCCTGTTACCTCAAAATAGACAACGGACAACAAATTTGATTTAAAGTTTTTACTGTAGTAAAAAACAGAGTGTGCAGGAAAAATGTTTGATGTGCACAAAATAAACTCATGCGTAAGCAATTTAGGGGTACTCCAGCACTTATAGAGTCAAACAAAGGAAAACCTATGCATCTAGATAATATCTTACAGGAGGAGGATGTTATAGCAAATGATATTAAAGCAGACATGGAGGTGGAAGATGACCCTCGCCTCTCTGAAGGAGAGATCCCCCCCCTACAGAGCCTTTATCTTCAAAGCATTGCTTCAATCTTTCGACGAAGATCCCTTATCCACTCTTGTTGTCACCTTCATTGATTCCACAAGGTCTAGATATGACTATGGATCAAAACACCTAGAAACTCTTTCAAGAATACATGAATGGTGATGAAGATTTAGATTCAGTTCTAGATACTCCCCTAGCGTAATGTATTCTTAGATCAAGGAGAAAAGGAAACTGGGTCTGCATCAGAATCAAGAAGGAAAGGAGAAACCTAATTTTGGTTCCTCCCCTCTTAAGAAGGGTCGCAGATCTCTTATTGAAGCTGGATCTCAAGATGAGGCAACGGAGAACCAATTCAAAATTACAAAACTTTGGAAAGTAGGGAAGGGAAAACCCCTTCCTAAACAACAATAAAAATCCTATTCTGGAATGTTAGGGGTCTCAATGCCCCTAACAAACAGAGGGTGATCAAAAGAAGGATTCTTTTGATCAGTATAGATGTCACCCTCCTTCAAGAAACCAAATTAGATTGTCGGCAAGTTGTTTCTTTTGGTATTGGAATTAGCTCTTTGTTTCATTCATCTCTTCAAGCGACAGTTGCCTCAGAAGGGGCCTCTGGGGGTCTAATGATAATCTGGAAGACTTCTCAAGTTCATGTGGAGGGTATTGCTTCTAACAGAAATTGGTTGTTAGTCAAAATTACTCACCTCCAATCAAACTCATCTTTCTTTGTCATTAATACTTATGGACCAACGTCTCCTCATAAAAGGCGACTTCTCTGGCTATCCCTAGATGGGGTCATATTGCAATTGGCTAATAAACAACTCATTATAGGAGGCAATTTCAATGCTATCATGTATGCTTCAGACAAAAGAGAAGGCATCATCCAATTAGGCAGATCTCAACAAGATTTCAATGATTGGATAGATAGGAATGGATTATTAGAAATTGACTCAGGGGATTCCTTCACATGGACAAATGGAGAAAAGGCTTTAGCAATATTTCAGAAAAAATTGATGGATTCTTTTGGCAGGGTGATCTCAGATCCTTTCCTTTTGTCTTCAATTGTTCAGTCCTAGCCTGCTCAAGTTCAAACCACTTTCCCACTATGTTATCGCTCCAAGGTACCCTTGATGCCCCTAGATCTCCCTTCACATTTGAGAATATGTGGATGAAAGAACCAAATTTTCTAACTATGGTAGAAGACTGGTGGAAGGAAGAACCATTTGAAGGATCAAAACTCTATTGCTTCATTTCAAAGTTAAAACTAGTAAAACAAAAATTGTTACAATGGAATGCTCAACATTTTAAAAACATTTTTTCATCCAAAATATCCTTAGAAGAGCAGCTAACAGTTTTAAATGATAAGATCATCTCTGAGGGAATGGATCAAGAATATTTTGAACAAGAAAAGAACCTGCTCATTGATTATGAGGATATCCTTTCCAAAGAAGAAATATTTTGGAAGTAGAAGTCCAGAGAGAATTGGCTCAGAATGGGAGACAAAAATACAAAGTTCTTCCACAATGTAACAAAGATTCACAGGAGTAAGAACTGGATTTCTAAATTGGAGTCAAATCATAATCAAACTATAGAGGATCTTGAAGAGATTAAGAGAGAAATCAAAACATATTACTCTAATCTTCTAAGCAATGTTGAAGACTCTCACCTACCAGAACAAGAAAAGTTCTTGGCTTTGATCCCAAAGATAATAACAGATGAACAAAATCAGAAATTAAATGAGAAATTCTCTCTGGAAGAAGTATCTCAAGCTATCAACCAGCTTCCCTCTGAAAAGGCTCCTGGTTCAGATGGCTTTCCTACTGACTTTTTAAAGAAATGCTGGCATATATTGGGTCAAGAACTTACAGAAGCCTTACAATGTGCAAGAAGATCAGGTAAATTGCTTAGAGAAATCAATAACATGTTTATTTCTCTCATTCCAAAAAAAGGAGAAAGCATCCAACCTAGGGGATTTCAGACCTATCTCTCTATGCACTATAGTTTACAAAATCCTTTCAAAAGTCATGACAAATAGAATGAAGCCTCTCATGGACTATATTATATCAGATGAATAGACTGGATTCGTTCCTGGTCATTCAATTCTTGATGGGGTCATTGTGGCAGAAGAAGCCATCCACACTTTTCAAAGCACGAATAGACCAGGTATGATAATTAAGTTAGATATTTCAAAAGCTTATGATAATGTAGATTGGCGATTCCTTTGCAAAACTAT
Organism: Cryptomeria japonica; assembly: GCF_030272615.1. Lineage (NCBI taxonomy): Eukaryota > Viridiplantae > Streptophyta > Pinopsida > Cupressales > Cupressaceae > Cryptomeria > Cryptomeria japonica. The sequence goes on along the minus strand of NC_081414.1, from coordinate 812,871,593 downwards.
ACAAGCTTTTGGTTTTTCCAAATAATGGATCAACTAGGTCTACGAATGTATTTCTACATGCAAATTTTCTATTTTGATAAATGGAAAGCCAACGGGTTTCTTTTCTTCTTCAAGGGGCATCCAGAAAGGAGATCCCATATCTCCATTTCTCTACATTATAATGGGGGAATCTTTAGGGAGGGAAATTAAATCAAGACAATCTAACAACCTTTTAGAGGGAGTCAAAGTAACCACAAATTTTGTTGTCACACACCAGCAATTTGTTGATGATAATCTTCTATTGGGTGCAACAAAAGTCAAGGAAGCAACCCAATTAAAATTGCTACTAGAATCCTTTGGAAAGGCGTCGTGACAAATAACTAATAAAAAAAAATCAAAAGTGTTCTTTTTTTCCACTCCTAATCTCATACAGGCTAAGATCCTAAGAATTCTCAACTACAAAGAAGGAACACTTCCATGTATACATCTGGGCATTCCAATTGATAGAAGACTAAGGAACAATAAACTTTGGGATCCTCTAAAGCTAAAGATGGATCCGAGGACAAACTCCTAGAAGGGGAAGTGGCTTTCATGGGCAGGTAGACTAGTTATACTCCAAGTAGTGATTCCGGCCCTACCTATTTACTTATTATCCATTTTGTCTTTAACAACTAGTGCAAATTCCTACATCATCAAGAAGATGAGAAATGTTTTCTGGCAAAACACTGAAGAAAAGCATAAAATTGCCTTAATTGAATGGGATAAAATTATCAAACTTAAATCAATGGGGGGTTTAGGAATCAAAGATCTTAAATTTCAAAACAAAGCCCTTGGGGATAAACTAGCTTGGAAGTTTTTAAAAAATCCTAACACAACATGGGTTAGGACGTTGGCAAAAAAATATCTCTCAGATCAAGACCCCCAAAATCTCCTTAGAGCAAACATGCATTTAAAGGGATCTAGAACTTGGAACTTCATTGTCTCTTGTAGAAATCTGATTTCAGATTCCTTGTCTTGGGATATTCATGATGGAACCTCTAGCCTCTTTTGGGATGACTCATGGGGAGGATATCCTAGCATTGCAAATTCTCTCAACATCCCAACAACATAGCACTGACTTAAGCAACATTGGGGATCTCGAGTCAGTGACTATATAGCGTTAGAAAGGGCCTCTAATATGCAAGGATGGAGTTGGAAGTCTATGGATAGATTGCCTATTCTAGTGGCTGAATTAGAACAAATTTTAGATATGATAAAAGTAAGAAACATCAACCCTAGAAGAGGGAAATATACTCTAATTTGGGCCTCCTCCAAAATAGGTCTGTATAATACTAAAGATGATTATAGAGTTTTAGTCAGCGCCTCAAATCAAGATGAACAAGAAATTCCAGTTAGGCTTTTTTGGAGCAAAAAGATTATTCCAAAAGCAGGGATTTTTGCATGGCTAGCTTTCCAAAAAAGAATTCTAACGGCAGAAAAGTTTATTAAAATGGGCTATGAAGGGTCTTCTAGATGCATCATGTCTAAAGCCCATGCAGAGACAGTTGATCACCTTCTTTTAAATTTCTCCTTTGCCTCAAAATGTTGGCGATGACTTTGTGCAAAATTGGGGTGGATTTCAGCTCTGCCTAATGACATAATTTCTCTTTTCCAATGTTGGCCTCTTCCTTTGAAGGAAATCACTTTGAGCCAAATTATGGAAGTTTCCTCGTCTTGCCTTGTCTGGGAAATTTGGAAAGAAAGGAATCGAAGGCTCTTTGATAATAAAACCAGAAGGTTTGAATCAGTCCTAAACTCAATTGAAACATCAATTGTTCAGACAATAAACTGCAAATTAGCTTTCTCAACAGACTCGTCCAAAATTTTCTCTTCTTGGGATGAAAGTATAAGGAAAAATTGGCAGGGAATTAAGATTCCTTCCTCTTTTGGGCAAAAATATAAGTCTAGAAAGGAAGCTATTTGGACCCCTCCTAAGCACGAATGGTTAAAATTGAATTTTGATGGAGCTTCCAGAGGCAACCCAGGCCCTTCAGGCATAGGATATGTGATTAGAGACCACTTAGGGTCAATTATTGGGAAAATGGCTAAGCCAATGCCATCGGATACCAATAATATAGTAGAATTTAAAGCTTTATTGTTAGGATTATTGGATTGCATCAATCATGGATTAAGAAACATCATAGTGGAGGGAGATTCAGAGATAGAAATCAATGCAATCAAAATGCAAAAAACCCCAAACTGGTGGCTACAGGCAATTGTAGATAGCATATCAGAAAACCTGGCGAAGCTAGAGCAATTTGAGGCTAAGCATATTTTCAGAGAAGTGAACACAGAGGAAAATGCCCTCTCAAAAGCTCCAACAGAAGGCATTTCTATTCACTGGTGGAAACAAGGAGGTAACCAACAAGGCTAACTATTACAAGGTTTAATTATGCAACAATAATTCCTTCTGGTTAGATGTGTGCATGGTATGGTTCTCAAAGCAATCAAAAAGGTCCAGCAAAGCCTTTCCTTTCTATAATTTCAAACCTAATCCATGGTGCTTAAGTTTGGGGAACGACTATTTTTTGAATTCAAACTTTTCTCCATCGCTGAGAGATGAGTGGACATGCTAGTGGTGATGTCATTTAATTTTCTCTTGTTAAAATAGCATTAACTTATTTGCCTCCCGAAAAGCCAGTCGACGGTAGCCGTCACTTCAAGCCCGTGGCATGCATTGTTCACAAGATAGACATCATTTCAGCTACAGGGAGATTTGGCACGATTAGGGACAAATATCCTTCACCACCTTTGTAGGTGAATTTAATGCAAGGCATTTCCCATTAATGCATGTTAAAAAAAGTGTCACCTAGCCTTTGCTATGCTTTCTATGGAAGCTATCAACTTTTCTTTATCTGCAAGTGTTCTCAATAAAGATTAATATGCTTCATACCCTTCTCCAGATTCTCGACAACCACCAAGGCGTCAAATAATCTAGTAGCCATGTTTGGAGAGGAGTCATATGGGTTCATAATGAGTGTTTATCCAAGGCCAACTTCATGCTTTGGTGTAGACACTCCCATCTCCCTTTTGGCTTCCACCCAACAAGTTTCATTCAGAAAAATTATAGATTTAAGATTGAAGCAGCTACTGCTTTATCTAGAACCAATAATCATTCTGGCAGTAAAGTTCATCCTGGGTAGTGGGCATTTAAGCAGGGAGGAATACCCTCATGATAATACAAGCATTTCATCTAGATTTGTTGCCTCCCTTTTGGACTTGAAGTTAGCTAAGCAAGTTGTTTGGATCCTCACAAAGAGGCTATTCCCAAACGAAATCCTATTGGAATTGCAAGAGATCCTTAACAAGGCACGTCATTATTCAGGAGCTCCCCAACCGAGTGAAAGACTATTGTTCAATGTTCTCGAGGAACTCATCAAATACTATCCCTTTCTACTTGACCTTAAAGGCAAGGACCTAGACAAGCACAAATCATTCGTGGGTATGGGGCTCAAATTTCTCAAATGGCGCTTCCTTGGAGAGAATCCAAAAGATTTGAGTAGGGAGGAAGAACTCCTTGAATTTGCTAGGTTGAATGGAGTTTTGCCTCCAAAAGTAGAAGAAGAGGAACCCCATGTTGAACGGGGCAGGAGAGGTGGTCGCAAAGGCTTGGGTCGCAGTTCCAGTCGGGGCCAAGGATGACCTTCAAGCAGAGGCCATGGTAGAGGCAGAGCCCCAATTCTCCCTGCTGAGCCAGAAGAAGATCTTTAAATAGATAGGTTCTTTATGTTGGTGGTTTCCTTTGAAGATGTTACTTAGCCTCTAGTTGGCTGCTGGTTTTTAAGTTTTTTCTTTAAAAATAATATAGATAATCAATGTGAAAGCTAAACTCGTAAATAGTATGTTAAGCTTTTGAATATCATTGCTATAAACTCTGAAGGTTTATTGAATTGATAAAGAAACTGTATAGGGTTTAATGCATTTCAAGATAAACTTGCTTTCATCCTCAGCCCAGAAAATGTGGCCATTGAAGATAGATTCCCTCACTGTATATTCAGGGATTAGTTTCAAATATCTATCTTAGGATCTTGGGTTTTTGGAATTCTAGATCTTTCTCCTGTAATCTTTTCTAAAAATGAATATATAAATCTGGCTCTGCCTTTACTGATAAAAAAAAGCATTTGATGTAAAAGGTGCACGAGACTTTTAAGTGAGAAACAGGGGGATTAGTACTCACGATAGTAGGAAACTGGTGATTAATGCTCACGACAATGAGAAATCGATGATTAATGCTCACGGAAACAAAATCCATCAAACAGATAAAATGACAAATCTTAAACAAAAATATTACTTTTGTTGGGTTAAAGGTTAGGAGTTGGCCTGGCCACCTAAGCAGTCAAAGCTTAGAGTGTGTCAGTTAAGCCAGGCTGATTGGGCATATTTTTTTGTGTTCTAGTGATTAGAATCCAGACTTTAGACCATTTTCAAGATGAGTTGTGTAACGAATTCCTTCTCTCTGCATAAAACATTTATATCAAATAATCCTTAACTATAATTTCCTCTTGGGTTGTGTCAGTAGCCATCTAGGTTGGGCTCTTTATATTTTTCATGGCGACCTATTTTAATGTTTCCATCACCACCTTTGTTTTTTAAGTTCCTTTGTTCTATCTTGTAAAGTTTTGTTTCGATTCTAAGTATTTGAGGTTGTTGACCCCTAATTTAATATTACCTTTTATTTCTCTTTGAATTGTACTAGTTATATTAATCAATTGTTTGAGCAGTAACCATTGCTTTTGACAACCATCGGTACAATAAAATATTTTTAGATTTTGTGGGTGTTTATGTTTGTTCATTCGTATTTGGCTATAATTCAATGTATCCATAGTAGATTGCATTAGTTGGCCTCTTTATTTTGTTATCGTCTTCATCACCACCTATGTTTTTCAAAGTGCCTTTGTTCAATTCTATGTCTAATCACCATTTCATGTTTGAGAGATCTGAATCGACTAAGTTTGGTGAACCCAAAATGTTCTTTGTTGAGATTTGATCAATCTCTCATCTATCAGGTGTTAAAACTTATTTATTTTGAGGTTCAACGTCTCTCAGAATGGTGGATCTGAAATGAGAATGAAGATTCATATTTTTTCTATCAAAAGTCAATTTATTTCTCATGAGACCTAGATTTTAAGAGACCCAAAACTGTTTTATGGTAGTGTTACAATCTAAAACAAGATAATATCAACACACATAGAAAGAGGCATATAACATTGGGGTGTGATGTGGCAATAAATTAGGCATGGGCATGGCTCTCAACCCTCTCTATGTTCCCAGGACATGGGGATACTCTCCCCATTGCCTCTTTAGCTCCTTTTGTTCCATTTCAATACATCCTCATCTTTCCTATGTGGGGTGTAAGAACAATGCAAAACCATTTCACTCAAGCAAAAATTTGTGTAGGAATTAAATCATCTTAGGTAACCCTAATTTATCTCCTAAGCTTTCCACACACCCTCTGATCAACAACTCCAATTTCTGCTTTTGACCTTGTGTACTCTTCCCCTTTGTCACAAGACATGAACCTCTATACTTTGGGTGACGTTGGTGTTACAATGGTAGTACCGACATAAATAAAATGAAATCAAGTCATTATTACAGATAGAGATATAATTAAAATATGAATTATTATTGATTCAATCTAATTATTTACATTGATTTGTATTGGTTTTAATAGCTTTATTTTTTTTGTACAAAACTAACTTACAGGAGTAAACTATCCAACCAAAATTAACTAACCTATTTTGATTTATTAAATATAATTTTATTTCCAAACAAACCCCCTTAAGGTTTATATTATGAACTAGAACATGAATAAAACTATATCAGCACTGGCCTAAACTTCTAGATCCACATAAATGTCTAGAATCTCCAACTCTTCTTTTATCAGCATTGGCCTAAACTTCCTAGTCTAGGAAAATATCTAGAATCTCCAACTCGTCATTAGCATCAACCTAAACTTCCTGGTCTAGGTAAATGTTCCAACTCTGCATTAGTATCGACCTAAACTTCCTAGTCTAGGCAAATATTTGATTATCCAGCAATACCTATGAATTGAGACAAACTCCATTATCCACAAGAATGCCCTCCTATGAATTGAGATAAACTCTATCATCCATAGTAACACATCTTCAAAAATATGAACTGAGACAAACTCAATGATCCATATATATCTCTCACATGTATATAGATTGAGATAAATTCAATTATTTATATACTTAAACAACTGTTATGCAAATCGAGACAAACTCAATTATTTGCAAACCAAAACAACTATTCCATAGATCGAGACAAACTCAATTATCTGCAAAATCCCCCCTTTCTCCATGAATGTAATCAAACAATAAAATTATTGTTGCTTCTCATGCAATGAATCATCCCTAAGTGAGAAACTAGGTCAAGATGATAGATATCCTCCTACCTCTATAAAATAATCTTGATTTACTTTTTATGTATTAGATTCTCTAATAGCATGAGCATGTGATATTTTTAAATATTCACCCATCAATAAATACAGAGAAGGTGGTTTTACAAATGGACTTGCATTCACACCTTCACCTTCATTTTGAATATGTAGTGACAAAATGTTGTTAAAAACTGATGTCTCTCCTTCTTCGCTACACATCAACAAAAGTGACTTCTCTTTAATTGCAAGGGAAATAGATTTTTTTTTCATTCCACAGGAAGAGAATGAAGTCAATTTTTTTATTGGGAATTTGGGAGAAGGCATATTAAAAGGAAATTACAGTGCAGTGCAAAGACATTGGCAAAGCTTAGTGTAATCGCCAGAAGAAAATGCCTATATATGGGGAAGAATGAAAAAGAGAACCCCAATCTTCACAAAATCAAACCCCCCAATATTATTTTTGCTGACTAATACAAAATAGTAGCAAGCACGAAAGTAATGGAAGAAAATCATTGCCATGGGCAACCTAACATGTAGCATCTAAACAAAAAATTGGACACTACTTCATTACATTATTCTAACAATGATTTTTAAAGAAGAATATAACATACAATCTTCACTCACCCTTCTTCTCATTTTCACCTATGCCTTCAATAGACCTTTACCTACTAAAAAGCTTTCTACAATTTTAATACAACAATCACATTGCTAATTTTTTTACTCTGTTTTATTCCCAAACAACCACTTCACATCTTTTCCATAATGCATTCATAATTCTAGTATGATTTTTCCATGCATAGCAATGGTGAATCATCTCAAGGAGAGAATACAGTCAACTTCACACAATAGAACAAAACCATTTTTTTGGCACACAATCATAAAGGTTTTTTAATACCAATGTTACAATGGTAGAGCCAACATAGATAAAGTTAAATCAATTGATTGCTAGAGTTGAGATATAACTAAAATATGAAATATTATTTATTAAATTTGATGATTTACATCGATTTTCATTGGCTTTAATAGCCTCATTTTTTTCATGCAAAACTAACTTATAACTGAGTGAACTACCCAACCAACTAGCTAACCTAACTTGATTCATTAAATTTAAACCAAGTGTTTCCTAACACATTGTTGTGGAGTTGGTGGAAGTGTTGAGATAGATTTCATATTCTTGATGCTTGTACCAACGATGCAACATCTGAGGTGGGAAACGAGCCCCTCATTCTCAAACTACTTAGGCGACATCCACCTGTAGAGATATTTGTGGAATGGATCTAGTATACTTGAAGAAACCTGGATCTTCCTAATGTTGAGTAGCTTGATTTTGGCATCTTCCTGATTAATTTCAAATTGGTTGAGGAGTACAATTTTTTGAAGCACAATGACTCATGGTTCTTTGAACAATCTAGTTTTTACATTACCCTATGATCCCCTTTCTTCAATCAATCCACAATCGTTGTCACATCCATTTCAATATGGATTCATTTGTACAATCTTCTATTTAAAATGTGTGATACAAATCTCATCAAAAACAAAATTGATCAGGCATGGACTTTTGTTAGGTGAGACTTTGAGTTGGTTGCTCCTTCTTGTAGACTTATTAAGGTTTGCACTTTGATAGATATTTCAAAACCTATTTTCCAATACATCAGAATGCATTCCTCTCCTGACACCTGAACCTAATTTTTGAATTACAAAGGCTTCCCTCTCAAATGCTTCCACTACAACATTTTAGGACACAAAATCACTAGTTGTTCTACTTAAATTTCAAACTCAAAAATGTTAAGCCTAAACAAATGGGTTAATAAGCCATACTTCCTGACGCAATTTTTGTCTGGTGCAACAATGGAAAGTTCTTTGAATCTAAAAATGAACCTTGAACAGTTTGGTTTTTCATGGTGATTCTTTGGATCAGATCCTAAGCTTTCCTTCGGAGGACTTATTAAAATGTTTTCATATGTAAGTATTGCATTTTAAATAACATTGAATAACTACTAGAGATTACTGAGTGTTTGTACATTTTTGAACCTTTGACCTCCCGCCACTTGCAAGTTAGAAGTTTTAGTATTTTAGTAACTGATGTGGGCATATGTTTTTTTAATTATTTGTTGGTTTCTTTCAAGGTAAAGTCTAAAGCAGAACACACGTACTATTTAAGCTATTGGTAATAATTTTAATCCCCTTCTCTACAGTGTGTTTTCTAAGCTTAATATGTGACTAAAAAGTGTACTCAAAAGAAAAATAAGCTTCCTTAACTACCTCATCTGATTTAATCTCTTCATCATCAACAACCACAAATATGACTGATTTCCTCTTCTGCACACCACCAAATTGCTTGATTGATGGTTTAGGCTTGGTTGCAGGTTTAACAGGACCAGAGGAATGAGCAACACTTCTAGTTTGTCTTGCTTTAGGCTTAGAAGTTGCTATCGATTCCTTCTTCACTTTAACAGTTTGCTTCTCAGAGTGAATATTCTTCTCCTTGTATTTTCAGATAGCTTCCTTCAATATCCCCATGCTTTCTGCAAGAGCTTCAACCTCTTTTCGGACCTTCCTCTGAATGACTAGTTTCTTGAACTGCTCATGTAGATTTAAGCTATTTTCCTTGTAAGTATCGAATCTCTCCTCACTAGTGTCCACCAGTTGGCTCAACAAATATTGAGCATATAGTTCCAGAATTTGTTCATCAACCTCATAGCCCATTGGAAGAATCCATGAAGTTTGAGGTTCCACTGCTTCCATTAAACATTAATCAATGTCAACCATAAAACAGATGGTGCCCGCATATTTCTCCACAATGGCTTTCGGGATTCTTTCCCTTTCATGCATAGCTTTCTAAAAATTCTTGAAATAGCCCCATAGATTTGAATTGTGGGCTTTGGAATCACCGAAGTTGTAAAGGTATTCCCAGATCTGCACTCCTATTGGCCTATCAAAAGCCCATTGAACTAGACCAACTCCTAGAATCTCATTCTTCAAATAGAAATATATACATAGGAGTAGGGAACCATACTTGAAGAAGTTCTTCTTGTTTTATTTAATCTTCTTCAAGTTCTTGATGAGCTCATTCTGGAGCAAGTCACAAAGATCATACTTCTTATTCTCCCTTAGCATCTCATATGCAACATATACTGCAGTACCAGAGACAAAGTTCAATCGACTAAAGTAGTAGATTTTGTACCCTATCACCATGGATGAAAACCAAATGTCATCCTCAAGAATATCATCAATAGTCATCGCCCTTTTGTCAAACTTTGACCCAGTTGCATTGGTTGCAATATCATTCTTAGCTTCTTTCAGAGGTGGCAATTGACCGAAAACACATAACCCTGCAATGGTCTGAATCACACATTTAGTGATCTTATGCTACTTATCCAACCATATAAATTCATCGTGAACATGGCTTAGGATGTACTAGATCCACTCCTGGTCATACGCCATCAGAAACTTTACAAACTGCGCAAAACCTTGGCTGTTAAGATCCCTAAAATCGGATTTCAGCATCGAACTTCCATCAAATAGCTGGTTATTGTAGAGATTCAACGTCTGATAACTTCCCAGTTCTTCAATCGGATTATGTGTATAAATTCTTATGTCTTCATTGTGTAGGACTTCGTAGGGCACATATGAAAATACACTCTTTGGATCGTCCTCCATTGAAATGAATGGATATCTTTGAAATTGGGATGAGAACACTCAGTGATATTCACAACTAGAGGGGTTGTGGTACTAGATGCAACCATTCTTACAAATTATTTCAAACTTCAACCAAAAGAGGGTTTTCTCTAATAAATACCTTGGACACCAGATTGAGTCTTGTCACCAAATCGCTTTAGAAATCGATAACACTTGGTCTCGCCTGGTCACTTTCTTCATAGTACTCTCTGAACTTCTCTCTTCAATTGCAATGTAAAAAATGAAGAGGAAAAGTTACCTTTTATTCATCGCAGACCTAACTTTTCACTCTAATAAATGTATTTTTCCCTAACTCTTCTGGATTCTCTATATCTAATAGGAATTCTTCTTCGATTCTTCAAATCGGCTCAATTCTTCCCAAGATTCACCAAAAGAATTTGTAGCCATTATATACTCCTTTGTAACCTATTGGAAATAGGCATAGATCTCAAATAGGGGGTTTGTAGGATTTGCATGATATCTTCCCCCAAGGCTGGATGCCTGGGTCTAATTATTGGATGTAGTTCCAACACTAGAATCAGGTGTGGACCCACTTCCTGCATTATCATCGCTTTTCTTCACCCAAGTCTTCTTCATCTGATCTCTAATCTCTTCAAATTTTTCTTTACCCTTCTCACCTAGCTTCATATTGTTGTTCTTATCTTCCAGACCTCTTCTATTCACATTTCTACTTTTGCAATACTTGGCAATGTGACCGGATTTGTTGCAAGCATAGTAAACAACATTTCCTTGCATTGGCCTAAAAATCATTTGATTTCTTCTAGTTTTGTATTGATTAGCAACATGTACAAACATATCACATGCATAGCATCTAACATTTATCCTATTCTAAAAGTTATTCATCATACTTCTGCATTCATTTGACTTATGACCACAATTTTTGCATTTGAAATATTGACCGGTAAAAGATGGACCATTATTGATCATACTATGTCTACATCAACTAGCCATATGACCAAATTTATTGCAAACAGAACAATTATCATTGAATTTATGAGCATTAGGTTGCCTTACCAGAGGCCTTTTTGTGTTGTTCTTCTACTATGTTGATTTGAAACTTTCACCTTTCTCAAATCCAAGACCTTGAGTATCATTGGGACTCTTCTGAATCACAAGCATCTCATCTAGTCTAGCTGAACTGATCCAAAACTTCTCCTTGTACTCGTTTGCAGCATCAAGATCAGTTTTAAGAAGTTGGATTTTCTTTCCAAGATCTTCCCCATGTTCTTTAGCTTCTTGTAGTTCATCCTTCAATTGTCCATTCTCATTCTCAAGTCTGCAACATTCTTCAGATTTGTCTTTCAAGAACTGAGCAAGCTTCTCTTCATTTTTCTTCCTTTCCTCAATCTCCTTTGTCAATCTCATCACAATAGCTTCCATCTCATTCTTCTAGACTATATTTTCTCTAGCAAGTCTCTCACACTCTTCAGTCTTTTCCTTCAGGTCTTCTTCATCAATGCTTTTACTTTCTTTCTCCTTTAGCTTATAAACAAGCTCCTTTCTCTTATCTCTTGACTTGTTCAGTTGGTCTTTCAATTGTTCAATGTATTCCTCACCATATTTAATATTTTCTTTCACTTGGCAGTTCTCATCATGTGCACGATCAAGATCTTCAAGAGAAACAACTAACTGTTGTGTAAGACTTCCAGAATCCATTGATTCACTTTCCCAGATCTTCCTCTTGTTGTTAGGCTTCTTCCGAGGAACTAGGCTCTAATACCAATTTTTGGAATCAAGGAACACTAAGAGGGAGGGGGGTGAATCGATGTTATGCAATTTTTAACTTTGTTAATCTATCCTTTAAACCACTTAATGCATATGAAGAAAATTAAAGTGCAAAAGCATAAATCAAAGATCAACAACACTATAACACCAAGATTTTTACTTAGAAACCTAGTTAAGGGAAAAAAAATAGTGGGATTCAAACCCACAATATTAATATACTCTGCTAAAAATATACAAATATTACATAAGACGAATGCACATGCATTGAGGCACACTGCCTAGAGCTCACTGCTTAATTACAAGTAAGGGCTACAACCCCAGAAGGCTCACTGCCTTACAAAAGGATTAAAAAATGTGATTTGAATGTTTGAATTGGAAAACAACATCTTAAAATGCCAAAAACAGTTCCGATTAAGCACAAAACAATGTATCTTACTAAACTCTACAATACTACTCTGTTCTGATAATTTGCATCATACCAAAGCACATTTTTCACCTTGCACATGTGTAACTGCTATAATCACTCATACACACATCATATGTAATCATTGATTCCTAAAATGATCAAATAAACTTTTCTTTTATATTCGCGTTATAAATTTAGGTCACCACCATGTCAGCTTCAAGAGCATTGTGAAAATGATGAAACGTATAGACAAGTCAACTCAAAATCAACTCCAATGCATATGCGGACAAAAAAAAAATGTCCACGCACTTCCCACATGTCGGCTCATCATCCTCAAACACACAAACATTTATCAAAATTGATCCGAAAGATCCGTAAAATGAATTATCACACGTTACTACTAATATACACTATTCATACCAATAACTAGTCTACTCGATCTTCTATCTGCACAAAACTCATCACCAGAGGCCACAATCCTATAATGAGATATATTACACATCCGCAAACCTTATCTGAAATCGACAATGTGAAATACACAACCAAAATAATCTGCCAACCAAAACTAAACATCCTATTGGATACACTATTCTTCTCACCGGACCTTACTAAACTCAATCAATCTTCAATCAACCTTCCGCAATGAATAAATTATGAGTTGCAGATACAAAATTTGATATGAGTTTCCATCAATGACAACATCTCAACATACATGCAGTGTCTCTTGCGAACGTGGATTTGGCTTATGTGAAACATGAATTGGGCATTGCAAGGGTGCAATTGATAATTTCAAGGCTCAAATTAGCTGCATAAGGTTACTCAAGTTGTGGATGAATTGTGAAGGGAGGAGACTCCAATTTATAGATTGGAGGAGGCCAAAATGGAGGGCCAAGATCAATTTGAAATGGAGGGCTAGGATTGAAAGAAGGTGGGAGAGGATTGAGAGGACAAGGTGTGGGATCCAAGAGATATGCCATAAAGACATTTCTTGTCTTCACACCCTAAAAGTACATGGGGGAAGAGTTCCCCAAGTACATTGGGAAGAGAAAAGGAATAAAAAATTCCTTTGGGGAAGGAAGGAGGAATTAACAATTTCAAAATAGAAGATTGTGTGGGAAGACTAAATGAGAAAATAAATTAAAAATTCCTTGGGAAGAGGGGCATGCGAATGTGCAAAGATTTGACATTCCTTGGTAGGGACAAAGTTGGTATAATTTAAGGTTTAGAAGATGAGATTGAAAAGTTATTTATGGAAAAGAGTTGACCCATCCTAATCAAGGTGATTAGGGGTGTGCAAATGATTAGGAAGAGTGATTAGGTGGGTTGATGGGGGATCAAAGTGAAAGTGAGAAATTTAGGAGGATGTGACATGAGGAGAGATAATGAGTGGAGGAATTTAAAATTGGAGGAAATGATAAGTGGGGTTAGGGAGTGATCAATTAGGCTACATGATAGGATTAGAAAAAATGATTTGTAGGAATCACATAATTAGTTTAGTTAATTAAAATTAATTAACTAATAGAGATTTAGAAGAAATAATGACTGGGATGACTTTAGAAGAATAGGGAAATAATTAATTTCTAATAAATTAATTATTAGACTATAGTAATAAGATTATTTAAATTAAAATTTATTAACCTTAAGAGAAAAGAGATCAACATAATTAAATTAATTAATTATGTGAAAATGCTTAAATTAATTAAATATCAATTTAATTAATTTTAGATGTCTACACCGGATAAAAAGGAAAATAGTTCAATATATTAGAAAAATGAAACTAAGAAGGTTTGGAAAAAGAAGCAAGAAAGACAGATAAATAAGCTCAATGGTTGCACAAACCACACTTCATGCTCAAAAGCAGAAGAATTTGTGGATAATTAATAGTGGATGTTCAAATCACATGATGGAAGACAAAAGAAATTTCATGAACTTTAATTTTTTTGTTAGTGGAGAAATAATATTTGTTGACGATTTAGTTACAAAGATTACCAATAAGGGTACTTTGAGTCTTGATAGTGGAAAAATTAAAACAACTGATGTTCTATATGTATAAGGTCTAAAATATAATCTTTTGAGTGTAATTTGGATGTGTGATAAAGGTTATAGTATTTCATTCAATGTGAGTATATGTGAGATTAGAAAAGTTAGTACTGGTGAGTTGGTTGTAGAAGGAAGTAGGACAAAGAGCGATGCCAATAATCTTAGTGAAGTCAATGGAATGTATTGCTTTGTAACACAAAGAGAAGAAAGTTGGTCATGCCACAAAAAAGTGGTTCACATCAATTTTAATGATCTTTTAAAGATCAGCTCAAGGGGAGCAGTAAGAGACATGCCTAAGATCATAATGCCTCCTTCTACTAGTTGTACGCCATGTCATGAAGGAAAGTAGACAAGAGTCAAGTTTCCAACCAAGGAGTATTCAACTGCAAGACCACTAAATTTGGTTCATACAAACCTATGAAAACCAATGGGGACAAAGAGTCTACAACCTATAATAGGTAGTTTATGATGCTTATTAATGATTTTTCTAGAACAACATGGATTACCTTTTAGAAGGAAAAATCAAAAGCTTTTGAGAAAATCAAAATATTCAAAGCTATGGTAGTGAATGAAATTGGTGGGAATATGAAATACTTAAGATCTGAATGAGGCAAAGATTTTACATTTGATAAATTTGAAGAATTATATGAGAAGCATGTAATATAGAGACGATACTCTACCCCTAGGACTCATCAATAAAATGAAGTGGTAGAAAGAAAGAACATAACAATTTCGGAGATGTAAAGAACAATGCTAAGAAAAGCCAAGATACTTGACTTATATTGGGGAGAAGCTATTTAAACTACAGTCTATATTATGGACATAGAACAAATTAGAATGAAAACCATTAAGACACCATATGAATTGGGGAAAGGAAGACCAACACCAGTTAGAAATTTTAGGAAATTTGGAAGTAAGTGCTATATGAAAAAGGATGAAGATAATTTGGGTAAGTTTGACTCAAAATATGAGGAAGGTATTTTTTTCAATTATTCTATAAGAAGCAAGGCATATAGATGCTGTAACAAAAGGTAACAAATGATTGAACTAAAAGTGATAATGTGAGTGTTGATGAGCCTTTTCACTCTAATGAAGTTCTAGATGAAGATGATAGTGATGGATCATTCCATAGCAATGATGATTCCACTTAAAGTGAATACGAGAATACCACTGCAAAAACCTAAGTATGTTAGAAGAAGACACTTTCAAGTTTAGATTATTAGAGACAAAAATAACACAGTTCAAACTAGGAGGAGGTTAGAAAAGGAAAAATGAACAAGTACACTTTTCTCTATTATCAAAGATTGAACCAAGTAATTTCATGGATGCTAGCAAAGATAAGGGTTTGTTAGATGTAATGGAGGAAGAGATAAATTAGATTGAGAAGAATGAGACTAGAGAACTTGTTCTGAAACTAAGGACAAGAATGTATTCAATACTAAATGGGTCTTTAGAAACAAATTGAATGAAGATGGAAAAGTAATTAGAAACAAGGTCAAACTTGTATATAAGGGCTATTATCAAATGGAAGGAGTTAATTTTAAAGAGACATTTTCTCTAGTAGAAAGATGGCAATTAGAATGATTTTAGCATTAATATAATTCAAAAACTTCATGGTATATCAAATGGATTTCAAGTGAATTTTTTTGAAGAGGTATATTTTGACCAATTGAAAGACTTTTAATTGTCAAAAAATCCAGATTTTGTATGTAGGTTGAAGAATCCCTCTATGGACTCAAGCAAGCCCCTAGGGCATGGTACTCAATATTGGATAAGCATTTGCAACAACAAGGATTTAAGAGAGAGAGTGTTAATAGTAACCTATACATCAAAACGGAAGTTGATCAATTGCTAATTATTTTTGTTTATGTTGATGCTATCATTTTTGGAGGGAGTAGTGATAAAATTTGTAAGGAATTTAAGGATGGAATGCAAAACTAATTTGATATGTCAATGCTTGGTGGATTATTATTCTTTCTTTGTTTACAAATCTCTCAATTAGAAAAAGGCATATTCATATCACAAACCTATTATATGAAAGATATGTTGAACAAGTTTAAGATGAAAGATTGCAAATAAGTTAGTACATATATGGTTACTAGGTGTAAATTGAGAAAATTTTATGAGTCCTTTTCAATAAATTAGACCTTATATATATATTAATGATTGGTAGCTTGTTGTATGTGACTACTTCTAGATTCAATACAATGTGATCGGTAGGTATAGTGGCAAGGTTTCAAGTAGAACCAAAGGACAATCACGTAAATATAGTAAAAATAATATATAGGTATCTAAAAGCTACATTTAATTTTGGTCTATGGTATCCCAAGAGAAAGAATTCCAGTTTGACAACATATAGAAATGCAGATTGGGTCGGAAGTGTTGATGACCAAAAGTGTACAGTGGCAGAGCTTTCTTTCTTGGTGACAATGTTGTGTCATGGTTGAGAAAAAAGAAGGATTCAATATCCTTGTCTACAACAAAATTGAAGTATGTTACAATAGTTTCTTGTTGTACTTAGGATCTACAGATGAAACAAAAATTGAAGGAGATGAAAATTGAGTTTGATGAGCCCATTCCTATTCTTTGTAAATATACAAGTGCGATAAACATCTCAAAGAATCTAGTAACACATTCAAGGAAAAACTAAATTTCAATCAATTATCATTTTTTGAGAGAGAAGGTTGTAGACAAGGAAGTGAAGATGGAGGACGCTGAGACATATGAGTAGATGACTGACATTTTTACAAAATATCTTCCAAAGAAAACATCTGAATATCTTCGGCAGAAGGTGTGAGTGGTACTTACCTCCAATTAAATTAAGATGAAGTACAAAGTGAGGGGGATAGTTAACTCCGTACCACAAGAAGACTTGGTGGTCTTGCAAAGAAGTACAAATTTCAATAGTGATGATTTGTATTAGTTTGGAGGAGAGATGACTAAACACAAAGAACCATGTGCCTCTTTTCCATTAATGTCAAAGGGGGAGAAAATATGGCAAAGTTCTTTGGAAAGAGTATGTTTCAGGGAAACAAATATTACACATATGAGGAGCCCTTTATAGAGTTTGGCATGATATTCATCGAGGGAGCATTTTGTGCTTTTCCTTTAATGAAAAATGGATGATTGTTGAAAATTATCTTGTCATTGATGTCAAAGGTGTATGACAAAGGTGTTATTAGTATTATTGTTCCCATTGATATTTCTGATTATGGGAAAAACAAGTTTTGAAGGGATCCCGAAAACCTTTACAAAAGATAATTAAAAGATAAAAGCATTAAGAAACAAGAAAAGACATTCTGCAAAAAAACCAGCACAGTTCTGGGCAAAAACCAACACAAAAGCCCAACAAAACTAGCAACATCCAACCATAACAGAAAAAAGACAAAAGACAAATTACTTAATGTTTTAAGGGCATTAGCCAAATTTCTGCTAATCCCTTGTAAATCTTTAATATCATCCCTAAGCATAGGGATTTCCTTGGAAGAGGCCAAAGCAACTTTTTTCATACTCGCCCTAGTTTTTTTTGCCGCACCACCAGGAGCACTTTCCACTGTCCCTACCTCAATAGCATCCTCATCAATATCTAGGTCCACAACAGGTTTGGAAGTGTTGGAGCCATCAAGGAACTTGGCAATTTCCTTTGTATTCTTAGTCACAGAGGTAAGGATATTTGGAATCATAACCAAAAAAAATTTCATGGTCGTTTTTCCTTCCTCCATTTTACTAATATGAGCTTCCATCTTCTCCACTTTTTTCTCCATGCCCTTTTTCCACTGCTCCTAGTTCCTTTCAACTTTATTTCCTTTCTCTTCCTACTGCTTATCAATTTTTTTCCAGATTCTTGATTCTTTCATATACCCACCTATCAAAACCCATTCGAGCCTCAGACTGGTTTTTGAGTTTATCCCGAATAATCCCATCTCTAGCTTTATCCTGAACCTTGCTTGTTTTCTCCTTATCCTTCTCCTGCTCAGTTTCCATTTCCCTTTCCTCCTTATCAATCTGATTGTCTTACTCCTCCATTGGCTGGTTGTTAACATTACCTATACTCACACTATGGGTAGGGCTATTCTGATCATAAACATCCTCAACTCCTTCCTCTTCCCCCACTTCCTCTTCTTTCCATCTCTCCTCTCCGTCAGACTCATCGGTCTCCATTTTTCTTCCATCTTTTCCCATGTCCTCAGAATCAACCTCCTTATCCTTTTGTTTACCCATGTCCTCTTGAATTTTCTCCACAGTGGCTTTTTTACCCTTTTTGCTCTGTGTCAACTCATCCTTGCTAGGCCCACCTTCCTCAATCTTCCTCTTTCCTTTCCCCAGGGACATTGACAACCTCTTGTTTTCCTAGATAGCCAGAATCTTGCAATGCTCATAAATGAGCAAAATAAGGCCGTAATGAAGCACAGGCAAAGAAGGGTTCTTGCTATGCTTATTCAGAGAACGCGACAGAGACCTGAAAAGGTAATAGGGCAGATAAATCCTCTTCTCATGTCTAAAGTGATTTAAAAGCACAAAATGGTATGTGTGGACCTTGGTGAAATGAACCTCCACAGTAATATATTCCGTAATTGCATTAAGCACACAACCCTAGATTTTCTTGATATTAGAAGCATCATAATACCCCTGTGGCTTTTCCTAATTTAGCTCTCTCCTTCTCTTTAAGCGGAAAAATCTTAACTGCATTATTAGACACTTTTAGCTCTCTAAAGAAGTTAAGACCAAAATGGGGCATACCTGTGACCGTCGAAATGAGGTCCGCATCCAACTTAAACCTAACACCATGAATTTTGAAGGAACCATTTATCCAGTTTTCAGTAACTTTGGTGACTGCTGGGTTTACTTTGCCTTTATCATAGTCTACCAATTTTCCCATGAAATGCGCCATGAATCCTTTCTCCAGCTTTGTCCAAACCTTAGGCATCTCCTGCCATTTGGAAATATTATCAGGTTCCTCTCTTCTTAGATCCCCCCCATTTTAGAGTTCATTTTACAATTTCTCTTCTTCTACAACTTCAGAGCTTTCTTCCAAATGACACTCGACTTTTTGAAAATGCACACCCACAAAGCATGCGGAAAATTAATATTCTTGTTTAGGACTCTGCCCTTATGACATGCCATCATCACCTTTCTAAAAATTTGAAGATTAATCATTAATACTTCTATGATTAACGTGTGATCCATCTTTTCCCATAAATCTGTCATTTATAATGAGTTCTTTAATATTAAAATCAATGTTAAATTTCATTCCATATACTTTGAGCTTCGTAAATTACGCCAAGGTTCGCTAGACCATCCGCTACAACATTTTTTTCCCTGAAAGCATGTTCAATAATAATTGTTCCCCTTGATGTTACGGTACCTGAAAGTTGTTGTAATTTCCATCACATTTGTCATGTCATAAAAAATGCATATGAGATCCAAAAAGACATAGTCAAGTTATGTTGGATAGCTCTCTTGTAGAATTTTAATTTTATCATCATGTACCAATTTCATTTGTTTATAGAGGTCTAGAGGTGTCTACAATATTTTTTTGAAGTATGTTTCTTAGAAACTATATGTGCTTTGGCATAATCTTTTTAATTGCATTCTACCATAGTGGTGTGTCTTGACTTGTGGTTTGGATGATAAGTGAGGCTACATACTCAAAGACATATTAATTTGTTTTAGAGGTGGAGCTCAAGAAGAAGGAAAGTTATAGTCCACAATAGCTCACTATGTTGTTTGTGTTGATGTTCTAGATGGATTTGCCAAAAGGTTGTAAAATAAACCAACTTGAGGAAGCATGTGAAGGTTCTTGGGACTAGATGAGGTTGTGTTGGGTAATGTATAGCATGTTCCCACTCTTGATGTAACATGTGGGATTTAAGGTTGAGCCAACTACACGTTTGGTTAAGGAATTTATTTGTGGTGACTTGCAAATGTTGTAAATATGTTCTTGGCCAACATAAGGTTGTAATTAATGTTGGAATGCATATATAATACTGATCAAATTATTTCCAATGGTGTGTGTGCGCGTGTATGTAAGTGAGTAGAAGGTGTCTGTGACAAAAACTATGCAAGTTGTCTACTCAATGTGTGTAAGTGTGCAAACTAAAATGGAGATCTCATACACATTGTGAAAGTGTTCTATAGCAGACCAATTTAGAGAAAGGTTGAATGCTAATCTTTGAAGGTTTGCATGATATATCATTCATATATCTTGTTGTAATTGAGGTTGGTGCCTCATTATTTGAGTTGGTGCCCAGTTCTTGGATTAGGGGATTGGTGTCTCTTGTAGGTTGATGCCTACAAAGGTAATTAGGGATTGATGTCTCCATTTGAGGTTGTAGTTCTTGTGGGTCATTGTCTACTATTTATATTATAAGTTATTTATTATCTTTGTGAGGCTAGATTTGGTCAGTAGTTCCAAGCAACTATTCTCACTGTGTGTTTTCCCTTTTAGGTTTCCACATATATCTAGTGTTCTCATGTATTTATGTGTGATGTTTATCATTTGTATAACCACTCTAATGTTAGAGTAAGATCTGATAATGATCCCAATGATAAATTGGATTTGAAGTTGATATTTGGCATATATCGATTCATCCCCCCTCTCAGTATATCTGTGTGTTTAACAACTTTGAGCAACACATACAATGTGGGGAAGGATCAACAACCAGTCCTAGATATCGATGATATGGATGTGACACAAGGTTATATATAATGGTCGTAAAATTTTGGATCAACCTCAATTTTATTAAAGATGCACTTGGAGTGGATCATGGTGCACAAGGGCTAGGCAAGGAGGACAACAATAGAGATGAGGACATAGACGAGGCTATAGAGGAGTAAGAAGAGGAGAGACAAAGGGTGTGATAGAGGGTAGCCCCTCTAGCAACAATAGTAAAAATAGTAACACTTCCACTTGTAGCACCTTCGAGGTAGGTGTAGTGAGATGAGTCAAGTGATGTAGCCATCGTTGTAGGACCGCCATCAATAGCTATTGTGCTAAATCAAGCATCACTTTCAATAGCATACTTGCACCTCAAGATCCACACTAGAAACCCAGAGATCTAGGTAACTTTATTTAGAGATTTACCTTGAAGATATAGAATGAAAGATAAACAAAGAGAGTGTTATCATAGTCTTGGCCTTCTTCTCTCAAGATCTTCCATCGATTTATAATGTGGAGCTAAGATGAGAAAGCTTGAGCTATAGTAAGCAAATGTACTAGAGTAGCTTTTAGACTTTGATGTAGAAGTGTTGCAATGGTTGGAGAGATTTTTGCAAAGCTTCACTGAGATGGAAAGCTTGAGAGCATAGAGTGAATAATTTGTTGCAAGAATAATGAAAGAAGAGAGTTTTGTTTGGTTGAATGGATAAGAGAGGTCATTACTTTTTCATTCAGGCATTACAAGATGCATTGTACACAAGCCACACAAAAAATATGCCTTCAAATTTGGAAAAATTGCTAAACCCTATTGTGTCGCATGAACATTTGAGCCTTGCATTATAGCTCAGGAGAACTTTGCTAGTTTTCAAACCACATGCTAGAAATACTTTATCTTTGCTTTATGTAAAGTTGGAGTATTTGAAATCAAGATACCAAATTTATTGTTAATTATCAAATCAAGGTGACCACAATGCATAAGTTTGAAATTGCAATAATTTACAAGTTGCAATGCTACATTTGGGAAAGTTGGAAAAGACATTGAATGATAGGAACAAGGTTGTGTTTGTGATTTAGTCTAGGAATTAGGAATCCTAAAAGGGAAAGATCAATCTTTTTTCAAGGTAAATGATATTACATATAAATGATAGGTTCAACTTGTGTGTAAAATAAGATAAATTGAGTATAAAGACAAGGTGCTTATGACAAGGCTAATTGTGTAGATGAAAAGATAAAAGAACAAGATATGCACTTTTATTCCCTACAAATATAAACGAGAAGATACAAAAAATGATGAACACTTTTCTATTCTACAAAATGCGATCAATCTTATTATTATATAAACAATATTAAATCTTTACTATTCAATTATAATACTCATATTTACTAGCATACCTATATTTTATACATAAAATTTATGTAGAGGGCACCGAGAGATATCAAATTTAAAAAATATTCACCTTTAGCATGGATTAATTAATTTCATATGGTTAATATTTATTTTAGAATATGAAATGATTTGAATGAAAAAAAAATAGAAGTTTCTTTTAAATCTAGATTTAAAAACATAATTTTTAAAATTAGAAGCTTTTTTTAAATCTAGATTTAAAAATATAATTTTTAGAGTCTTATCTTAGAATATGAAATGATTTGAATGTAAAAAAACATAAAAAAAAATAAAAAATATATTTTAAATCTAGATTTAAAAACATAATTTTTTAAAATTAGAAGCCTTTTTAAATGTAGATTTAAAAATATATATTTTTTACATTTAATATATAATAATAATAAATTCCTTTTTAATTTAGATTTGTTTCTTTTAAAGCTAGATTTAATTTTTTTTTCATATTTAATAAATAATAATAATAATAAATGTTTTTTAATTAAGAATATATATATGCTTTCTAAGGCACAACACTTTCCTATTGGAATACGTTGGTTCCACCTTGGACATATATTAGCTTGCTATGGTGCCATACCGGGGTCGCGGCAACGATAAAAATAAATTATTAGTAATTTTTTTTGGTATTAGGGCTAAAAACTGAAAATCAAACTGCATTTATATCAGAGAAGAAAACTGCACATAGAAAGAACACGCAGACGAATAAAAGACACAATCGAGAAAAATGTATCAGGCGAGAAAAAAAACGTTCTTATTTCATTCAATCAAACGCCATTTCACTTCCACCATTACTGCATTAACAAATCTTCAAACTAGCACAAATACAAATGCCAAAACTAAATTGATACCCAATGGGATTGCAAATATCAAAGCCAAACCTAATACTAAAAATCCCAGCTCTACAAAGAATACGATTGGAAATGCTAAGTTCATTGAACATATACAAAGATTCTGCAAGGAAGGTCGATTGAATCAGGCTGTAGGAATTCTGAAAGACATGGATAGACAAGGTGTCCGTGCTGAGGTCTCAGCATATGCTTCTCTGTTGCAGTGCTGTCTGGAGACGAAATCTGTTGCACAAGGGAGGAAAGTTCATAATCACATGATAGAAAATGGTTTCAGCTTGGATTTGTTTCTGGGTACTAAACTTGTTGTTATGTATGCTAAGTGTGGGAGTCTGGAGGAAGCACGCAAAGTGTTTGACGAAATGCACAAGAGAACTGCGGTTTCCTGGACTGCTATGATTGCAGGGTATGCCAAAGGAAAATCTCAGGAGGCTTTGGAATTGTTTAATGAGATGCAGCGGACAGGTGTTGTACCTGATAAGTTTACATTTGCCAGCGTTCTTCCGGCTTGCGCCAGGTTGGGATCTCTGGAGTATGGCAAGAAAGTGCACCGAGAAATAAAAAGTAGGGGATTTGAGGATAATTTATTTGTGGGCAGTGGGCTTGTGGATATGTATGTGAAATGTGGGAGTGTGAAAGATGCACGTATTGTGTTTAACAAAATGTCTGAACGAAATGTAGTTTCCTGGACTGCCATGGTTGCAGGATATGCGCAGAATGGGCAGGTGGTTATGGCACGGAAACTGTTTGATAAAATGCCTGAGAGAAATGTGGTGTCGTGGAATGCGATGCTCGGGGGTTATGCTGAGCATGGGATGGTTGATGAAGCTGAAAAATTGTTTGAGCAAATGGCAGAACGGAATACAGCGTCATGGAACGGGATGATTTCAGCATATTTAGGTAGTGGGAATGTGGAAAAGGCCTTGGAGTTCTTTGAGAAAATGCCAGACAGGGATATAATTACCTGGAATACAATGATCTCGGCATTCACACAAAATTGGTGTTTTATTGAGGCACTAGATATTTATAAACAAATGAAACAGGCAGGTGTGAAACCCAATTCTACTACATTTTCCAGTGTTCTTCCAGCATGCGCCAACTCTGCAGCTATTGAGCAGGGCAAGGAGATCCACATAGACGTCAGAAGAAGTGGGCTTGAGCCTAGTGTGTTTGTGGGGAGTGCTCTTGTTGACATGCACGCCAAATGTGGAAGAATAGAAGATGCGCGAAAAGTGTTTGAAAAAATGCCCGATCGAAATGTTGTCTTATGGACAGCTATGATCGGAGGGTATGCCTTGAATGGGTGCGGAAAAGAGGCTCTTCAAATCTTTAAGGCAATGCGAGAGTCGGGCACAAAGCCAAACCATATAACATTTGCTGGTGTCCTGGCTGCATGCTGCCATGCTGGGTTAGTGGATGAAGGTAGAGAGTACTTTGATTCCATGAGCAGAGATCATAACATAACCCCTGAATTAAGGCATTTTTGCCACATGGTTGATCTCCTTGGGCGTGCTGGGCGTCTTAACGAGGCGAACGAATTCATCAAGAAAATGCCAGTCCAACCTGATGCTGATATTTGGGTTTCTTTGCTTCGTGCTTGTATTGTCCATAACAAAATAAAACTTGGAAAACATGTGGCAGAACGTCTTTTGAAAAATGATCCTAATAATTTTTCACATTATGTGATGATATCAAACATGTACGCTGCTGCTGGCAGAATGGTAGAGAAAGAAAAAGTAAGGGAATTGATGAGAGAGAACCAAGTAAAGAAGATGCCAGGGCGAAGCTGGATTGAAATCAATAAAAAGTTACATTCTTTCTGTACTGGAGACAAAATACAGTCAGAGATGCCGGAAATTCTTTCAGAAGCGCAGCAACCATCTGGACAGATTAAAGAGGTGGGCTATGAACTGAAGACAAACTCTGTAGTGCATGATGATGATGACAAGGGGGGAAAAGATATTCTTTATCACCATAGTGCGAAGCTGGCAATTGCATATGGGCTTCTAAACACACCACGAGGAATGCCTATCCGGATTGCCAAGAATGTTAGAGTGTGTGATGACTGCCACTCTGCCACCAAAATTATTTCAAAGATTTTTGAACGTCAAATATTTGTGAGAGACGCCAAACGTGTCCATTACTTCAAGGATGGCCAGTGTTCATGCGGAGATTATTGGTAACGAAATAAGATACAAGCAAATAAATTGAGTTATCCCTTGCCAGAAACTAGGCAGATTTATGTTTTTTGGTCTAGTCAGCAAGAGTCATCGTGGGATGATGATATGGAGCAGTCTCCCCCTGCCAACAACTAGGCAGATTCAATTCTTTGGCCTAGTCAGCAAAAGTTGTAACGGGATGATGACAGAGCAGTCAGATATTCATAATATTGAAAACATGTTCTCACAGCTGCCTGGCCATATCTGGTTCTTAGAGTGGATTGTCTGAGTTGGATGGAGCATGACGAGCATGGATTGTTTGAGCTGGATGGAGTTTTCAAAACATGATATCTTAACATTTCAACTCTGATTTTGGAGTTTTTAACTTTCTCCTCTGAGGGATTTTTCTTACTGGCTCGAAATACTCTACATCTTTACTTCTTTTTATTACAGCAACACAGATAAGCAAGTTAAAATGTGCTTTGAATCAAAGCGATTAACAATTCAAAGTTTTCCAACAAAAAATGAAAGTTTAAACAGCATGAAAGTGAGAATTGCCATTGAGTTGAATATGTGTTTTATTGTCAAAGATGACTTGTTATGACAGGTAGAATGTAACCAAGGAAGATTTCATACATGACTATTGGAAGCAGCGGGTTGCAATGCCCTTTCATGCAGTAAACATAGGGAGGGTGGGCTTTTTCTGTGAGAATTTAGGGGCTGGTGGCTCCTGTTCCTTCATTTGTCCTCTACTTCTTCTGTGTGTTTGCAAATCTCTTATTTCTGCTTCTTTTATTGGGCCAATGTGCATTTTATTCAATTTTGAAATTCACTTGATATAACGCTATGTTTAAATTTTTAAATTTCATGTTGATTGCTTCTCAGTTTGGTACTATTTTATTGGAATCTTCCATTTTGGTAGCTCACACAGTTTATGTATTTTGTATCTAATTTTTTTAGATGTAACAACATTGATGTTATGGTTTTTCCATAGATTTTTTCCATTTCTGTTAATTGTTTTCAATCCCCTTTTCAGTTGCTTTGTAGATGGTGGTGATTACAGGAAACTATTGAAATGACCTTTCTTACAAGAAAAATCTTGGGATTAAATTTTTTCGTGTTCTATGATTTTCTGTTGTCCATGAAAGTGATTTTATCCTCGGGAAACTTTGGTGCCATTTTCTGCTTGACTTATACTTGTCATGTACGGCTGTAGCTATTCTGGCTCCCCAAAATTGCATGCCCTTTCATGCCATACAGCCCCATACAACAGGTTCCGGGACCCACCATCGGGCTTCTGACGTGGAGGCATTTTGCCGTTTGCGGTTGATGGAAAGCATTTGCACGCGGCTAACATTTGCCGGCCACTCTCCCGGTCACGCCTCACGGGCACGTCTACAGTTTGTAGCCACGTGTGTCCAAAAATTTGAATTTCAATTTTAAAACTCCTCTCCCGCTCCATTGCTGGCCACTCTCCCGGTCACGCCTCACAGGCACGTCTACAGTTTGTAGCCACGTGTGTCCAAAAATTTGAATTTGAATTTTAAAACTCCTCTCCCGCTCCAGCCCAAACGTAATTTCAAACATATTTGTTTTGAATTCTACCGCTATTGCTGCAATTCCATTTTCATTTTCTGATGCTGCAATTTCATTTCCATTTTTTGATGCTAGGTTTGGATGTCGCAGCCGGAAATTACATGCTGAATGGTATTTAGGAGTTGTGATACAGAAACCCAGTGGAGAGAACCTGAGGCAAGTGCAGAAGAAGTTTTACTTCTATGTGGATGGTACTGTGGCTGAACACCTGGCTCTCATGGATGGTCTCTTGGCTACATTACAGCTCAATGTCCCTCGCGTTTAGGCATTTATGGATTCACAGCTTGTGTATGACCTGGTAACATTTTGAGAGCACTCAAATGTAAAAATTTTGTAAAATGTGAACCCACATGTTGGAACTAACTACATCCACAATGGGCATCAAGCATTATTAAATTTTTGACAGAAAAACCCCACCTCCTTATGCAAAAAAGTAACATTACTTAAAACTATTTGGAGGAACTTGAATACCATTCAGCGTGTAATTTCTGGCTATCTCCAGTGACTCCATCCTTTGTGGCAATTCCATTTTCATTTTTTGATGCTGCAATTTCATTTCCATTTTTTGATGCTAGGTTTTGATGTCGCAGGTTGTTCAATCTGTCGGATGTGGGTTGCCAAGATTGTTAGTTTTCATGATCAGATTAACCACAATAAACAGAAAACTAAAGTTGCACAGAAAAGCATACAAATAGAGGATCACACAACCCAAAAGCTACCTTGGGAAAACCTCCCTCTTGGAGGAAAAACCCATCAACAATAGATCCTCAGATCTAGTTATTATTCTGAAAATGTAGATTCACTTACCCAGCTAGGGCACAATACAACAGCAGGAGATAATAGATAAGATCAGACTTATCTCAGTCCTTAGAATACATGAAATCACATTCTAAGGATTGAGATAAGTCTGATCTTATCTATTATCTCCTGCTGTTGTATTGTGCCCTAGCTGGGTAAGTGAATTTACATTTTCAGAATAATAACTAGATCTGAGGATCTGTTGTTGTTGGGTTTTTCCTCCAAGAGGGAGGTTTTCCCAAGGTAGCTTTTGTGTTCTGTGATCCTCTATTTGTATGCTTTACTGTGCAACTTTAGTTTTCTGTTTATTGTGGTTAATCTGATCATGAAAACTAACATGGTATTAGAGCCTAGGTTTGCATGTGCAATGATCAGATTTACAGCTTGGACTTTTGTGTGACGGCTAGGGTTTTCAGATGATTACATGCACAGTCAAGGTCCTTCATCTGCATCAATGGATTCCTCATCCTCTTAGCATCTTAGAACATTCAAAGGTGATGAATCTCAATTTATTTCAAGGGAGATAGGTAAGTGAAGTTGTAGGTGAATTGAAGCTACCTTATTTTGATACTTGTTGTCATCCTTATATATTTCTGCTATCATATACCTGCTATCACTTATATATTCAATGTGTTCATGGCTGAATAGTGATAGTGTATATATATGGATGTGTATTAACTATTAGGATCGGAGTATAGGTAAATGTCTTCTATCTATATGTCTGAATCTGTGTGTTGAGGGTTTGTAAGGGTTGGTGTTTTGTTTTACTATATCATGTCTCTAAGGTAACCTAATGTCTACTCTTGAAGATAATGTTTTCAGGTTATGTCTCTCTGAAGGAAGCATTCCTGCATGACCTGAGAAGCCCTACCTCAATCAAATCTTGTAATCGAACTAATTATGAAAGCCTACCTTTCATCTCTGTCTTTTAAGATGCTATGGGTCCACTTCGTAAGTAAGAATGAATCATCAGGTCTGTGAATTCCTTATTTAGATAGGGTTTTAGAGGGAGTCTTGATATCTTTTAATATATCATTTCATTCTTGGGTTCTAATCATTATGGTTTAATAGAGGAATTGATAATATATATTCCTTGTCTATGGCAAAATGTTTATTTATCATGATACTAACCTCGATACACTGGGTGTATCATCCACCCTCTGCGGAGTGCAAGGTGGTAGTGCTCGCTCACCCTCTGCGGAGTGCAAGGTGGTGGTTCTTTCCACCCTCTGCAGAGTGCAAGGTGGCGGTTATTTCCCACCCTCTGCGGAGTGCATCATCCACCCTCTGCGGAGTGCAAGGTGGTAGTGCTCGCTCACCCTCTGCGGAGTGCAAGGTGGCGGTTCTTTCCACCCTCTATGGAGTGCAAGGTGGCAGTTCTTTCCACCCTCTGCGGAATGCAAGGTGGCGGTTATTTCTCACCCTCTGCGGAGTGCAAGGTGGCGGTTATTTCTCACCCTCTGCAGAGTGCAAGGTGAGTTCACCCTCTGCGGTGTGCAAGGTGACAAACTGTCCTTCTCTGGGAGAAGTTTATGTATCCTCTGCAGTTGTGCATGATTTATGTTGTATGTTCATATGAGTATTTTTCTTGTAGGTGTGCATGAGGAAAGGTCTCTCATCCTCTGTGGGTGTGTATAATGAAAGATCTTAAATCTTGGTGATATATGCAGGTTCCAAGAAAGCATATAGCTATGAAGTTTGATTTCATCTCCTAGCATTACAGAGGAGATCATTATGGAAAGGCTCATATTGCAATGTATTTGTGTGCTCAGATCATGATGTGTATTTTATATTGCTTAGGGCTGGGCCCTATTCTTAAACTTTGTAAAAATTTCAGGCCATGGGATTATCCATGTGAATATGGTTTTGTATTTATTTTCCTCCCTAGTTTAAGAGGGAGTGTTGTTTT
Organism: Cryptomeria japonica; assembly: GCF_030272615.1. Taxonomy (NCBI): domain Eukaryota; kingdom Viridiplantae; phylum Streptophyta; class Pinopsida; order Cupressales; family Cupressaceae; genus Cryptomeria; species Cryptomeria japonica. The sequence goes on along the minus strand of NC_081414.1, from coordinate 812,841,941 downwards.
TGTAACTAGGGTGAAAATAAATAGGAGATGGGTTCTAATTGCCGCAAGGCAACATTAGAACCCATCCAAAAGGACTAGGCCCTTTTCTTTGTAAATTTGGACTTTTATAGAGGTTACTGTGGGCAAATTTGTATATTGGTGTCGTAGATTTGTATATTTGTGTCACAAACGCATCATGAAGGAAGATCCAGTTATATCACATGAAAATTATAAAAAAGATTTGGAGTGTTTATGCAGGAGAAGATCCTTCTGCTTTGTGGGATGCCAATACAATGTCTTTGAATAAAGCAAAGTGTCTAATGAAGAAAGGTTGTACGAAAGGTTGAACAAACCATGACCTGAGCACTTCATCTTCAAAATCCTTCCATGAAATTTTTGATTGTGGGTTTAGTCCACTAAAGAAAACATTTGTAAGGACCTCAAGATTAGATTTTTGTTTGGACAAAAAGCATGAATAAAACAACTTGATGACAAAGAGCCCTCTCTTATTGGTGTTGCATTAGTTGCTTTGGTGTGTTATGTTTGGGCTTGGTCATTTGAACTCTTTCTTTAGTAAAGAGTTGGTTTCACTTAATCTTTAAGGGTGTGATCCCATAGTATTTTATTAATATTGTAGTATTATATTTTTAATTAAAAATTTGTATAGCCTTATTTATAAAAAAAATGAATTAAATGGATGGAGGTAAGAAAGTAAATCTTTGTGATAACAAACCTTAGGTCTAATAATAAGGAAGAGAGATTTTAGATATAAAAGAATTATTAGATGTGAAACATTCATCAAAATATATAATGAGTTAAACTTTCAAAGTCTATTGAGTGATCTACATTTACGATAAGAACCAGATGACTCGCTTCTCTAAAAGAAATGCACAAAGACAAGATGATTTTTAGGAACGTATTAGAAGGGTAAGATGGAATCATGTATGTTAGATTAAACATAAGACCATGAAGATGACTAGGAGTTACTACTAAAAATATAATACACGCTAAATTAAAGTCTAGGAAGAATGAGAAATAGTCATGAGAGATACAAAGTTCTCACGAATTTCAAGATAAAATCTATCATGATTCTAATTATGAACACCTAGATGCAAGATATATGTAATTAAATTTAAAATGTCTACACAAATAAAATAATAACAAAGGCTTCATAGTTTTTATTTGTTTTAATGTTAACTCATTTGATGTTATCTCAAATGAATGGTTGGACACCATAACATTCCTCTTTAGGTAATAGAAGCATGTGCACCCCAACAAAAGTGTATTCCTCATTTCATGTTTTTGTAGGTTTGTGATAAAATTACATCGCAAACACAAAGTCATAGGTTAAATTACATATTTTATCTTTTAAACATGCACAAGCTTAGGTCATGGTTGGCAAGATGTGTTTTTTTTTTCACATTTGATGTTATACAAAATGGATGATTTATATAATAGAATGTTTCTCTTTAGGTAATAGATGCATTTACACATGAGATTATTTGGTATAATCCTTGCATGCTTATCACATGTTTATATAATAGAATGTTCCTCAAGTTAGGTAATAGAGGCATTTACACAAGAGATTGTTAGGTAATTATCCTTGCATGCTTATCACATGTTAGTACACATGATATTGTTTGGTATAATCCATGGCAAAATCATGAAGTACACATTGTTTAAATTAGGGAAAATAAAATGCAATAAAGTTCTAGATTTAGGGTTGAAGGAGTCAATTTAATTTATCTTAAATATTTTTTATGGTGGTAGTGGAATGGAGTGGGTATATATAGGATTCATGTATTTCACCCCTTATCCCCATCTCTCTCCCCCTTCCCTACTAATTCTTATTCTCTTTACCATCAACATCACCAGCTTTCCATCACACCCTCTCTACCCCTCTCTAGGTTTCTCCCACTTTCTCTCTCCACCTCTCTACATATCCATCCATATCTCACTCCATGTATACCTCTCCCTCTCCCCCTCCTTAGCCCTCTCTTTCTCTTTTCTCTCTCTCCCTCCTCTTCTCTCTCATTCTCTTAATTCATCAGCTCTCCTCTTCTATCCCCCTTTATCTATCTCACCCCTCTCTTCCCATCTAGCTATCTAACCTCTCTTTGGCCCTCTAGGTATCTTTGTAAGGGGCAACACATGTGTTAGAATAGATGAAATAGAGAGAGTATGAGAGAGTAGGGGAGGAAGATATATATGAGGGTAAGGAATGGGGAGATAGAGATGGAGGGAGAGACATAGGGAGGGGAGAGAGAGGTGACAAAGAATAAAGAGAGAGGTGATAGAGAAGAAAGAGAGAGGAAGATGGGGAGATAGAGAGAAGTATCAATACCACCGTGCTAACATCAACCCTATCTACCCTAAATAATGTTCCATCAATCTTGTATACCTAGATGGGAGAGAGAGGGGAGACATACATACAGGGGCATAGATAGAGGTGCCTAATGAGACATATATGGAGTGGTATTGTTGGTAAACAGATTTGTCACTTAAAAATCTTTACTATGTGCCAAACGAAGGAGTGACAAAAAGTTCCCAATAGTTGGAGAGATCGTTTTGTGGAGCACGATCTTCCTCTGCATTTGAGAGGGGCAGCTCCCTCGTATGATAGGGGTATTTGTATTTTTAAGAATAATTAACTTTGCAAATGAAAACAAAGAATAACTATGAATGGATTTAGAGGGAATCTTCACAACAAACATACGATTGCCACTTGGATTCCATTGACTTTTAAACTTGTCACTATCAACTCTAGACTACACATGAGGAGAGAGTGATACAAACCATTTGATTTGCATAACGTTTATATATTTCCGAGATACCAAAGAAACTTGTAACGCTATATGACCATTGTCTTCATGAAATTGGGAAAGTAATTTGCAGGCTTGCTATTGCAATATCATAGGATAATCACATAACATCAAGCAAATGAAGACTTAACAATCATAGGAGCACTCCCAATTTGCCTTGTATTAAAAAATGATGAAATAATACAATCCAAAATTTTCAGCTGTCCCAAAATCATAAAATCCAAAAAGTCCTTTCATCTACATTTCTAGCATTTATAGTCTCTCAAAATAACTACCTCATAACTAACTTGATTTTGAGTTAGTAACTAACCCATTTCTGCGCAAATTACAAAAAGTTAATAACTAGCACATTTATGCGCAGAAATAGTCAACCTATTAACCTTGACTCTATGCTATGGAAAATCAGCAATAAACTAAAGACTAACCAGGTATCACATAACAAAATAAAATATACAAAGATGTGAACATGGTGTTGCTTTTCGATATCCCAAAAAGCATGCTAACTGATTATTTTCTTTTGTTGAATTGGTGCTTTGGCCTTGAATGACTTGTATGCTTTGAGCGCATCCACCATGAACTTGTACCTGGGAATGATCAAATTATCCATATTTAGTTTGGCAGTTGCTTGGTTATCTTGAATATTGACCAAATCTCGAAAATATGAAGACATATCACAAGCCTCTAAGGCAATTGAAACAACACTAAGTCTCTTCATCTTATTTGCATCCAACACCTGTACATCTGTTAATTCAGATTTAATTCTGTCATGAAACTTGATTAAGAGAAGTTGCTTGTCCTTTTGCTGAAATTGCTTTTTTACCGATACATCACCAATGATATTCATTGTATCTTCTTTTATCTTCATCTTTATTTGTTCACAAGCTATCAAGAGTTTTTGATATTCATCCAAGCATTGCTTGATATTCTCCATTTTCAAACTTATACTTTTGCACCATGTATGGGATTGATTTTTTTCTTTATGAGAGAAGACCTTCTCAGCAATGAGTACATTCATGTCTGTTTTCGCCATCTTTTGGAATTCGTGTGAAGTATCTTGCCAAGATATCTCTTCTTTCTCTTTAGCATTCTTCAATTCTGCTACAATTTTTTGTTCCTGTGCATCCAGCTTAATGTGAATATCTTTGGCCTTCTCAATAAAATCTTGTGCTTCAGACTTCATTTCATTAATCCAGTCTTCTAGCATCCTACTCTGTTTCCTGCATTTGTGTATATCTTCCGTCACCATTTTCTAAATAATTCCTCCAGTGTGTGCCAATGTAGAAGTTGAGGCCGACTTCAATTGTGTATCTAAAGCATCCACAATTGATATGATGTAGGATGAAAGAACTTGAATTTGCTGCTTAAGTTGATCCTTAGTTTTCTTATCTTTATTTGCTTTGTCGATAAAGATAGCTGCTGAAATCTGAAAATTATGAACAACTCCCTCATGTGTTGTAGGACCTAGATCCAACTGTGTCATACTAAAATCAACCTCATTAGCTTCATTAATATCCTTTTCAACAATGGGCTGAGCTATTTCAACACATAAGTTTCCTGAGGATGGATTAATCCCTAATCTAGATGCAACTTTGGTTTTCTTGGATTTAGCTGTCCTGTGAAGTACATTTGCGACTGCATCAAAACTAGGAGTTACCAACTTAACATTTCTTTTTCTATTCTGCAAACTCTGTTGTACCCAAAATGATTAGGATGATGGTAATGATTCTTGATTGTTCACATATGCAGAGGTTAAAGATGCTAAATTATTTGGGAAGGGCAGAGAGTGAATTTCAGTTTGTGTATCATTTATTTCAACTTCCTCATGAATAGAAAAATCACCCTGTTGGGGTGAAGAAATAATGATAGTTGGTGAGACGGAAGGAAATTGCTAATTTTCAATATTGGGAGAATGTTGGGGTGAAGCAATTTCTAATTCATCTTCAAGCTCTTGGACAAGATTGACTATTTTTCCCTTTGTCTTTGATCTCTTCTTCTTAATGACAGAGTTGACTTCACATGCCTTGGCAAGATCCTTGCCTTTTTCTGGATCTTCTCCATCGTCGCCTCCTTTGGAAACATTTTGGTGTGAACCCATCCCTGGATTAGATCTTTGCGAATTAGTTGGCATGGAAGAACTTCCCTGTGCCCCATTTCTATCCTTTGAGGAATTAGCTTTATTTGAAGGTCTAGTTACCGTAGACTCAATCCTCTTTCCTTTAACCCATTCGAGAGTCCTTCGAACCACATAAGCTAATCTTTCTTGAATACTCCTTATTTTTGAAATTGACCAATTGATGAGTGGAAGTGGAAGAAGCTGAATCCTTTCAAAGTAAAAAACATCGATCAAATCAGATTCATCATCTTCAATGCCATTTACATTTATTTCAATTCTATAATCAATTATCTGCTTAATAGAAAATCTCATCCAGTCTCTTTTCCGCACTTTAAAATCATCTTCGCAGTCTTGCCAAAAATCTTCCATATCAGGAAAGTGTTCAAATCCGGCACCGAGCTCTAACTCTCCTGTAACATATCCTTTGCTATCAAAGGGAAATCTCATCTCATAAGGATACAGGTGAATCTTTGCTATAGACCTCTCGATACTTTGAGCATTTGAATGGCTCTCACAGCTATAATAACCAAGTCCAATGGGAAAAGGAATGATACGCTTTCTTTTATTCCGACAAATTTTGTTGACTTGTGCAATGTGTCGGCATACCTCGATGAGGACCAACTTATCTTCAACAAACCTTGGCAGCATGAGAGGGCAGCCATCATAACCTCCTATCCGAATGTATGTGAACTTCGGAAATTGTATAAAATAACTACCATATTTCTGAATCAATGCTGCTGCTTCTGAGGATATTCTGAGTCCAATATTTCCTTGCAGTTCTCTTACTGTCAACATAGTGAAAGAATCATTGATCCTCCTGAAGTGATGATAACTTTCCTCCAACTGCAATTGTGGATGATAATTGTAAATTTGGGTCATATCATCATAAATGCCTTCAACATTTAATCCTGACCATTTCTTCATCCCAACAATAGTATAGAAGAGGTACGATGTCATGTAGAAGTTATGATTGTCCTTTAGTCTGAGTAACTGATCGCAAAGATTATCGTTGATAATCTCAGTGCAATTAATGAATTGTATGCCCTCACATATAATATTAATGAATAAGAACATCCATCCTTCCAAGTCATTTGAGTCAAGAAAATAACCATATTAACGATATCTTCCATCAACAAAGACCTGTGAATTATTTTCGGAAGCTGTGTTTTTCCTTTTCTTGGTTTTGTTAACCACTTTCTGGCTATGTTATTAAAGCACTAGGTTTCATTATTGATAAAATAACTTTCGGCATATTCCCTATTTATCTCCGTGAACTGATCTCTGGAAGGTAACCTGAAAGTTATAGCAATGGAAACTGGATCAAGATTGGCGGCCACGTTACTTTCTGCCGTCCTAATTTCTTTTGTCTCTGGATTAAATGCTTTCATGCATTCCAGAACTAACTCTAGACATTGCACCGATGTGGGATATCCTGCTGCGTGAGCTAGTCCACTGTCTAATAATCTCTGAGCTGTCAAAGTCTTATCCTCCCTTTCCATTATTTTCCAGAAGTCTGCAAGACTTACATTTCCCAACTTGGTATCTCCAATATCTGAATGTGAACATTTAAGAATGGGAGCATAATCAAGGCTATGGAACTTGTATTTCATTATGTCAAATAAAAATAATACCCACTGACCACTATTTTAAAGAGGATTGATAATTTTGTCAAAACATTTCATGTACTCTTTCCATATATTGAAAGCCTTCCAATATCAAGACATCTCCAATCATGACATAAATCTTGCTTTGATTATTCGCATCAACATGTGATTGCAAGATACAAGTCAACATTCCTTAAAGACATTTTATCAAGCTTCATGAGAATCGCCTATACCTCTATATCCTGTGACATTTCCCATACTTTCACCCTGATTTGCAATATATGGCTACTGGAGCGGTTGCATCTACAACATCTGACATAAATTTATCTCTGCGGCTTGACTAAAAATCCATATCGCCATTTCAACATTCCTGATCCGTGACATGTAAAACTCTTCTCTCCATGTTTGGAAAGAAGTATTCTATTGAATAGCTTGTGTATTGTCTATGCTTCACAGGTCACATACCATGGTGCCCAAAATTCCATGTGGAAAAGTTTATGTGCCAGCACGATGCCTTATGATCTTCACTCATATTCGCCAAAGATGTAGATGTAATTCTTTTTTTTTTTTAACTTATTTGACATAATACCGAGGATTGATTGATTCCCTCTTATTGTTGGCAGGGTGGATGCTGGAAAAGGTTGTGAAAATCAACCTTACTCATTTCATATGCCACAAGACCATGTTTCTCTGAGGGAGTCCATCAAACAGTTTACACACGTGGTCTGGGCTGCCATGGTGCATTCATGTCCACGGTGATTCCTTCCAACAGTAGCTTGAGACATTCTGTCAAACAATATACTGCATTAGTCTATGCGTACACATTTTCCATGATCTGCAACATCTTGAAGAATTATGTCAAACATTACACCTGCTCGAATTAACATCTACCACAGTCCACATGCATTATCAAACGTATATGCCATGAGACCACGTTTCTGTGAGGGATTTTGCCAAAGTTTGATACGCGTTGCCTGCACCATTTACATGAGACCATGTTACTTTGAGGAATTTCGCCAAACAGTTAACATGCGTGCCATGCGTGGTATACATGAGACCACGTTACTTTGAGGAATTCTGACAAGTAGTTAACAAACAGTTTTCATGTGCTATTCATACTCCCACGCTGCCTTCCAAATCTGCCAAATAATTTGGTCAAATAGTCCACATGCGTTGTCAATGTTCCATATTTGCAACGTTGAAGTGCAATATTGTGCAATTAAATTCTGCTTGCCTGAAGATCAATATACTGTTGGTAGTTGTGAAAACATTTTCAATAACTCCATTGTGTGCATGAACTGCAATTTTGATAGCTATAAGATGGCATCTTTGTGAGGCACTATGTCAAATGGTTTGTAGCTTGTCTATGCCTTCCAAATTTTGCACACCTTCTTCAATTCATTTTGAATGCTCATAACCTTGTTTGCAATCTTCCTTTACTTTTCTCTCTCTTTTTTTAAATTCTTTCTTTGATAAAATCTATAAGAGGTTAAGAATGCTAACATCTGAGCATTTCTAACCTTCTTGATAAAGTGGGGCCCACAAGGTTAAGAAATGAGGTTAGAAATGCTCAATTTTTTAGCATTCCTAACCTTTTTGTGATAGGTTAGAAATATTTTTTAGAAATGCTCCAAAAGTGAGCATTTCTAACCTTCTTGACAAAATGGTTAAGAATGCTAAAAAACCGAGCATTTCTAACCTTCTGGTTGAGCAAGCTATCCCTTACACATTGGATACCATTTTTCACTAAGAATGGATCAAGGAAGAATGCCACAGATGACTGAAGATGATTTTCTTATCACAAATGATCAAACATAATGAAATGATTTAAAATATTAAATTATCATTTGAGAAATAATTTAAATATTTTAAATATAACGCTTTGGAGAAAAATGGCATAACTTTTAAACGGTAGGGAGTTAGGTCCTGAAATTTGAAACACACGCCAACAGTAGGGAAATAGATTCACATAATTATTTACACCTCATGACGAAGCCTTAAATGAGATATTTTAATCATTTGGGAGCAACAAACATCAAAAATTGAAAGTTTAAAATATGACAAAGTATGAACTGGGTTCAGGTGAAAGTTGGACATGTGATACAAAATGATATTTAGATCTTGACTATCAACTGGTTTCTCTCAATCTGTGGTAATTCTCAAAATTCTTCCATTTTTTCGGACTTTGACTAGTAATGACCTTGGACAATGCGCTCATTACCTATGCGTAAACACTCATTAGACCTCTTTTCAGCCTTAGGAACAATTTGAAATTCAAATAATAAGTATGCGAAATATGAGGGCAATAGCTAGCTCTGACTAGGGACAAAGACTGCAAAGGATGCAGGGTGAACCCGAATCTCTGGTTTCATAGGCTAGTGCACTATTCATTGGGCCAAAGAGTCAATAGAGACACAAGACAAAAACATGTAGAAGAAGGGAAAGGAAAAAAACAAAACATGAAGGGAAGAAAAATCCTTCACTACAAACCAAAACTGGGACAAGGACAAAAACCTTATTTATCTTATGTACATGAACGAATGACAGTCCGCCCTACTGATTATAAAGTTTCAAATGTTGCCCACTATAAGGAAGGGGCAACTGTGTTCCATCCATTTATGCCAAGTAGAATGAATTCTCACCACAAACCTGCCTGATGTGAAAAGGTCCTCTCTAGAGCGAATCAAATTTACCATGCATTCCCTTTGGCTCTCTTCTTTTATCCCACAATAAAACCAAGTCACCAACACAGAATAGTCTTTGTCTTGCTCTTCTATCAAATAACTCCTTGACTTGCATTTGATGTTCTTTAATTCTATCAACCACCACCTCTCTTTGTTGTTCCATCTTGGTCAAATACATCACTCGCTTTTCTAAGGCATCTTTGAATTCATAATTCTCCAAAACTTCCTACAATTTGAGAAAAGCTAATTCCAAAGGAATAGGCAACTTCGCTTTAGTTCCATAAACTATTTCAAAAGGAGATAACCCAATAGCTCTTTTCTTTGTGGTGCGATCAACCCATAATGCCTCATACAAATGTTTGTGCCATGTCCTTTGATTTTTGTCAACTAGCTTCTGGAGAATGGTAATAATATTCTTATTACTGGCCTCATCTTGACCATTCCCTTGTGGGTAATAGTCGGATGCATGAGAGAGAATGATTCCATATTTGTAACAAAAAGCTGATATCTCATAGGAAGAGAAATTGGTAGCATTGTCGGTGACAATCTTGTGTGGAACTCCATATCTTACTAAGAGGTTTTGCTTGATGAAGTCACAGACTACCTTTGATGTTGTTTGTTTCACTGGAATGACCTCGACCCACTTAGTAAAATAATCCGTAGCTAACAGGATATGGGTATGATTTGCACTAGAGTGAGGATGAATAGGACCGATGAAATCCAAACCCCATTGTTGAAAAGGCTCCTCTATGATTACTGGCTTTAATGGCAAAGCAGCAAGTTGTACCTTTCCTTTAAACTGCTGACATGTGTCACATTTCTTCACCCACTCATCAAAATCCCTGAACATCCTGGGCCAATAGTAACAATTTCTTTGCATCTTGTATACCATTACTGAGGAAGAAAAATTCCCACCACATGCTTCATTGTGAAAGAACTTAAGAAGCGTCTCTCTTTGCTCTTTATCCACACATCTGAGGAAAGTACCATCAATCCCCTTTTTATACAAGACATCGCCCCATATAATATACTTAGCCGCCTTCAACTTGATAGTCCGTTTCTCTTTAGAGGTGAGGTAAGCCAGGCATTCTCCATATGTGAGAAAGTAGGCTATATTAGTGAACCAATCATCTGTGGTGCTAATGAACAAAACCAAAGGCAATTCAAACTTTGAAATAACTTCTCTTTCAACTTCTCCTTCAGATGTATTTTCAGCCAACAACTTGCATAATCCTTGACCTCAAACAAGCTTGGTAGGTTTGATATCGATATCATATTCCTAAACCTTTGCAATCCAAGAAGCTCTTTTGCTCAATCCAATCCCCTGTTGAGTAAGAATTGTCTTTACAGCAGTATTGAGAACATATATATTAGAGTGTGAATTCAAGATGTAGAAACGAAATTGTTTCACGGCCTTTACCATCGCAAAAGCTTGTTTTTTGACAACAGAATACTTCAGTTCATGTTTCTTCAAGGGAATGCTCATAAAAGCTATTGGCACCTCGGCGTTATTGTTATGATTTTGAGTTAAAATTGCAGACAATGTGGAATCTGAAGCATAACAGTAAACATTGAAATCCTTGTTGAAGTCTAGATACATCAACGTGGGAGCATCTGCTATGGATGACTTGATTTGACTGAATGCTCACTTTCCTTCCTCTGACCATTTGAAAACCTCATTACCCTTCATCATCTCAATAATTGATTTTGTGATCTTGGAAAAATCTAGGATGAATTTCCTTATAAAATTGATTTGGCCAAAGAATGAGTGAACTTCTGGCTTACTAGAAGGTAATTGCAACTGCTGAATGGCTTTAACTCGCTCAGGATCAATGTGAATTCCTTCCTTTGCAACAATGTGATCCAACAGCTTCCCTTCGGTTACCTTGAAAATAGATTTCTTTGGGTTCAAGGATATCCCTTGTTGCCTATATCGCTGCAACACGCATTCAAGATGGTAAGCATGTTCTTCTCATTTTTTGGAAAAGACAGTTAGGTCATCCAAATAAACAACCACAATCTTGTTTCTTAGATCACCAAAGGAGAGATCCATTGCATGCTGAAATGTGGCACCAGCATTAATTAAACCGACAGGCATTCAGTTGTAAGCAAAACTTCCCCATGGAGTAGTAAAAGCAGTTTTGTGTTGATCTTCTTCATCCACACTGATCTGATTATAACCTAAAAAACCATCAAGCATGGACATCATTTGGATCCAGAAATCGTTTGAAGAAGGTGATCCATAACTGGAAGGGGATAGTTATCTTTGAGGGATGCTTGATTTAAATTGCGAAAATCAACACAAATTTTGATCTCTCCATTTTTCTTTCTAGCAGGAACTATATTCGCTACCCACATAGAATGATGAATTGGATAAATTATTTTAGCTTTCAGCATTTTATCCACTTCTGTGAAGATTACATCTGCTATTGTAGCGTCGTAAATTGTATGCACTTGCTAGGGTGGTACAATTTCACACCTAGTTTAGCACCCGCCTTGGCGCATTTTGCATTTTGCATTACATTTCCCCTTTAGCACTTAATTAATTAAATTAATTAGGTCTAAGGTTCTATTTTATCATCTCCCATATCATAAAGTTGGGCCCTTTCATTAAAGTGTGCCCTTTCCATTTTATTCCTCCAATACATCATTTAATCAAAAACCCTAATTAGGTCCTATTTTGAACTTGGGGGCTTGATTTCGGGGGTCAAAACATCCCGAAATCACTTGTAACTTCGGGATTCTCTCTAAAATCATTATATCCGACGGCCCTGAAAATTTGGTGAAAAGTTGTCGGGACCATGGCGCTCGGAGTGCACATGGTCCCAGACATTTTTCTCGAAATTTTAGGAGCATGATCCAATCATAAAATAAAGCTTAACCCCAAGAAATTGGCGGGATATTCAATCTCTAGGTCGGCCAAAAGATGAAATTATGATCTAGGGTTTTCATATATAAGAGCTCTCTTTCTTCATTTGAGAGGATCTGATTTTTGTTTTTAGGAACCTCATATGCAGCGAAAGAGCAGATCTTTGAAGACTTCAACAACATCCAACATCCCTCTATCAAGAACTTATCAAATTCATTCATCCACTTAGGGCTTGGAAGGCATTGAAGAACAATAGGAGATTTCCGACTGAAGATTGGCTTGTACCCCTCCCTTGAGGGTTGGGTATGATTTCATGTTGTTTTCATGTCTTTGCATAAGCTTCAATATATCCTTTATTCATGCTTTAGATCACTTTGCATCTTGATTTAGAGCATTTACATCATCATTTACAAGCAATTAGGGTTTACTTTCTAGATTGCTCTAGTTTGCTTGTTTGCATTTTAGGACCTTGCACACACACTAGGTCTGCACACACAATAAATTTTACAATACAACTTGGCTATTTGTGGAGGTAGAAATCACCAAAGCGGGGGTTTGACTAAGGTAAAACCCTATATAGCCGCCCATACCCTTTTCAGATATAAGTGCAGGTTTCGGGACTCGGACGACGCCGTAGGAGACAGATCCGAGAAAAGCAGGTCGAGACAGCATTCCACATCAAATTGCAGAGCAAAAGACCTGGACAGGGGTGCTGGGCACCTTGGTCCTGCCGGGACAGGGGCGTTGGGTGCCCTGGTCCCTGGGACAGAGGCGTTGGGCGCCCTAGTCCTCCTGACAGACAACATTTTTTGACATTTCTGACAGTTTTCCAGAGTGCAAAACAGCAGTTTCAGGTGCAGTTTCCGACACTGTATCAGGACAGTGGCGCCCGCGCCCCCATCCCAAACATTTTCAATCAGATTTTGACTCCGGGTACGCATCTGCATTCTTATTTTGCCCTTGTATTTACAGTTGTTCATTGTTTAATCTCAATTCTGTAATCTTGTTATTCGTTTGTACATACATTTTGGGATTAGGACTTGAACTTGCATCATTTTGTCTTTCAATTTCAACAAAGGAATAGAAATCCTAATAGGTAGCCCATGGCTCTCTCTTTCACAAAAAGAAATAGCCAATTTTGTGATACCTCTAGGCTCTTTCATATTCCGTAATGTGTGTCAAAAGGTAGGATTAGGGCATGTTAACCTAGTCTCGCTTTTTCCCCTACACATTTTGGTGAACCCGACGTGAACCTTATTATTGCTTTCTCTTGCATTGTGTGTTTAAATTTTATGCAATTTCAAAATGTCAGATTTTTATTTGCAAGATGTTCATATTTGTGATGATTATGAGTTAGATGAAGCTTTAGATGAGTTTTTGAAACCTAAATATACCAAACCTTCATTTTACCAAAAACTCATAAACATTGTTACTATGCCATTTCGTTGTGATGAGAATGATAAGTCGAATGATTCCTCTCAAGGGTACATTCCTATCAACTCTTCCACTAAATCTAGTAACATGGTTGTTTTCAATGATCCCCTCTATGAAGAGATATCTCCTTTTGAATCAAAAGATAAACCTTTTAATAGATATGATCATGCTTTGTTAGATGATGCCCTTGATGACTTTGTGCCTCCTAAAAAATGCTCCCTTCATGAGGATCCTTTTGTGCAAGAAGATGACATTATCCCTACATTTCCTAGTGATGGCATTTCCTTTTCCAACAAAATTCCCACTAGAGATGATGAATTAATGATAAATGCTTACCCTTCTCCTAAAGTTTGTCTTACCTTAGAGAAAGAAGATGAAATAAAAAGCAATTTCCTTAATTCTCTCTCCCCTAAAGATCATATTGAACATATTTTGAGGAAAGAGGATGAGTTTAACACATCTATTGATGCTCCCCCTCCTAAGGATGAGGAATTAATAAACAATGTTATCTCCTCTCCCGAAATTGACAATACTTCAAACATCCCTTTCAACCACTTCACTATTTGGGATGAACCATTAGAAGAAGGTATAGATTATTCTCTACCCCTAGCCAAAGGGGATGAAATTAAGATTGAAAAATCCCTTGATAGTTTCTCACCTTCCTTGAATCTCAATCATTCTCCATCTAAAAATAAAGCATCTCCCTCTCCTCAACTTGGTTCTACTCATAAGGAAACCCTAGTTCAAAGCAAGATGATTAACATCTCTTTCAAAGATCTCCCTCTCAAAAGTGAGACTTTAGAGAGTAATGTTGATTCTTCTCCTAGAGAGTTTATTCCCCATGTAGATCCTTTGATGATAGAGGATGATATGACCTTTCCTAGCATTACTTTTCCTACTAGAACATCAATGCCTACCCCTTGTCTCTCTCCTAAAATTGATTTAATCCGTGATAAGATTTTAGTGCAAGAGAAGACTATCAATAATTTTTCCAACACTTTTGTTCATTCCTCTAAACCATCCTCAATCAATTTGATACATGTGAATGAAACACCTAACAAACCTCTCTTCACTATCCAAGGTGCTTGTCCTTCTCAAAATTCTCAACCTTTAAATAAGCCTATCTTAGTGGTTCAAGGTGGTTATGCTAATAATTCTTTTTGCACTCCTAAGAAACCTATTATTACTGTGCAAGGAGGTTATTCTACTAAGAGCCCTTATGAGTATGCTAAGCAACTAACTAGAGAGAGTTATCATGCGGTTGCCCATACTTATAACACAAGAAACAATAGGCAACCTAATCCTCCTCTAGTTATCCCAACTTCACTTCCTCCTTCCCAACCTATTCTTCCTCAAGCTCCACGTATTTCACAAGTTCTTGGTAAGGAATATGATCTCATAGAACAACTTAAAGCTACCCCTGCTAAGATATCCCTTTGGGATTTGATCCAAACTTCTTCCGCTCATCATGGAATGTTACAAGATGCCTTGAAAGATTTGAATGTTCCTCCACCTAATACATCTAGTAATATAGTGTCTTTGGTTAACTCTGTGATGAATCCTAAAGCTCAAATTGTGTTTACTCAAGATGAATTGCCTACTAGTGAAATTCAACATCAATATGATCCCTTGATGATTGTGGTTATCATAAATGACACTACTATAAGATGAACACTGGTAGATAATGGCTCTGGCCTTAATGTGTGTAGCATTAATCTATTGCATAAGATGAATGTGGATACATCCCTTATTGAGCCTGACTCTCGTCCCATTTGAGGCTTTGATAATGTGGCTAAGTCTTCATTAGGTATTATCACCTTACCCATCACAGTGGGACCTGTTACTTTGCCCACTCCTATCCATGTTATGTCGGGAAATCTAACATACAACTTGTTATTAGGGAGACCTTGGATTCATAGTATGCAGGCTGTCCCCTCTACATTGCATAGACAAGTTAAATTTATTTATAACAATAAGACATATACCTTGATAGGTGATACTAATCTTCAGGCTTGTTTGCAAACATCTACTTCCAAAGGGAGTTCTTCTAAATCTTCCTCTTCTAATGATGACTCTTTAAACAAGATACCTATGGATGAATCATCACGCTCTGATAATCAAAATTCTTTGGATAAGTCTGAAGTTCCTGAAGAAGATTCTTCTCAACTTGAATCTACACATGAAAAGGCTTTTGATCCTGAGAAGGTTCTCGCAGAAGATGATTGGGGATTTCTTGATTTCAATCCCACCTTTGTAGGTGAGTATAGGGTTCCTCCTAGAGAGCTTAAAGTTAAAAAGAAGGAAGAAACTAGAGATCAATCAGTCTTACCTGAACCTATGAGCAATAATTTTGTGGCCGCTTCTCAAACTTCTTCTCCTCACACTTCTAATTCTGAAGAGTTTGATTCTTTGTCTTATGAAAAACCGCATTCTCTTTCTAAAATGGCTGATCGTTATGGTCGTGGTTTTCGCATTTTTGCTAAGCATGGGTATCATGGAAATGGTTGTGGCACTCACAAACAAGGGATAAAGGTTCCTCTAGAGAATAATCTTCACAATTATGCCTTTGGACTTGGCTATAATCCCTGCAAGCCCACCAAAGCATCTAAAAGACCAGCTCTCAATGTGAATGCTATATTTAGTAGTGATGATGATCTCACTTCAACTAAATCATCTTCTACTTCTGTCAACTCTCATTCCCCTCATAAGGAAATCTTGGCGATGAACAAGTCTCTTTATGACTCCCCTCAAATTTCTAAATCCACTTATGAATCTTTGTCTCCTATTCATCATAAAGTCCTTTCCTCCAGGGATAAGGCTCTAATAAATTACACTCATTCCTCTTCTAAGATTTCTTGTGACTTTTCCTCTTCAATTTTTATCATTTTATACATGTTTTTGATCTCACTTATAGTTGAGCATTTAGCATGTCATATTCAAATACCTCATTCAATCTATCATGTCTTTAAATAACATTAATGGCTGTTATGTTGCTCATCATTATGTGGCATTGGTAGCTCATTTACTGGGGGCTCATTGTCATTCATGATGGTACAATTTCAAGTGCAATCATATTTTTGAAGCAACATAATAGCCTAATTTATATGTTATCTCTTGTTCCTATGGGGACAAGAGTGATTTCATACATCTCTTCTTTTTATGATTAAAATTTCCCTTTGGGGTAATAGTGTGGAAATATTGATCATCTTTTCTTTAGAATCCTCTTTTCCTAGATATGGGAGAAGATGTGTATTCTCTTTCTTATCCTACCCACTTCTTGTGAGGAGCATTTTACATACACTAATGTCTTGCTTGCATGAACTCATGTGAGTATGTAGTAAATTTTGCTTATGTCTCTCCCTAGAAGATTGTGTAAGTCCTTCTCATTGTCCTTATCCTTGGGAGGCAATGATCTTTCCTTATTTTCATCTAAGGATCCACTTTTTCCTATTTCGTGGATGGTGTGGACTTTATTACTTGTATGCATTTGTTGTTGTTTGTTAAAGGATTCTCTCTTACAAGAGGTGTAAGTCCTTGACTACAACCTCTTTTGCACTTGGTAAAATACATCTATAATGAATTCACTCTCCCAATTGGGTTAAAAGGAGCGTCATCCTTCATTAAGAATCACTTTCACCTAGTAAAAGAAGGAAGTATCACATTCTTATTCTCTTCTTTGTCATATTCTAGAAGGTGTTATATTTGTCTAAAACAATTCCTCTCGAGGATAGGTGTCTTTTGTACAAAGATCTCTTCTCCTCTAAGGATCTCCTTTACACATATTACAAGATATCCCTTTTCAACTATCTTATCCTTGCCTAAAGAGTGCAAAACTCTCTTGCTTGGATCTATGACATTGTTGCATTTTTGGGGTATCTTCTTTTGTGATGAAGGTAGGTATCCTTGTTCTACTTTGCTTATGACATAAACATTACACTTTTTGAGCAATGGGTCATTCTCGGAACCAGAGCACAGACTCTTAGAGCGAGATGTCTCCATTTTTTTTTTCTTTTATGCAAGGTGATTATTCTCGGAACTAGAGCATAGACTCTTAGAGCGAGATGTCATGCTTTTGTACTATACATATACAGGTTGTAGCATACTCGGGCATAGACTCCTATGAGGTGCTTCTAACCTCACTTACACACACATGCACGAGGTTGAGTGGAACTAGCGGCATAAGGCTAGACTTTCTCACTCTCCTCCCTTACATGGATCACCTAGACAGACTCTAGGGGCTAGTTTTCCATGTCCTTTTTCCCATGGATCACCTAGACAAGATCTAGGGGCGAGAAGTCCATGTTTTCTCTCTCACTATTCTTCTCATGGATCACCAATGTGTGTATTCATGCTTTTTTTTCCTTTCTTTTCTTCTCTTTGCATTTTGTTTCCATTTACATCCTTCATCTTGTGTTAGAGAACTCTCAAATCCTCACACTCTTTGCTGTGTTGGAACTGAGATTTAGTCCTCTCTCTTACCAAAGGATTCTCCATTAGTTTTTGATCTCATATCAAATCTTCTTGTGAGCATTTGTCATCAATATTCTTTAACAATTCGAAGTGGTAAACATGATACCCTGTTTCAACTCACTAAAATTAGCAAGCCGAAACAGGGGGGGGCATATAGCTACCCTCGAATTTTCATCACCTTCCTTAGTAATAATTAGGTGATTTTGTGATCTAACATGTGGTTTTGTAGGGTGCGGTTCCTAACTGTGTACTGCAGATACTGCTGGGGGCTTCGTTCGACAGACTTATGGATATATCCTTTTTCAAATAATGTTTATTTTTCTGTACTTTAGCTTGCATATGCATGTAGTGTTCATATGACCGCTAAAGTGGGGGCTAAATGTAGCATCGTAAATTGTACGCACTTGCTAGGGTGGTACAATTTCACACCTAGTTTAGCACCCGCCTTGGCGCATTTTGCATTTTGCATTACATTTCCCCTTTAGCACTTAATTAATTAAATTAATTAGGTCTAAGGTTCTATTTTATCATCTCCCATATCATAAAGTTGGGCCCTTTCATTAAAGTGTGCCCTTTCCATTTTATTCCTCCAATACATCATTTAATCAAAAACCCTAATTAGGTCCTATTTTGAACTTGGGGGCTTGATTTTGGGGGTCAAAACATCCCGAAATCACTTGTAACTTCGGGATTCTCTCTAAAATCATTATATCCGACGGCCCTAAAAATTTGGTGAAAAGTTGTCGGGACCATGGCGCCCGGAGTGCACATGGTCCCGGACATTTTTCCTGAAATTTTAGGAGCGCGATCCAATCATAAAATAAAGCTTAACCCCAAGAAATTGGCGGGATATTTAATCTCTAGGTCGGCCAAAAGATGAAATTATGATCTAGGGTTTTCATATATAAGAGCTCTCTTTCTTCATTTGAGAGGATCCGATTTTTGTTTTCAGGAACCTCATATGCAGCGAAAGAGCAGATCTTTGAAGACTTCAACAACATCCAACATCCCTCTATCAAGAACTTATCAAATTCATTCATCCACTTAGGGCTTGGAAGGCATTGAAGAACAATAGGAGATTTTCGACTGAAGATTGGCTAGGGTTGGGTATGATTTCATGTTGTTTTCATGTCTTTGCATAAGCTTCAATATATCCTTTATTCATGCTTTAGATCACTTTGCATCTTGATTTAGAGCATTTACATCGTCATTTACAAGCAATTAGGGTTTACTTTCTAGATTGCTCTAGTTTGCTTGTTTGCATTTTAGGACCTTGCACACACACTAGGTCTGCACACACAATACATTTTACAATGCAACTTGGCTATTCACGGAGGTGGAAATCACCGAAGTGGGGGTTTGACTAAGGCAAAACCCTATATAGCCGCCCATACCCTTTTCAGATATAAGTGCACGTTTCGGGACTCGGACGATGCCGTAGGAGACAGATCTGGGAAAAGCAGGTCGAGACAGCATTCCACATCAAATTGCAGAGCAAAAGACCTGGACAGGGGCGCTGGGCACCCTGGTCCTGCCAAGACAGGGGCCCTGGGTGCCCTGGTCCTTGGGACAGAGGCGCTGGGCGCCCTGGTCCTCCTGACAGACAACATTTTTTGACATTTTCGACAGTTTTCCAGAGTGCAAAACAGCAATTTCAGGTGCAGTTTCCGGCACTGTATCAGGACAGTGGTGCCCGCGCCCCTGTCCCAAACATTTTGAATCAGATTTTGACTCTGGGTACGCATCTGCATTCTTATTTTGCCCTTGTATTTACAGCTGTTCATTGTTTAATCTCAATTATGTAATCTTGTTATTCATTTGTACATACATTTTGGGATTAGGACTTGAACTTGCATCATTTTGTCTTTCAATTTCAACAAAGGAATAGAAATCCTAATAGGTAGCCCGTGGCTCTCTCTTTCACAAAAAGAAGTAGCCAATTGTGTGATACCTCTAGGCTCTTTCGTATTCCGTAATGTGTGTCAAAAGGTAGGATTAGGGCATGTTAACCTAGTCTCGCTTTTTCCCCTACACAGCTATCTTCGGGTTGAATTGCCTCTTCTTTTGCCTGAATGAAATTGAAATAGGTTTGAGGGAAATTTGATGCTTGAACTCACCATTCATAAATTCTTTGAAGTCGTCATAGCACCATGCAAAAACATCAATGTACCTTGTGAGTAGATCAATGAATACCTTTCTCTCCTCTCGTGTAAGGCATTTCACGAGCAAAACCACTTTGGGATCATTTTCGAAACCTATGTCTATCTTCTCAACTTCTGAAGATCTCAAGGACTTGTGTTCACTTTTCTTCTTCACAAATTAATCATGTTTATTAAACAAACTCTTGAGAGAAACCAAGCCTTTGGGAATGGTATTACCTTTAAGCTGCATAATTTCAGGTTCCTTCTCCTCTTCTTTAGTAGTTTGTTGACTAGTCAAAGGTGAGTTCCCATCAAAAGACAAATTGGAAAAAGTTTCCCTCCTTTCCAAGAATGAAATGATATATTTATCATCATCGAAGACTTGCCAATTCTGATTATTGTCTGGCACACTAGGTCAATAGATCATCTCTACAACATAGAAACTCCTATCAAATTCAAGATGAGGAAGTAACAATGAAGCCGAGATAGCAAGAGAATCTGCCTTTGTATTTTTCTCTCTTGGAATGGCTTGTATGGAAAAAGCATAAAAACCTTCGATCTCATCCCACACTTTATTTCGATATGATCTTAGCCTCTTGTTCTTGCTCAAGTATTTATTCTTTACTTGATTCACTATCAACTCAGCATCTCCTATGACCTGCAACTTCTTGACACCTTTCTCCTTAGCAAACTCCAACCCTAAAAGGAGAGCCTCGTACTCCATAGTATTATTTGTGGTATCAAATTCTAGTTTATAAGCTTTAGGAAATTTTTCATCTGATGGGGAAATCATCACCACTCCTGCACTTGAGCTGGAAGATGAGGAACTTCCATCAAATTGCATCTTCCAAAGTTTAGAAGATATACCAGGAGCTAGGATTTTAGGGACATTCTCTCCTTTTGATGACATCATATAAGTACCCGGACCAGTCTCAACATATAATATCTCTTCCCTTGGGTCATCAGTTTTAAGGACAATATATTTTTCTTTAGGCTCTGGATCTAACCTGACTTTCTTGCTACCTAGAGGTATCAAAGCATGGGACCAACCTAGCTGAATTTCACCACCTAAATCTTTGCAAAAACTATGACTTCAGAGCATTCCATAACTAGCTAGGATATCAGCAACCAAAATGCTAAGTTTCAACTTCTTTTGGGGGTGAGCAGCTAAGGCAACTTGGGGCATCTTTGATTTGTCCGACAAGAGGGACTTGTTTAGACTCCATTGAAAATACTTTACCGGTTGGTTTGTTCAAGGATAAACCTAATGCATGTGCAACTTGGGAAGACATTACATTATCAGATGCATCGAAATCAATGATACAATTACTTAACTTACAACCGGTTATATACAAAGATATATAGAAAGGATCAGGCTTATCAGAAAAGGAAGTAGCTGCAAGTGATGATTCCTTTACAATAGATTCCTCTTGATCATCATCATCAAAGTTCTTACCTGATTCTTGGTGTATATCAGAATCAGATTGCTTAAGATCCTTTTTAATAAAATGCACCAGTTTATCCAATTGCTGTGGATTCTTCTTGAGATACTCAAACTGAGAAATTTGCACCTTGGTCTTTTTACAATGTTCTAGAAAATCAAAAGAATCTTCAAGGGAAGGTTCCCTATGTTCAAAAGCTTTGTCAGCTTTGCTTGACGATCCTGGCTCTTCTTTGTTTTGCTTCCTAGATAAGATCCGCTTAAGAATATCTTCCGCTTCTTTATCTTTAGTAGCAGTTTTAGCTTTTTCCTCCAGTTTCTGGCACCAATTCTTCGTAAAGACATTACAAGAATGATTGTTGATGTCACTCTCTTTCTCATCTTCCTCACCAGACTCATATTCTAAAAAGTTAATTGTAGATGAACCAAACTAATAATCAATTTTATCTTCAATATATTCTTCAATCTTCTCACTGGTCAGATTCATCTGCATATACCGAGTCATTTCAGGGCATGAACTTCCATCATGATCTGTTGTGAGGTGAAAGTCACACATCACAGTAGTTTGGCGATTACTTGTGGATGGGTGTTCAATGGCCAACCTTGGTGTGGGGTCAGGAAGCTTTGGTTGCCGATTTTGTTGATAAGGAAGATAATTTCTCCTAGGAATATCCCGATATAAAGGTGGTGGATTCTATGGCAACTGTTTCCTCAGCTAGAGCAAATCATTGGCCAACTTTTGAACCATTGGATCAGTGGTTGCAGAGTTGGCTTGCGTCTTTCCTTTCTGCAATTCCTTGTTCCATTTTCCTGCACTTAATTGGTCATCTTCGACCTCAATAGCTACCCTTTGTGCTGCTGCAAGATCAGCAGCTCGTCCTTGCCTTATTTGGAAACATATATCAGGAGGTTGTGCATTAATAAAGAAACACTTTTGATTTTCCTCTGTGGGTCTTTTATCAATCGCAAGTCTATTGACAAGTTTGTTGAATCGTGCCAAAAATTCTCTCATAGGTTCATGCACTTCTTTCTCCATCTGAGTCAACTGTGCCAGAAGCAAGTGTCCATCATCGACAGTTTTGAACCTGTCTTCAAATTTTTCTATTAGAGTCACCCAATTATGGATAGAACTTGCTGAGAGCTGATTAAACCATTCGGCTGCGGCGTCGATAAGAGTTTCAATAAAGAGTCAAACAGAGACATCTTCATATTGAACTCCAAGGATTGCACATGCGGTAAAGAAAGCACTGATGTGATCTTCTGCAGAAACTTTTCCATCTCCTGAAAAATTTTGGAAGATGCTTTCTTGAGCCAGTTGGGAAGTCATGTAACTGATTTCCCAAAGCTAAAGGATCTATGGCAGCGCCCCAGGGAATGGGTGGAGGATTTTGTTGCATGATTGGTGGTATAAAATTGATAACAAAAGGAGGAAGTAAGGTTAAAGATTGAAAAGATGGCGAATATATATTTTCTTTCTTTGGAGAAGAAGGTCTACTAGTAGACTTAGCTTTCTTTTTATGAGATATGAAAGGTGTTGAAAAATTTATTTTATCTAGTTTAGCAAAATCAGGATAAAAAATACCCTTACTCCTATCACGTCTGGTATATCTTTTGCTTGCCAGTGTGCTTATTAGTTATTTTGCTCTAGCTGATCTTGTAGGTGCTAAAAATTTTGCCTATTGCGCCTTGGAATTACAACGATTCTTTCAATGACGATCACCTCTTGCCCAATAGGTGCTCTCCTGAGAGGGTCACCAAACTTTCCTTCTTCAACCAACACTTGATGTACTTGCTGATATTCTTGATCACTTTTGCGACTCTTCCACACGAGCCTATTGAACTGTAATATCACATCTTCTTGTTCAACTTGCACCTGATTTAGATTTGGTTGTAGGACAGGTGGGTTATGATGAGTCAGAACCAAAACCAGTCACAAAACACAATGTCTTATCTCTTGGGTTATCTTTGAACTTGAGGCTGATTAAATTCAACAACTGGGTTTATTCCTAAGAACATAGGAGTAAATCTTTCCACTATTCTTTCAAACACCACCACTAGATTTCTAGCTTGTCTTTGTTTTTCTTCAAGAATTAAACTCACTCTCTCATATTCAGCCCGATTTCTTCTATGTCTCCAGGCTAAAGTATCTAGCTATGACACTATATTTTCTTGCTCATCTTGAACCCAATTAAGATTTGGTTGCAGTACAGGAAACACATCTTCATGCGGATAAACCATCTTTCTTCATGGCAAAAAGAAAGAAAATATCAAGGCGACTGTCTTCTTGTTTCGGTCCCCAGTAGAGTCGCCAAAAATCTGTTGGTAAATAGATTTGTCACTTAAAAATATTTACTATGTGCCCAATAGAGGAGTGACAAAAAGTTCCCAACAGTTGGAGAGATCATTTTGTGGAGCACGATCTTCCTCTGCATTTGAGAGGGGCAACTCCCTCGTATGATAGGGGTATTTGTATTTTTAAGAATAATTAACCTTGCAAATGAAAACAAAGAATAACTACAAATGGATTTAGAGGGAATCTTCACAACAAATATACGATTGCCACTTGGATTCCATTGACTTTTAAACTTGTCACTATCAACTCTAGACTACGCATGAGGAGAGAGTGATACAAAAAATTTGATTTGCATAACGTTTATATATTTTCGAGATACGAAAGAAACTTGTAACGTTATATGACCATTGTCTTCATGAAACTGGGAAAGTAATTTGTAGGCTTGCTATTGCAATATCATACAATAATCACATAACATCAAGCAAATGAACACTTAACAATCATAGGAGCACTCCCAATTTGCCTTGTATTAAAAAATAATGAAATAATACAATCCAAAATTTTCAGCTGTCCCAAAATCATAAAATCCAAAAAGTCCTTCTTTCATCTATGTTTCTAGCATTTATAGTCTCACCAATAACCTCATAACTAACTTGATTTTGAGTTAGTAACTAACTCATTTCTGCACAAATTACAAAAAGTTAATAACTAGCAAATTTATGTGCAGAAATAGTCAACCTATTAACCTTGACTCTATGCTATGGAAAATCAGCAATAAACTAAAGACTAACCAGGTATCACATAACAAAATAAAATATACAAAGATGTGAACATGGTGTTGCTTTTCGATATCCCAAAAAGAATGCTAACTAATTATTTTCTTCTGTTGAATTGGTGCTTTGGCCTTGAATGACTTGTATGATTTGAGCGCGTCCACCATGAACTTGTACCTGGGAATGATCACATTATCCATTTTTAGTTGGCAGTTGCTTGGTTATCTTGAATATTGACCAAACCCTGAAAATATGAAGACATATCACAAACCTCTAAGGCAACTGAAACAACACTGAGTCTCTTCATCTTATTTGCATCTGACACCTGTACATCTATTAACTCAGAATTAATTCTGTCATGAAACTTGATTAAGAGCAGTTGCTTGTCCATTTGCTGAAATTGCTCTTTTACCGATACATCACCAATGATATTCATTGTATCTTCTTTTATCTTCATCTTTATTTGTTCACAAGCTATCAAGAGTTTTTGATATTCATCCAAGCATTGCTTGATATTCTCCATTTTCCAACTTATACTTTTGCACTATGTATGGGACTAATTTTCTTCTTTATGAGAGAAGACCTTCTCAGCAATGAGTACACTCATGTCTCTTTTTGCCATCTTTTGGAATTTGTGTAAAGTATCTTGCCAAGATATCTCTTGCTCTTTAGCATTCTTCAATTCTGCTGCAATTTCTTGTTCCTGTGCATCCAACTTAATGTGAATCTCTTTGGCCTTCTCAATATAATCTTGTGCTTCGGACTTCATTTGATTATCTTCCACCACCTTTTTCTCAATAATTCCTCCAGCGTGTGCCAATGTAGAAGTTGAGGCCAACTCCAATTGTGTATCTAAAGAATCCACAATTGATTTGATGTGGGATGAAAGAACTTGAATTTGCTGCTTAAGTTGATCCTTAGTTTCCTTATCTTTATTTGCTTTATCGATAAGGATAGCTGCTGAAATTTGAAAATTATGAACAACTCCTTCATGTGTTGTAGGACCTAGATCCAACTGTGTCATACTAAAATCAGCCTCATTAGCTTCATTTATATCCTTTTCAATAATGGGATGAGCTATTTCAACACATAAGTTTCCTGAGGATGGATTAATGCCCAAATCTAGATGCGACTTTGGTTTTCTTGGATTCAGCTGTCCTGTGAAGTACATTTACGACTGCATCAAAACTAGGAGTTACCAGCTGAACATTTCTCTTTTTTTTTCTGCAAACTCTGTTGTAACCAAAATGATGAGGATGATGGTAATGTTTCTTTATTGTTCACATATGCAGAGGTTAAAGATGCTAAATTATTTGGGAATGGTGGAGATTGAATTTCAGCTTGAGTATCATTTATTTCAACTTCCTCATGAATAGCAAAATCATCCTGTTGGGGTGAAGAAATAATGATAGTTGGTGAGATGGAAGGAAATTGCTGATTTTCAATATTGGGAGGATGTCGGGGTGAAGCAATTTCTAATTCATCTTCAAGCTCTTGGACAAGATTGACTATTTTTCCCTTTGTCTTTGATCTCTTCTTCTTAATGACAGAGTTGACTTCACATGCCTTGGCAAGATCCTTGCCTTTTTCTGGGTCTTCTCCATCGTCGCCTCCTTTGAAAACATTTTAGTGTGAACCCATCCCTGGATTAGATCTTTGTGAATTAGTTGGAATGGAAGAACTTCCCCGTGCCCCATTTTTATCCTTTGAGGAATTAGCTTTATTTGAAGGTCTAGTTGTCATAGACTCAATCCTATTGCCTTTAACCCATTCGAGAGTCCTTCGAACCACATAAGTTGATCTTTCTTGAATACTCCTTATTTCTAAAATTGACCAATTGATGGGTGGAAGTGGAAGAAGCTGAATCCTTTCAAAGTAAAAACCATCGATCAAATCAGATTCATCATCTTCAATGCCATTTACATTTATTTCAATTCTATTATCAATTATCTTCTTAATAGAAAATCTCATCCAGTCTCTTTTCCGCACTTCAAAATCATCTTCGCAGTCTTGCCAAAAATCTTCCATATCAGGAAAGTGTTCAAATCCGACACTTAGCTCTAACTCTCCTGTAGCATATCCTTTGCTATCAAAGGGAAATCTCATCTCATAAGCATTTAGGTGAATATTTGCTGTAGACCTCTCGATACTTTGAGCATCTGAATGGCTCTCACAACTATAATAACCAAGTCCAATGGGAAAAGAAATGATACCCTTTCTTTTATTTCGGCAAATTTTGTTGACTTGTGCAATGTGTCGGCATACCTCAATGAGGACCAACTTATCTTCAACAAAGCTTGGTAACATAAGAGGGAAGCCTTCATAACCTCCTATCTGAATGTATGTGAACTTTGGAAACTGTATAAAATAACTACCATATTTCTGAATCAATGCTGCTGCTTCTAAGGATATTCTGAGTCGAATAATTCCCTACAGTTCTCTTACTGTCAACATAGTGAAAGCATCATTAATCCTCCTGAAGTGATGATAAGTTTCCCTCAACTGCAATTGTGGATGATAATTGTAAATTTGGGTCAAATCATCATAAATGCCTTCAACATTTAATCCTGGCCATTTCTTCATCCCAACAATAGCATAGAAGAGGTACGATGTCATGTAGAAGTTATGATTGTCCTTTAGTTTGAGTAACTGATCGCAAAGATTATTGCTGATAATCTCAACCCAATTAATGAATTGTATGCCCTCACATATGATATTAATGAATAAGAACATCCATCCTTCCAAGTCATTTGAGTCAAGAAAATAACCATATTAGCGATATCTTCCATCAACAAAGACTCGTGAATTATTTTCGGAAGCTGTTTTTTTCCTTTTCTTGGTTTTGTTAACCACTTTCTGGCTATGTTATTAAAGCACTGGGCTTCATTATTGATAAAATAACTTTCGGCATATTCCCTGTTTATCTCCGTGAATTGATCTCTGAAAGGTAACCTAAAAGTTATAGCAATGGAAACTGGATCAAGATTGGTGACCACGTTACCTTTTGCCGTCCTAATTTCTTTTGTGTCTAGATTAAATGCTTTCATGCATTCCAGAACTAACTCTGGACATTGCATCGATGTGGGATATCCTGCTGTGTGAGCTAGTCCACTGTCTAATAATCTCTGAGCTGTCAAAGTCTTATCCTCCCTTTCCATTGTTTTCCAGAAGTTTGCAAGACATACATTTCCCAACTTGGTATCTCCAATATTTGAATGTGAACATTTAAGAATGGGAGCATAATCAGGGCTATGTAACTTGTATTTCATTATGTCAAATAAAAATAATACCCACTTTTCACTATTTTAAAGAGGATTCATAATTTTGTCAAAACATTTCATGTACTCCTTCCATATATTGAAAGCCTTCCAATATCAAGACATTTCCAATCGTGACATAAATCTTGCTTTGATTATTCACATCAACATGTGATTGCTAGATACAAGTCTGCATTCCTTAAAGGCATTTTATCAAGCTTCATGAGAATCGCCTATACCTCTATATCCTGTGACATTTCCCACACTTTCACCCTGATTTGCAATATATGGCTACTGGAGCGGTTGCGTCTACAACATCTGACAAAAATTTATCTCTGCGGCTTGACTGAAAATCCATTTCACCATTTCAACATTCCTGATCCGTAACATGTAAAACTCTTCTCTCCACATTTAGCAAGAAGTATTCTATTGAATAGCTTGTGTATTGTCTATGCTTCATGGCTCACATACCATGGTGCCTAAAATGCCATGTGGAAAATTTTATGGGCTAGCATGATGCCTTATGATCTTCACTCATATTCTCCAAAGTTGCAGATGTAATTCTTTTTCTTTTACTTATATGATATAATGCTGAGGATTGATTGATTCCCTCTTTTCATTGGCAAGGTGGATGCTGGAAAAGGTTGTGAAAATCAACCTTACTCATTTCATATGCCATGAGACCATGCTTCTCTGAGGGAGTCCATCAAATAGTTTACATGCGTGGTCTGGGATGCCATGGTGCATTCATGTCCATGGTGATTCCTTCCAACAATAGCTTGAGACATTCTGTCAAACAATATACTGCATTAGTCTATGCATACAGATTTTCCATGATCTATAGCATCTTGAAGAATTTTGTCAAACATTACACCTGCTGGAATTAACATCTTCCACAGTCCACATGCATTGTCAAACATATATGCCATGAGACTACGTTTTTGTGAGGGATTTTGCCAAAGTTTGATATGCGCTGCCTACACCGTTTACATGAGACCACATTACTTTGAGGAATTTCACCAAACAATTAACATGCGTGCCATGTGTGGTATACATGAGACCACGTTACTTTGAGGAATTTTTACGAGCAGTTAACAAACAGTTTTCATGTGCTATTCATACTCCCATGCTGCCTTCCAAATCTTTTAAAACAGCTCACATGCATTGTCTTGACTTCCACACTGCCTTCCAAATCTACCAAATAATTTGGTCAAACAGTCCACATGTGTTGTCAATGTTCCATATTTGCAACATTGAAGTGCAATGTTGTGCAATTAAATTCTGCTTGCTTGAAGATCAATATACTACTGGTAGTTGTAAAAATGTTTTCAATAACTCCATTGTGTGCATGATATGCAATTTTGACAGCCATAAGATGGCATCTCTGTGAGGCATTATGTCAAATGGTTTGTAGCTTGTCTATGCCTTCCAAATTTTGCACACCTTCTTCAATTCATTTTGAATGCCCATAACCTTGTTTGTAGTCTTCCTTTACTTTTCTCTCTTTTTTAAAAAAATTCTTTCTTTGATAAAATCTATAAGAAGTTAAGAATGCTCAAAAATTGAGCATTTCTAACCTTCTTGATAAAGTGGGGCTTGCAAGGTTAAGAAATGAGGTTAGAAATGCTCAATTTTTTAGTATTCTTAACCTTTTCGTGATAGGTTAGAAATATGGGTTAGAAATGCTCAAAAAGTGAGCATTTCTAAGCTTCTTGACAAAATTGTTAAGAAATGAGGTTAAGAATGCTCAAAAACTGAGCATTTCTAACCTTCTTGACAAAATGGTTAAGAAATGAGGTTAAGAATGCTCAAAAACTGAGCATTTCTAACCTTCTAGTTGAGCAAGCTATCCCTTACACATTGGATACCATTTTTCACTGAGAATGGATCAAGGAAGAATGCCATGGATGACTGAAGATGATTTTTTTATTGCAAATGATCAAACATAATGAAATAATTTAAAATATTAAATTATCATTTGAGAAATAATTTAAATATTTTAAATATAACGCTTTGGAGAAAAATGGCATAACTTTCAAACGGTATGGAGTTAGGTCCTAAAATTTGAAACACACGTCAATGGTAGGGAAATAGATTTACACAATTATTTATGCCTCATGATGAAGCCTTAAATGAGATATTTTAATCATTTGGGAGCAACAGACACCAAAAATTGAAAGTTTAAAATATGACAAAGTATGAACTGGGTTCAGGTGAAAGTTGGACATGTGATACAAAATGATATTCATATCCTGAATGTTAACTGGTTTTTCTCAATTTGTGGTAATTCTCAAAATTCTTCCATTTTTCAGACTTTGACTAGCAATGACCTTGGACAACGCGCTCATTACCTACGCATAAACAGTCATTAGAGCTCTTTTCATCCTTGGGAACAATTTGAAATTCAAATAATAAGTATGCTAAATATGAGGGCAACAAGTATAGAGGTGGAGAGAGGAGGGAGAAACCTAGAAATGCAAGAGAGGGAGAGAGAGGCTAGGAGGGAAAGGTGACGACCTAGATAATGGAGAGAGGGGAGAGAAAGAGAGTATGATAGAGTAGGGGAGGAAGATATATATGAGGGTAAGGAAGGGGGAGACAGAGAGGGAGGGAGAGACCATGGTTCATAGAGAGAGAGGTGAGAGAGAAGAGAGAGAGAGGAAGATGGAGAGATAGAGGGAGGAATCAATACGACCACTACCCTCAACCCTTTGTTCCCTGAACCATGTACCATCAATCTTGTACCTTATATTGTAATTATTATATCCTACAACCTATTATCTAAATACTATATCGAGGGAGAGGTGATGACCTAGAGAGGGAAGGGAGAGAGAAGAGGAGAGAGGGAAGAATAAAGAGAAAGAGATATCTAAGAAGAGAGGGAGAGGTGGGTAGGGAGTGACTGAGAGACCTAGAGAGGGAAGAGGTAGATAGGTGAGGGAGAGATAGAAGAAAATAAGAGAGAAAAATAGGTATGGAGAGAGATGTTGGGAGGGATAGGTAGTGATCAAGAGAACAAAGAGAGAGTGGAGAGAAACATTAGGAGGAGAAGAGAGATGGAGGGGGAAAGGAACAATATATATGGAGATAAGGAGGGAAGGTGAGAGAGAGAGGGAGAGAGTATAGGAGAGACCTAGAGAGGGGAGAGAGAGAGAGAAGTAATATAGAGAAGAAAGGGAGAGTAAACCATTAATCAAGCATCGATAACCACCAGACAAGTGTCAATTGCCAACAGAAACATGGCATTCCTTGCATACACACGAATAAGAGGGAGGGATAAGAGGAGAGACGAAAGAATAAAGAGAGAGAGAGAGAGAGAGAGAGAGAGAGAGAGAGAGAGAGAGAGAGAGAGAGAGAGAGAGAGAGAGAGAGAGAGAGAGGATTAAGAAGGGATTGAGGGAGAGGTAGATAGGGATGGAGTGAAAGACCTAGGGAAGGAGGAGATAAAGAGGTGAGGGAAGAGAGAGAAGAGAAGGAGAGATTTTAGAAATAGATAGGTGTAAAGTGGGAGAGAGATAGAGGGGGAGAGAGAGGTAGAGAACTAGATAGGGGACAAATAGATAGATGAGAGAACTAGATGGGGAAAGAGAGATGAGAGACCTAGATGGTGAGATAGAGGATTGAGATAGATAGAGGGGGATAGAGAGAGGTGGGTAATGAGACATGGATGTAGAGGTTGATAGGTGGAGAGGAAGGGAGTGAGAAACCTAGAGAGAGGAGAGAAAGGTGATGACCTAGATAGTAGAGAGAGAATACTAGAGGAAGACAAAATAAAAGAGTGTGGGGTAGCAAGATAGATATGGGGTATGTGTAGATGGGGAGATATAGAGGGAGAGGGAAAGAAAGGGAGGGAGATACCTACAGAGAGGAGGGATGTAGAAGAGGAGAGACATACTAAATCTACTCAAAATATGAACTCAAAAAGTAAATAAGCATATAATGAATTCAAAAAACAAAATTTGTCGAGATCTGTTATTTTCAACTTACCTTCGTGTTATGCATGAATTCTTCTTTTTTATGCTGAGTTCATCATAACTCAGATCTAGGATATATTACAGTCTTCGAACATGATAGGTTATTGACAGGATGTCATATAACATGAAGGTAACCACAAGATAACATTGCAGATTATTGATCGGATTTCATAGAACACGAAAGTTATTACAAGATAACATGACAGATTATTGACTATATTACAAAATCCTGTGAACAATCTACTATTTTTTCATGTAAAAAACCTTCGTGTTATATAAAATATGGTCAATAATCTACCATGTTATCCTATAGCAACCTTCATGTTATACAAAATCTGGTCAATAATCTGCAATGTTATCTCATGGTTACCTTCATGTTATATGATGGTTGTAGCTAAACTGGCTCCAAAACCGCACATCAATCAAATGAAAAGTCAATAACACAAAATTTTTCAAAAATTATAGATCATTGATTGTGATCAACAGATTTAGCTGCAGCTTTGATCGTGATCGAGATCGAGAAAGACAGACCAAAGAGATGGAGGGAAAGAAGGTGAGAGAGAGAGAAAGAGAGGGTGAGAGGTAGAGAGAGTTTGAGTGAGAGGGAGAAAGGGATGGAAGGAGAGTAATAAAGACTAGAGAGAGGTGCAAAAAGAGGGAGAGAGTGAGAAAGAGAGGTAATGAGAAAGGGAGAGAGGGAGGGGGAGGAGAGAGGGAGAGAATAAGAGAGAGATACACATGAGAGAAGGGGAGAGTGAGATAGACTTCAAAGATACAGAATGGGAGAGAGAGAGAGAGTTAAGTGAAAAAGAGAAAGGGAGGGCGGAGGTAGGGAGAGAGTGGGAAAGAGATACACTTGATAGAGGAGGAGAGTGAGATAGAGAGATAGAGGCAGAGAGAGAAACTTAAGAGAGAAAGAATGGGAGAGAGAGGGAAAGAGAGAAGATTCATGGAACGTTGTTTAGGCATATAGCGTGTTAGTCACTTTTGTTGATTCACGGACTGCGTGGTAGCCATTTCCTTTTGCCCCGTGAAATAGTGAATTTGACTAATATAGCATGTTAGTCGCTTTCGCTGATTCGTGGACTGCGTGGCCACCATTTCCTTTTGCCATGTGAAACAACGAATTTGACTAACATAGAGTGTTAGTAGATTTCATCGATTTGTGGGTTGCATGGCCACCATTTCCTTTTGGACCGCGAAATGATGAATTCGGCTAACATGGCATGTTAGTCGCTTTTGTTGATTCGCGGAATCCGTGGCCACCATTTCCTTTTGCCTTGCAAAATGGAAAATTCGACTAACATGGCATGTTAGTCGCTTTCGTTGATTCGCAAAGTGCGTGGCTACCATTTGCTTTTGCCCTGCGAAACGACAAATTCGACTAACATGGCATGTTAGTTGCTTTCGCTGATTCGCAGATTGCATGGCTGCCATTTCATTTTGCCCCACAAAACAATGAATTTGACTAACATGGCATGTTAGTCGCTTTCGCTGATTCACAGACTGCATGGCCACCATTTCCTTTTGCCCTGCGAAACAACGAATTTGACTAACATAGCGTGTTAGTAGCTTTCACTGTTTCGCGAGCTACATGGCCACCATTTCCTTTTGCCCCGTGAAATGGTGAATTCGACTAACATGGTGTGTTAGTCGCTTTTGTTGATTCTTGGATTGCATGGCCACCATTTCCTTTTGCCTCGCAAAACAACAAATTCGACTAACATAGCGTGTTAGTTGATTTCGCTGATTTGTGGACTGCGTGGCTTCCATTTCCTTTTGGACCGCAAAACAACGAATTTGACTAATATAGCATGTTAGTCACTTTCACTGATTCATGGACTGCGTGGCCACCATTTCCCTTTGCCCTGCAAAACAACGAATTCAACTAACATAGTGTGTTAGTCGCTTTTGCTGATTCACAAACTAACACACTATGTTTGTCAAATTCATTATTTCGCAGGGCAAAAAGAAATGGTGGCCATGCAACCTGCGAATCAGCGAAAGCTACTAACACGCTATGTTAGTTGAATTAGCTCTTTCACGGGGCAAAAGGAAATGGCAGCCACGTAGTCTGTGAATCAGCGAAAGTGACTAACATGCTATGTTAGTCAAATTTTCCATTAACACACCATGTGCCTAAACAATGCTCCATGAATCTTGTCTCTCTTAGATGAAACCTTCTTTGGTTTATTCCTCCAGTCGCTCAATCGGCCTTCGGAATGAAGTCACTTAATACTTCATCCAATGGTGCCATGACATCTAACTTTCCTTTTGATCAGCGTAACTTTCACCGATTTCTTCATCGGGTGTCGGCATAGTGTATTTTCCTTGCTTCCGATAGTTATAGTCTCCCTGATAGATCTTCCCTCTATGGCATTTTGCCCATCGAGCATCAACACAACTCTAAAAATGTTTCTCCAATAGCGTAAGCTATCCCGATGAGTCTTCTTGCACCTTACTCTCCTTATCGGGTTGTTTCGGTCTTATTGGTGTAGGCTTCCCCAATGTAGTCACTTCGTTTGTGCTGAGCTCATCTTCCTCATTGGGCATTGGGATAACCCAAAACGCATCTCCCCGACAATGTATGTTATCCCAATGAGTCTAACTCTCCTTCTTGCTTGGTATCACTTTATCGGAGAGAGTCTCTCCGATAGAGTCGCCTTCTCCATTTAGTGCATCAGGTATCGGGGCAACATAAATTGGAACCTCTCGATAACTTGATGTCACCTCTATGAAGACAACACTCCATCGGTTATCGGCAAGAGCTCCATCAATAACCCCATTGGGTATCGGGATGACATTTTTTGCTCATTGCCGATAGTGTATGTTATCCCAATGACCTCGACCTCCTATCATATCATCGTCGTAACTTGCCCCGATGGATTTCCACTTAGTCACACCTTTTTCCACCACTCACACTTTAGGAAACACCATCGGCATGAGTTACTCTGATCAACATACCCGTTCCTCCTTAGGCAATCTCATCGGGATTACTTATGCCAATAAGCAAAATTTTGCAGTTTTTGCAAAAGAAAGCCCTCTTTATGGATGCAACTTTTAATAATCATATTGAAGGGTTTCTACTACACCATTTACCTCTCTACACATGCTCACAACCCTACTCTGTGTTGACCTTCCAAAAAGTACTCTTGCAATGAGACTAATTGTGAAGATTAGCATTGCCAAAATGCCATCATACTCAACACTTCCCTTGAATATGCCCAAGTGATGCCTTTTTATGAAGACATTGCAACATATCACCTACACATATAATCCAACAATAAGTGCTCCTATGATGAAACTATATGCAAAAGTATCCATATATTAGAAATGTTAGATAGAAAGGATCTACCTATGTGAGATTTTTGGTAATAGACGTGCCAAGATACACCACATGAGAATCCTCTTTTGATTTAGGATCTTCCCTACTTACTTCTCTGACATTAGATATAATTTTCAATGTCTCATTCTTGTAATCTAGGAACTTCATTACTTCTAGCAGAGGCATAGATATATTTACTTGAGACAACGCCTGGGACACCATATGACACATAACAATAGCATTTGGTGTACTACAGGGTCATAAGACACCATCTGACCCCTTAGGACACAATATGACTCCTAACAACACCTAAGTGGTTATATGGTGTACTAAGGGATCATAGAACACCATATGACCCCTTAGGACACAATACAACCAATAACGACACCATATGGTGTCCTAAGGAGTCATATGGTGTCTTGAGGGGTCGTAGAACACCATATAACCCCTTAGGATACCATATGGTCTCTATCTCTTTCCCTCTAACTCTTTTTACCTCTCTCCCATTCTCCTAATTCATCAACTCTCCTCTTGTATCCCCCTTTATCTATCTCACCCCTCTCTTTCTCACTCTCTCCCTCTCTCCCTTCTTCGCAGCAATTAGGGTGACCTCCAATGGTTAAATTGAGACACCAAGATCCAAAATCACCAAGAAGGGGAAGTGCACTGACATATTTAAATATGCCTTTTTTAAGGAAGGCAAGGATGCCCTGGGCACCCCTATATAGACAAGAGTGCCTTGAGTGCACCCGTTCATCGAAAATAGGGCAAATAAATGAGAAATGAAGAGAAAACAACTCAATGTTAGGGTTTAGATTACCGTGCAGAAAGATGACATTAGTTTTGAGGTAAAAAGGTCTAAAATGGACTTGGGTGAGAGATAAGATGGGACACATGAAAGTAGGGGCACATAAATTTGTGTAAATTGTGCAAGGTTACAAATTACAACACTTCATTATCTCTCTCGCTCATACACACACTCCTTGTTTCTATCTCTCTCTAAATGTCCTTTCCACCTCTCTCTATCTCTTTGTTCCTCTCTTTGTTACTTGTCTTCATCACCTTTCTCTCTCATTATTGCTCCCTCTATCTGTATCTCCCTATCCCTCTCTATCTATATCTCTGTAGCGTCCTAAAATTGTGACACTTGCAATTTTGATTGCATTTCGGTCTTCACGATGGCGACGCAACACGCAACCTGAATGGAGACCCCGAAACTTGCTCACGACACTAAAAACTGCATTTTTCAAGCACCCTGGCCTGAACCTCCTTGCACCCTGCTGTCCCGGGAGGTGGGACCAGAGCGCCCAACACCCTGGTCCTTCAGGACCAGGGCGCCCAGCGCCCTAGTCCCCCAGGACCATGGCGCCCAATGCCCTGGTCCCTGGGCCTATTTTGGGCCCGGTCTCCTAGGGGTCTCGGGTCTTTTTGGTTTGCAAATTGGAAATTATCTTTCCTGGTCGGCCTAAGGTCGGGAAAATCAGTCTTTTAACCCTAATTGACAAGTATATAAACTACATTTTCCTCTCCCATTTGGGTAAGAAGGACATATGTGTACAAGCGTGGAAACTATACTCAAGCATTCAAGCATTCATTCCAAGTCTCCATTCAAGGCTAAGTGTTGCATTCAAGACAAGGATTAAACCATTGAAGAGGAGGTCACTTACTACATGCTACATACAACATACAATAATATACAACATCTATACCTTCACACATAAAGATACAAACATCCTTACGACAAGGTATTAGTACTTGTTTTACATTACAGACATTTACATTTATAGCATTTCTCATTTCTTGGTTAATTCCAAAACCGGGGTTTGACCTAAAGGCAAACCCCTAATCCCTAACCCCCCAATTGTCTTCGCTTTTCTGTGTGTAGGTTGCAGGTACGCGGCTGAAATTGAAGATCTGGAATCCTTGTGCAGAGACGAACAAATCCCCCTTCGTTTCGTGGATTTTTCGGAGGACCATGGCGCCGGGCGCCATCGTCCTGACAACTTTTGCTCAAATTTGCAAGACAGCGCCATATCGACATTTTACTGCTAATTCCAGGTCCGCAACTTCATCCTATAACCCTATCTCAGTTTATAAGCGAATCTTTGTCACTTTCTATGCATTCCTAGCTTAATTCTCCTATGCACATTCTTTACAAAAGAGGGTAGTCTTGCTTTCTTAAACCTTGAGACTCATTTAGCATCCAATCTTGCCTTGTGTGGGATTGGATCTTGTGGGTTTCAACCCCTCTTTTGAATGTAAAGTCTCTCCCTTAAGTGAAAACCATCAACCCTAGCGACCTCCCTTCTCTCTCCTCGGAGTTGGAAGAGGGGAGAGCAACTAGGGTTCAATTGCGATTTTCCGCTTTACATTTTGGTGAACCCGACGTGAACATCCTTTCTGATTATTCATGATTAGATCTGAAAATTGATTCCTTGATTACATTTCCATGTTTGATCTTTTGCAAAATTTTAGAGGTGATTGCATAAAAACCCTAAAATTTTCTTTTTGAAAATTGAACTTGTGAAATACTTAATTGTTAATGCTTGTTTCAGATCTGCCCTTCTATTACAAATTATCAATTCATATTTGTGCTTTACTTTTAAAAATTAAGTGGTTAAGTGTCAAAACCCTAATTTTTGAAATCCTCTTGATTCAACCTTTGTCCGACAATTTGACTGATCAAAACATCTCCAAATCAGTTGTAACTTTGGATTCCGCAATAAAATCACAATATCTTTCATCCCTGAAAATTTGGAAAAAAGTTGCGAGGACCGTGTGCACTCCGAGCGCCATCGTCCCCGACATTTTTTCCGAAATTTCGGGAGCAAGATCTTACTGTATTTTTCTGCTAAAATCCAGAATTTTGGCTGATTTTATCAATTATAACACTTTCAAAATTACAGTCAAAGTTGGTCTTGTGATTGCTTGGTTTAAGGCTCCTAATCATTCAAAAATCATTGAAATTGAAATTTTGTGTCAAAATTGTGTTCTTACTGTCCTAAATCTGAAAAGTGTGTTTGCATTCATTCGAAATTTTAGTGCTTTATTCAAATTCTTGCAAATTGTGACTTTTGAAATTAAATGTTTAATTACAACAACTTTGATTTCCGCTTTCAAAATTGAATTTTGCATGAAATTGAGTCAATTTTTAAAATCCAAAACTTGCATTGCTGTTGAAATTCCCTCTAAAATCATAAAATTCAAAATTTCAGTTTCCCTCTCTTTTTCAAAATTCAAATTTTTGCATTTTTCGACAATCTGGGTAGGGTTCAATTTTGAGATTGCAACTTTAATTTGGCCTATCTACAGATCGTAAAATCACTCAATTTTTTCAGATTAGCTCTAAAATCATCATAACTTTCATCCCTGCAAATTTCGAAAAAAGTTGCAAGGACCGTGTGCACTCCGAGCGCCACGGTCCCGAACATTTTTTCTGAAATTTCGGGAGACTGTCGTGATTGCATTTAACAACTTAAATCTAGAAGATTGGCTGATTTTACTGAAAATTGCTACCTCTAAATTCAAAATCTTCTCTCTCTTTCTAGTGCATGAGTTTTACAACAATAAGCCCTACTTCCACTATTCCCGTTAGACGAAGCCGTAGAATTAAGTCTTTCCGAGGTTTAACTACCGAGGAGATGGAACCTAATTTGAATAGCCTTTTTAACGAGGACATGGGTAATTCCTCTAATCCTCCTAATGATGAAGAAGCTCTCCATGAGGTTTCTGTAGAACAACTTTCGAAATTGGATAATCAATTTGACGATTTTCACCAATGGATGTCTCATGAGTATCCCGATAGTCAAGCTCTTCCTTTAATTGAGGGTCTAAAACATATGCTTCAAAGTGATAAGAATGGAATTGATATTTTGCGTGGTATTTCACACATTGTGAATTCGAATGTGATGCCTATGAAGAGTTGTGCTGAAACTTTAGGTTATACACAACCTCCTACACAAGTCAATCATTCTATTCCTTTGACAACTTCTATTGCTAGCATACCTACCTTTACATCAAACATAATGACTACTTCTATACAAGACATTCCCCCTGTGATCACTAGTCATGGGGGCAATCCTCCCTCTTCAATTAACTCTATTCCTTCATTCAATCCAACTTCTTCATACATTCCTTCAATGAGTGTTCCTATTACATCTTCACAAATGAACATGACGCAAGGGGGCAATTCATTTCACCATTCCATTCCTCCTTGTAGTGTTCCTCTTGTCCAATCATCCCCTATGATTGACTATCATAGGGTCCCACCACCTTACTCTTTACCTTCTTTCAATAACATCACACCTCCATCTCAATCTAACACACCTAATATGAATTCTTCGACTGAAGCGACCATTAACAATCTTGCACAAACTGTCTCTTCTTTACAGCAACAAATTGCCTCTATGAATCAATCTAAGTTTAGTGTGCCCACATTTGATGTTGCGAGCCCACTTTCTCTTGACATTGTTCGAGCTATCCCTCCTAAACATGTTGAAATCCCGCATTTGGAGCTTTATAATGGTAAAGGTGATCCTCTAACACATGTTAAGACTTTTCAAACAATTTGTACCGATTTTGCTTATGACCAAAGGTTGCTTGCAAAATTGTTTACTAGAACATTAAGAGACAAAGCCCTACAATGGTATTGCTCGTTGCCTTCTTATTCTATTACTTCTTTTGAACAACTTGCAAATGCTTTCATTCAACAATTTCAAAACAATATAAGTCCTAAAGTTACTTTGATTGATTTAATGCATTGTAAACAAGGTGTTAAAGAAAAAGTGACTGATTTCATTGGTAGATATAAGCATTTGTATGCTCAAATTTCTTTTCCAGTGCCTGATAATGATATTCAAAGAATCTTTATTTCTAATTTGCAAAAAGATATTCGAGACAAACTTCTGTTTTCTGAGTTTACTTCTTTCCAACAGTTGTGTGCCACTCTTCACAATTATCAACTGACTGTGAGTCAAATGGAACAATCATATCCTATGGCTCCGAGTGATAAGGGTGATAGCAGTCAACAACCATTTGGAAAGTTTAAACCGAACAGAGATTCCATCAAATTCAATGAAAACATCATCAACAACAATGTAAATGCAGCATCAGGTGTGCCTCCTATTTCTAAGTTTTTCAAGAAAGAAAGAAAGTATACTCCTTTGAATGAATCATTGCATAGTATTATGAATAAGTTATTGGAACAAAATGTGCTTACTCTTCCTCCTATAAGGCAAATTGATCCTGCAAAGATTACTTCACCTTATTTTGATAACAAAGCTTTTTGTCAATTTCATCGTCAGCCTGGGCATGATACTGAAAAATGTTTTTCTTTAAAGGGTAAAATTCAAGATTTGATTGATAATAATACTATCTCTGTTTCTGGAGTGAATGATAAAGGCAACACATCTGTAGCTCCTCCTAACCAAAATCTTCAGATTTTTACTGATCCATTACCTTCCCATACCTCTAATGCGATTGAGGCTAATGATTCCTCTCTCTCATCTGATGGTCTTGTGTCTATGACTCTGAATGTGATTAACTTTGTAGAGCAGCAAGAAAACCCTAAAGAACCTTCCATCACATTTGATTCTAGTGAAACCATTAGGGCACCTGATGGTCCTTTATACATAGTTGCAAAAGTCAAGAATACACCTTGCCGTGGAGTGCTTATTGATCCTTCGTGCATGGTTAATATTATTACTGAGGAATTTCTTTTTACTTTGCAATTGAATCAAGTGATCTATGACAAAACAGATGTGATTGTGAAATTATTTGATGCATTTTCTTCTCCTGCAATTGGTTCTATTACATTACCTATTGAGGTCCATAACAAATCTCTTGATGTGAACTTTGCTATTATTCCTTCATCCGAACAATTTCGTGTGAAGCTTGGCTATCCTTGGCTATCTTCCATGAAAGCTATTGCTTCTCCTATTCATAAATGTTTAAAATTTCCCCATAATGGTGAAGTTGTTACTGTCAATCATAGTCTCTTTAAACCAGCTGAAAGAACTTCTAGCGTTCCTATTGATTATTTTTGGCCTAAACAATTCCAATCTCTTCCTCTGCGAAGTGATCATCTTTTCAAATCTTATCAAAAGTGGAAAACAGATATGATCCTATCTTTAAGTGAACCTAGAACACCTAAACTTGACATTCCTATCATTCTTGAGAAGGAAGTTCTTCCTTTGAAAGATAAAACTAATATCTTTCCTCAAGAAGATTCCCAACCCATCCCTATGGATGTGACTATGTCTATGACTAATAAACCTTCTAAAAGTAGACCTATACCTCCTCGTCATGATGGACTTGGTCTTCTTCCTAAACCAAAAATTCCTCCTTTATATGGAGCAGTTCCTCCTCCTTCTTTTAGAGAGAAGAGACCTTCTTCTTCTCCTATTATCCAGCTTAAGAGACCACAACCTAAACACCCAAGTGATAAGGATGAGAACATTCCTCCTCCTCTATCTTCTTCACTTCCTACTAAGACTAGACGAAATCGTTCTGCACGTGAACGCCGACGAAAGCATCATCTTAGAGCCCAAGCAGCTGCTTCTCAAACTTTACAATCTCCAAAAACACCTTCAACAAGCATTATTCCATTTTCTCCTCAGCCGGAAATTGAGCCTAAATCTCCTAAACATAAGATGCATGATGGTCTTGATCCTGTGCGAGTTAAAGATCCTATTTTTATAAATCTTGATGATGATATAGATGACAATGTTATTCATGATGAACATGTTACTCCTCTTGCTTCTGATAGTGAATATGAACTTGTTGATATTGATAACCATTTATCTAATGAATTTTCTAAAGCACTTATCCTAGCTCCTAGACAAGAACAACGTGGCTCGGAACATGAACATAGCCCTTGTTTGGATCTTGTGATAGCTCCATCTGCTATGTTGGATGTTCCTCCTCTAGTGTGTTCCCTGCCTTCCCGAAACATTGATCAGCAAGATCGGGGGGTAGATGACATGCTAGACTAGTTTCATTAGCATAGCAGATTCTCTCCCCCTCTCTTTTGTTACTTCTTCTATATGTTATTCTCATTCTTCTATTTGTTGTCCTTAGTGTTGTCTACTTGAGGACGATGCAAAGCATTGAGATCTCTTTTGGTCTCTCTCATGTTGACTCAAAAGACACATGTGTTCCCTTCTTCTAGGTGACCTTCCTTGATTGGGGAATGAAGAACAATTATGCATACATACATATGATATATATACATGACTTATCATACAGCATACTGACCCCGAGGAAAACGAAATCACCTCGTGCTTTGTGTTTTGTGTCTATTATCCTTGGGTTTATCTCACACTTGGGGGCTAAATCTTTGCGATAACGTGCTCCTTTCCTTTCTCATTTCTTATGTGTATCACTACGTTAAAACAATCACCCCCGTTGAGGCGTGTGCGATCACTTTAACATAGGGGGGCATACACCCTGTCTATCCTTTTGAGATACTTGAAAATTTCTTGGTGAACTTAGCTTTGCCTTGAAAATTTTTGGTATTTCTCTTGCATGACTCATAGTGAGGGAACCTTACTACTGACAGTCATGGTTCTCCCTCGTGATCTTCCCTTTTACTTTGTCAATCGAAGTCGTAAGATCCTTAGTCCACTGGGGGCTTGGTGTGTCTTGCCTCCTTGACGTAGTGAAAGTCTTTCAATGTTGTTTCCTTGTACTTTACCGGAAGTATGAGCATACATACTCCTGCTAAAGTGGGGGCTAAATGTAGCATCCTAAAATTGTGACACTTGCAATTTCGACTGCATTTTGGTCTTCATGATGGCGACGCAACACGCAACCTGAATGGAGACCCCGAAACTTGCTCACGACACTAAAAACTGCATTTTTCAAGCACCTTGGCCTGAACCTCCTTGCACCCTGCTGTCCCGGGAGGTGGGACCAGAGCGCCCAACGCCCTGGTCACCCAGGACCATGGTGCCCAGCGCCCTGGTCCCTGGGCCTATTTTGGGCCCGGTCTCCTAGAGGTCTCGGGTCTTTTTGGTTTGCAAATTGGAAATTATCTTTCCTGGTCGACCTAAGGTCAGGAAAATTAGTCTTTTAACCCTAATTGACAAGTATATAAACTACATTTTCCTGTCCCATTTGGGTAAGAAGGACATATGTGTACAAGCGTGGAAACTATACTCAAGCATTCAAGCATTCAAGCATTCAAGCATTCATTCCAAGTCTCCATTCAAGGCTAAGTGTTGCATTCAAGACAAGGATTCAACCATTGAAGAGGAGATCACTTACTACATGCTACATACAACATACAACAATATACAACATCTATACCTTCACACATAAGGATACAAACATCCTTACAACAAGGTATTAGTACTTGTTTTACATTACAGACATTTACATTTACAGCATTTCTCATTTCTTGGTTAATTCCAAAATCGGGGTTTGACCTAAAGGCAAACCCCTAATCCCTAACCCCCCAATCATCTTCGCTTTTCTGTGTGTAGGTTGCAGGTATGCGGCTGAAATTGAAGATCTGGAATCCTTGTGCAGAGACGAACAGATCCCCCTTCGTTTCGCGGATTTTTCGGAGGACCGTGGCGCCGGGCGCCATCATCCTGACAACTTTTGCTCAAATTTGCAGGACAGCTCCGTATCGACATTTTACTGCTAATTCCAGGTCTGCAACTTCATTCTATAACCCTATCTCAGTTTATAAGCGAATCTTTGTCACTTTCTATGCATTCCTAGCTTAATTCTCCTATGCACATTCTTTACAAAAGAGGGTAGCCTTGCTGTCTTAACCCTTGAAACGCATTTAGCATCCAATCTTGCATTGTGTGGGATTGGATCTTGTGGGTTTCAACCCCTCTTTTGAATGTAAAGTCTCTCCCTTAAGTGAAAACCATCAACCCTAGCAACCTCCCTTCTCTCTCCTCGGAGTTGGAAGAGGGGAGTGCAACTAGGGTTCGATTGCGATTTTCCGCTTTACAATCTCATTATCTATACCTCTCTCTTATTCACCCCATCTCTCTTGCTTTATATCTTTATCTCTCTATTAATCTCGTTATCTCCCTCTTACTCCTCTCTCTATCTCTTTCTATCCATATCTCTCTACATCTATCTCACTATCTCTCT
Organism: Cryptomeria japonica; assembly: GCF_030272615.1. Lineage (NCBI taxonomy): Eukaryota > Viridiplantae > Streptophyta > Pinopsida > Cupressales > Cupressaceae > Cryptomeria > Cryptomeria japonica. The sequence goes on along the minus strand of NC_081414.1, from coordinate 812,797,648 downwards.
CTTATTCACTCCATCTCTCCTACTCAAAATTCCTCTCCATATCCCTCTCTATCTCTCTATATCCCCCTCTATCTATATCACTCTTTCCCTGCTCTATCTATTATATCTCCCTCTCTCTCCCCTCCATTTCTATCTCTTTCCATCCATATCTTTCTCTACCTCTATCTTTCTCTCTATATATTGGGCTATAATTCCCTCTCCCCCCTATTCTTTATCTCTCTCCTCTATGTTTATCTCCCTTCTCTCTATCCCTCTTTATATCCCCCCACTATATCTTTCCTCATCTCTCACTCTCTCTATCCCTTACCTATATCTTGATTTATACCTCTCTCTCTCTCTTTCATATGATCCCTTAGGACACCATATGACCCCTTAGGACTCCATATGGTGTCGTTATGGGTTGTATGGTGTCCTAAGGGGTCATATGGTGTTCTATGACCCCTTAGGACACCATATGAACCCTTGAGACACCATACGACCCATAATGACATGATATGGTGTCCTAAGGGGTCATAGGATTCCATATGACCCCTCAGGACACCATACTACCCATAACAACACCATATGGTGTTCTATGACCCCTTAGGACACTATTTGGTGTTTTTATAGGTCCTATAATGTGCTAAGGGATCATATAGTTTCCTATGACCCCTTAGGACAACCTATGATCCCTTAAGACTCCATATGACATCTTATGTATCATTATGGGTCATATGGTGTCCTAAGGAGTCATATGGTGTACTATGACCCCGTAGGACACATGCATGGATCCCTAGGATACCATATAAACCCTAAGAATACCATATGACCCTAGAGAGGGAGAGTGGGGTAGGAGAGGGAGGGAATGGGAGATAGACACACCTAATAGAGGAGGAGAGTGAGATAGAGAGATAGAGACTGAGAGGGAGAGACAAGAGACAAATGAGAGAAAGAGGGATGGAGAGAGAGAGGGGAGATAGAGATAGAGAAAACATAATATTGATGAATCAACACCTCAAGGTCAACATAATTTGTATTGTGATGATGTTTCAAAATCATTGTTGAGTTATTATAGATGTATCTTCTTCTTCATCAATAACATACAAAGGTAGCTCATTAAACAAAACAAGCATTATCTCATCATCATGCTCAATATAACTAGGTAACTCATTAAACAAAACAATCAAAAACTTGTTATCAACACTTTTTCCTTGCTCTTTAACCTATTGTTCTATATCATCATATATATCATTTTATTGCAATAAATTTAATTTTTCTATTTCTACATCATTTGTAGGTGTATTGACAAAAGATAACTTTGTTTCTACCTCAAAAAAGTCTCTTTTTTTCAACAAAATAGCTCTTTTGATATATAATAGGACCACTTGGACAAAGGCAGATGATGCTAGGGCATGAAAGTTTATTTGCAAAAGGACTTTGATAAGATTTGGGGATTACTTGAGGTGGAGACATCTCTTTAAAGGGTTTCTCTTGGGGAATGATGACCTAGTTTTCTACATACATATAACATCTTGCATGCATTGAAAGCTTCTAAAACTTGGGATTTCAACTTTAGAAGACTCACTTGAAGGTTGAATAGGCTTACCTTGCCCAAAATTTTTAAATTTGTACTTATGAACCTCTTCTTTTATAAGATGATCTATTGTAGTTGAGGGAGCTTGTTTGAGGATAGGAATTGAAAGAGCCGATTAAGTCTCCAACCTCTAAAATTGAGCAAGAAAAACCTTCATCTACTTCTCCTTGGTTTTTATCTCATTGCAAGATATTCTTAATACTGCTTCGTTTGATCCTCTAAATATTTCTCATGATGATAGGCTTGATAAGCCCACTTATCCTATTGCAAATCAAATTCCCTTGATAAGTACACTTATATTCAAGTTCCCAAGGGGTTTGAGCAGGGATGGGTGGGTGGTAAGAATATTGAATATGTTAATAGCTTGTTGTAGAAAGTTTGTCCGGGATAAAACTAGCAGTGTTTTGGGTCTAATATAGATAATATGGTGTAGGAATATCACTCTCATGAAATAGGGTTTGATAAGACAAACTCTTATGAATTATAGACATATTTATTCATTCAAAGAGTCAGAGAATCAAAATAAAATAGTTTTGCTTTGAAACATACCAACACTTGGACTATTGAACCAATAGATTTGAACTCAGAGTCACTAGGCATGTGAAGATATTGCCTCAAAAGGAAGATATCATTGATATAAATACCAATATCAACAATGTATGGAAAATCCTTGGACTGAAACAATACAAACTATCCCACTTGGTGTGCCAAAAGCTGTTGTTACTAAGGATTGTGCCCAAATGCTAAGATGCAAAACTTAGTAATCTTGCACAAAATGGGGAGTTTCTCAAGCTATGAGTTACCTAAAACAAGGATGAACCTCCATATTATGGGATACTTCCCTTGGAAAACCTCCTAAAATTATTGCACTTGACAAGAGAAAATGATAGAAAGATTGCTTTTGAATTGAAAACTACTAGCCCTAGGAGGTGATGCACTAAAATTTGAGATTCTACTTGCTATCCTAAAATCACAATCAACTTCAATGGAGATCAAATTTAATTCGCAACTCAAATTAGAAACATGTAATATAAAATTGATTCATAGGAAAGTTTTAAATTCAATAATTTCTTGAAGGAAAATGATTGTATTCGCAACTTTAACTTGTCAAAACACTCAACACAACTTACAACCTCTACTAACATGACAGTTCTTGCCTTGAAAATGCATAGATGAGACAAAATTGAAGGATCTTTAAACAAACCATAGGAACATCATCATATCATCCATTTAGGAGTCAAGTAACAAGTTTAGATTCTATTTATTGGTTACATGTTATCTCTATTAGCTACGTCTATGGAAAACTATAAAATTTTGTGGGCTAGAGCAAGTGTAGATTATGTCATTGAAAGACTCATTCAAAAGAAATAATACTAAAGCTTTAAATAAAAACACCATGTAATAAAAGAAATCAAGCTCATGATTGTAGTTTTTACATTCATGATGAGTGTAAATGAGACAATGAATTCACTTATCAACAACATGTGATGTCAACTAGAGGGGAGATTTATCACCAAGATATTGAATATTGGGGCACATATTAGTGTGTCCAATTATGATCAAAGATAAGAAATGATTTTGTTTGTGTGTGTGTGTGTGTGTGTGTGATAGATTCCATCATTTTTGATGTTAAACCATTTGTGCATATTTAGGATTAAGATTATATATGCTACATACACAAAAAATGTGACTATACATAGACAATTGAAGCATGAAGTTAACCAATATAGCTCACATGGACACAATTTAGTCACAACAAAAGAAAATTAATATAATGAAAGCATACAAAATATTTTTGTCCACTGTGCCTTATCAATGCACCAAGCTATGATATTCATATCCAAGGATATAAATTGGGTAGAGTATAATATTAAATTCTCATAATGACAATACAACAATGTGTAACATATAATAATTTCATTCAAATGGATTAGTTTGCAACAAATTTATAGATTTTTGTGTGAGAAAATAGAGGACCTAGATTAGTTGGAGAGATCAAAGGTTCTCACGGCTTGAGAGGATTGGGAGCATAAGAAGAGAACAAGTTTCATGCTTGTAATAGGAACTCAACGTCTCTCCATGATTCAAGGGAAATCAAGGGTGAGTGACGTGTCTTGGATAGAGTGGATGGCAAGGATCTAAAAAGTATTTTTTTTAGGGATGTGAAAATAACTCCTATTCCTTAAGTATTGCAAGTGTACAAGTGATATGACGTATGCACCTACTTGAGAAATTGAGAACATAAATATTTGAATATTTATTATTAGGCATGCACAATTGATTAGGGATATTAATTAATTTTTCTTAGGTGTTTAATTAATTAAATATTGTAGTGTTTATTGAATTTTTGGATGGGGGTGAGATAGAGATTTATTTACCTAAGGGAGCTTCTAGAAAAATGATGTGGAGTAAATTCTAGAAATAGGAATCAATAATAATAAATTTTATTATTTAATTAATTTTAGAAAGAAAATAAATAAATTAGTCAAATACAAATGATTAGGGTTAGTGCAGGATCATGGGGGGCCAAAAGTGGCGATGTGAAAAAAATAGCCTTCTCCACTCGCCTAAAAACATGAAAATCCATGTTGACTTTTTGCTTGGCCTGGGTGTCAGTAGACCTTGGCATGGTAATTATCTATGCAAATCGGATATCCGATTTTTATTTGTAATTTTAAATTAAAAAATATATTATATAATATATAATGTAATATTATATATTACATATTATATAATATATAATATATAATATATTATTATATTATATATATTATTTTAAAATAATTTAAGTATAAAAATCGGATACCTAATTTTTTGAGACAAATATATTTCGACAGTGACAACCCGTGAGTCATTTTTAACTCACGAGCTGTGCGATTTTATAAAAAATCGATATTCGATGTACCCGATATCCAGTGTTTTGGCAAAAAATTGCTAAAAAATAGATTGAAAGGTAATAATTTTATTGTTTTCAATCATTTTCATTCATTTTTTGTTAATGTTTATTTGATTTTCATTGAAAATATGGTTTTTTTCATGAAAACTAGGTTTTTTTAAATCAAATACCAAATTGTTTAAATTTGTTAACTAAATTCAATTGTTTACATTCGATTAGGTTAAAAATGGGGGAAAACAATGAAAACGTTGATCGGCCATAACTGCAACAACCAAACCCTCCTTTGCCAAACCCCCCCTCAATTCAGGATTTGATAGCACAAAATTTGAATGAATTGAGGGGGATTTCAGATGTATATCGTATGATCCCTCGTCTAAACCCAATGTTTGATCCTCTCACGTCGATCATAAGGAGTATGGAAACTATGATTGAGGAGCACAATGCCACCCTTTTGTGGCGAGATTCTATGAGGGAAAAATATGCAGATGGCTTGTCGTATAAGGATATCAAGGATCTCAAGATATCCAAAGCCGCTATCGCCTCATTGTTTGTGAATCCCCACATTGGTCAACCCGTAGATCCCCAAAAAACAAAACTTTCTATTAAAAGGTGCACAAATGATTGTATTGTGAAATTTTTTTGGGATTGTTGGTGGATGGTTTTCGACAAACCACCCAACAACAATATTGATGTCCCCTTCTATTTCATAAAAAATATTGTATGTTGAGTTTGTTTTACACAAACATGTTAACTACTTTGACATCCAACCTTTCCAGGGTGTAGGTTTAGGTATGCCCCAAATAGACCTAGGGCAGTCAGAGTAGTCCAGAGCCCATATGTCCCCCCTCCTCCTGTTGATCCCCCACCTGCAGTGCAACATCCTGATATCATTTGTGAGGCAGCTTCATGGACCATATCGGCTATTCACTCTTTGAGTAGCCTTTTGGTTTCTCAGGCTGGGTTAGTAGCTCAACCTACTTTTAATGGTAGTGGTGCATTCGGTGGTGCTAACACATCATCCTCGGCTCCACACATATGTGTGCCCCATAGTTGTGTCATGTGTGGGCACGCATGCTTGGGTCCAGTTGGACAACCCATTGATCCTCCTACAGACAATGCAGATTATGAGGTGCATGAGATGCATGATGCACCAGATATTATTACATAGACTGGAGGATACCCTGGGGAGTCCTTACATGCTAGAGGTGAGGAGGCACCATCATCATACATTGATGATGTAGTGGTAAGATTTGTATTTTCATAGTTCATGTTATATTTTAAATGAATATTTATAATCTAGATAATATTAAGTACTAATTTTTATTTACATGGTCTATTTAACAATTGATGACCGAGGAGGAGTTGAGACAGATTCAGGAGGGCACCTTGTCGGCCATTTCATTTGGCCTTGATAGCTTGACAGTACATATATTATTGCACCTAGTCATTTGTATTTTATTGTACATACATGCTCATCATTTATATTGGTATTAATTAGATTATGTAGTAACTTGCATGTATATCTTAGTTTACTCTTGTAGGGCACAAGCAGCACGAGTGTGGGGTAGTGAGATTTAGGATCTGGTAGTGCAGTTGGAGACAAGGGAAAGGTAATTGAATGCAAATATGATTGAATGAATAGTTTAAATAACTTATAGTGATTATACACGTCTAGACATAGATTGATAGTTTCATATACTTGTTGTGTATATATACATAGAATTCTTGGCTTCACATCCTTGATGATTACACCCAGTATACCTGAAGATGAAGAAGAAGAGATGCCTCAAGTAGATGTGTGTTTATTTTATTTTGTGATTAGTAGATATAATTTGTTATTATCAGTGACAATTATATGCTAACTTGTATCAATTTCATGCTTTTGAACATATGTAGGTTGTGTATGAAAATATTCAAAACATACTTCCTCTACCGAAGACATACATCAAGAGTCCTACAAAGCTGAAGAGAAAATGTGGAGATGAGGTAAACATGAATAGTTCAATTATAGTTCATTTTATGTTAAATTTTTGAATGTGAATTATATAATATAACTAATATTAATTGTGGTTTGTTTTTCTTGTGCAGGATCCTTCAGAGCCGAGCAATGCGATGAAGAGGATTGATTTTGATGACCCATCAGCAACTTAGGATGTTATAGATAGTTTTGGGATGCTTATATGTCTAGTTGGCATGTATATTTTGTATATGGACATACATTCACGTAGCGTTTATGCCATATTTGTGTATGGACATACATTTGTAATCATTTGATATTTTTATATATACAGAAGTTGATATTCGATCATATAAATTGTTGCTCATCTGTGCATGGTGTTATCATGGAAATATTTAATCTTCATTCCAATAATTAACAATGGTTAATAATGATTATTTAACGAATAGTACAATTCATTTCATTTCATCGTAAGTGTTGTTTGTATAATGAACAATATAATTTATTTAATGAACAATACAATACAATTCATTTAATGAACAATACAATTCATTTAATCAACAATACAATACAATTCATTTAATGAAAAATACAATACAATTCATTTAATGAACAATACTTGATACAATTCATTATTACCCTATGCGTGGTCCTATCTTTCCCCCCACCTCAGTCAAATGCTTAGGGTTTTATTAGGGCATCAATTTTTTGGTTGGCAAAAAAATCGTCAGTCTCAATCAATCGAATGTTGTCGCGTGGCCAATTTCTCATTCTGCTCATCGTGATGATGAACGGTCAGCTCTGACATGTCCAGTTAGGAATTATTACCCTATGGATGCTCCTATTTCCCCCCCTCCCCCACTCGATCAAACGCTTGGGGCCATACCCTAACGGTGTCGTCCCTTGAGCGCCCTAAGTGCTAAAAATTGTCAAAATTTGATGGGCCCTAACTCAAAATATGTGGTACTTGCAAATGACCCATTTGAACCTACGGGGCCATGAGAGGGGTCCCTACAAAAGCCTATCGCGGTTTTTCAAGTTTCCCTACAGTTTTATTAGGGCAGCAATTTTTCGGTTGGCGAAAAAATCATTAGTCTCATTCAATCCAATGTTGTCGTGTGGCCAATTTCTCGTTCTTCTCATCATGATGATTAACTGTCAGCTCTAACATGTCCAATTAGGCATTATTACCCTATGCATGCTCCTATTTTTCCCCCCCACTCGGCCAAACGGTCGGGGTCATACCCTACCGGCATCGTCCCTTGATCGCTCTAAGTGCTAAAAATTGTCAAACTTTGATGGGACCTAACTTAGAATCCATGGCACCTGTAAACAATTTTTTTGAACCTACAAGGCCATGAGAGGGGTCCCTACAAAAGCCTATCTTGGTTTTTCAATTTTCCCTATGATTTTATTAGGGCAGCAATTTTTGGGTTGGCAAAAAAATTGTCAGTCTCACTCAATTGAATGTTGTCGCGTGGCCAATTTCTTGTTCAGCTCATCGCGATGATGAACCATTAGCTCTAACATGTCCAGTTAGGCATTATTACCTTATGCATGCTCCTAATTTCCCCCCCCCACTCGGTCGAACGGTCGAGGTCATACCCTATCGACATCGTCCCTTGAGTGTCCTAAGTGCTAAAAATTGTCAAACTTTGAGGGGCCCTAACTTGGAATCCGTGGCACCTATGAATGATCTATTTGAACCTATGGGGCCATGAGAGGGGTCCCTACAAAATCCTATCTCAGTTTTTCAATTTTCCCTACGGTTTTATTAGGGCATCAATTTTTCAGTTGGCAAAAAAATTGTCAGTCTCATTATATCAACAAAACCCACTATGTTGACACAAAAATCATAATGTGATACTGTTGTATATCATCAAAAAAGACCTGCATGAGCATAAAGGTTTTGCGATAATTATATCATCAAAAATTGTCAAATAGTGTTCTCTAATAACAAAAATTGTAAAACACATCAAATGCATGATAATAAGTCGTGTTGCAAAAATACATCCCTTCTGATTATATCGAGTGTACCTGCTATGTGCATGCAAAAATTGTGTTGTCAAAAAAAAACGTTCATCAATAGACTTACATTTTCAACACCTCCTTAATATACACATAACAAACTTGAACATTAAGGTTTAATGATCATTTTTTGAAATGAAGTGCATGATAAAAAAAATAAGGCACCATTAAAGACCTACTACTCAAGTGTGCTTGAAGGGTCATCTCTTTGGTTAAGAGTATCTAGTATTGCTTTATGATCAACAATAGTCATTGTCCATAGCTCTTTGGTCTTTGGTTTTTCTTGATGCTTCAACAACTTGACATTTGTAGCTATAATAAGGTGTGAATACATTATAATGGTTTTGTGTCTCTCATAGTCTTCAAATGCAGGTATGCCATTCTTTCTAATCATGTATGTTTGCAACCAAGTTCCCACAACAATAACTGAACCTGTAGGATATGTGAACCCGTCATCATCTGTCACTAGTTGTGTTAGCTTTTGTTTTCCTTGTACGCATCATGCCAACCAATATTCTAATCTCTCTTCATTCCCTTGCAGTGCGACAACTGCAAAAACATGTCATGGCTGTACAAGATCTGATAGACGGTCATACTCAAGTGAACTTTCCATGTCATTGTTTGAAAAGGATATTGTTTGAGATAAAGGAGTTAGATAGTGAAGAACCCATGTATCGACCACTCACTTGACTCACACTGATCCCAATCACATCGAACACAACTCTGACAAAAACAAGCCAACGCTCGTGTCCAAATGGTCCATGTACTTGAGTTGAGAAATGAATGCATCTTTGAAGAATCTTTAACTATTTGACAATCCAATCTATCTCCCACTGTTCCCTCCTCAACCAACCAAAAGAATCTGGTCACTGTTGAATCAAGAGTACCTCCATGTGACAATGCTGAACTATACCAATCAACAATAGAACGTGCATCAAAGAAATTTGAACCTGAAATCCTCAATTTCTCCTTAACTAGAGCTCTCTTCAAACATGCACCTGCTCCATCATGCTCTCCCTTCCCATGCCCTGCCTAAAAAAAAAACCAAATATGAGGTATACGCCTCTCTACATGAATTCTACTCAACTAGTAAAACATACGAGCATTCTTGAATTGACCTGTACAGTTATCTAACCATATTATATGTCGGTCAATTGTAATATCTTTCTCATGCAAGAACTCAAAAAAAATCTTGAAAGAATGTTGCACATACTTGAAGGAGTGTGATCTATCATCACTCATATAAAAATGATACTCCCTGATTATCTCAACCTGTTTGAAAACCCATGATCGTCGACAGAAAATAGAATATACAGATTGTGAGCTATTGGAATCCACAAAATGGCCCACAAGGCTCTTTTTTATGTAGAAAAATTGGATATCTGATTTTAATGTATAAATTTGTGGTCTCAAATTTTTTTTCCATTGCTACCTTTTTTTTACTGAATTGGCACATTAATGGCAATGGCAGAAATTGGATTTTATTAGTCATTTTTTAGAGGGAGAGAGAGAGAGAGAAGGAGAGGGAGAGAGAGAGAGATTAGGGGAGAGAGAGGAGGAGAGGGAGAGAGAGATTAGGGGAGAGAGAGAGAGAGAGAGGAGAGAGAGAGAGATTAGGGGAGAAAGAGAGATAGGAGGAGAGAGAGAGAGGGGGAGAGAGAGGGAGAGAGAGAGGGAGAGAGAGAGAGATAGAGAGAGAGAGATATTGTGTCCTATGACCCCTTAAGACACCATATGACCCATAATGACACAATTTGGTGTCTTAAGGGGTCATATGGTGTCCTAGAATACCATATGACCCCTAACGACACCATATGGTGTCATAAGGGGTCATATATTCTCCTTAGGGGTCATATGGTATCCCATGAACACTTATGACCCCTTAGGACACCATATGATCCGTTATGACACTATATTGGGTTGCTTTGGGTCCTATGGTGTCCTAAGGGGTCATATTATGTCCTATAACCCCTTAGGACACCATATGACCCCTAACGACACCATATAGTGTCATAAGGGGTCATATGGTGTCCATAGGGGTCATATGGTGTCCATAGGGGTCATATGGTGTCCATAGGGGTCATATGGTGTCCTATGACCCCTTAGGACACCATATGACCCCTTAAGACACCATATTTGGTCGTTTTGGGTCATATTGTGTCCTAGTAGGTCATATTATATCATATGACCCCTTTAAGACATCATATGACCCATTAGGACACCATATGACCCCTAATGACACCATATTGGGTTGCTTTGGGTCATATGGTGTCCTAAGGGGTCATATTGTGTCCTACAACCCCTTAGGACACCATATGACCCATAACAACACAATTTAGTGTCTTAAGGGGTCATATGGTGTCCTAGGACACCATATGACCCCTATAGACACCATATGACCCTTAACGATATGATATGGTGTCATAAGGGGTCATATGTTGTCCTTAGGGGTCATATGGTGTCTCATGAACCCTTATGACCCCTTAGGACACCATATGACCCATTATGACACCATATTGGGTCGCTTTGGGTCCTATCATGTCCTAAGGGGTCATATTAGGTCCTATGACCCTTTAGGACACCATATGACCCCTAACGACACCATATGGTATCATAAGGGGTCCTATGGTGTCCATAGGGGTCATATGGTATCTACGGCCCCGTAGGACACCATATGACCCCTTAAGACACCATATGTGGTCGTTATGGGTCATATTGTGTCCTAGTGGGTCATATTGTGTCATGACCCCTTTAAGACATCAGATGACCCCTTAGGACACCATATGACCCCTAATGACACCATATTGGGTCGCTTTGGGTCATATTGTGTCCTAAGGGGTCATATTATGTCCTACGACCCCTTAGGACACCATATGACCTCTATGGACACCACATGACCCCTAACAACACCATATGGTTTCATAAGGGGTTGTATCTTGTCCTTAGGGTCAAATGGTGTCCCATGAACCCTTATGACCCCTTAGGATACCATACGACCCATTATGACACCATATTGGGTCATTTTGGGTCCTATGGTGTCCTAAGGGGTCATATTATGTCTTACAACCCCTTAGGACACCATATGATCCCTAATGATACCATATGGTGTCATAAGGGGTCCTATGGTGTCCATAGGGGTCATATGGTGTCCTACGACCCCTTAGGACACCATATGACTCCTTAAGACACCATATGTGGTCGTTATGGGTCATATTGTGTCCTAATGGGTCATATTGTATCACATGACCCCTTTAAGACATCATATGACCCCTTAGGAAACCATATGACCCCTAATGACACCATATTGGGTTGCTTTGGGGTAAGTGCACAAAGATGGTAAAAAAGTGGGGTATAAGTGGACACTTTTTTTTTTTCTGAAATCAGGTGAACCTGAACTTGGAGGAAAAATTTGAAAGTCATCCACTCAAGATATGAAGATAATCAAACAAAAAATATATTAGTACTCTGAATCTAGTTTCCAAACTACTAAATTTTTTCAAAATTGGATAAGATTAAGGGGGTCAAATCCTTCGCACACGAAAAACTGACCCTATTTTTTTTCCTGAAAAACATAACATAGTGTCTGATGTGCGCATCAAAAAAGTCATAGTTAGATTTAGTATTTTGATAAATCCTTTGGCAAAAAGATAGTTAAGAGTGAGAACTAGAAGATGCGTATTTTTTTGTAATTGTTTGTTGAGTATTTTTTTTTATCATTTTTCCAATCAAGCACATCCTAAAAATTAGGTACCTGTTCGTGCGCGAAGCATAAGTTGCACTAAACAAATTGAAAATATAATTTTTTTTTCAATTGTAAAGAATCAAGTGCACTACAATAATATATAAATTTTTTAAAATTTGGATAAGTATATCAAAAGTTATTCAAAAAATGGTGCACCTATGTCTGTGAGAACTATGGAGACACTAGTAAAAGAAATTCAATAATAATATGTTATTGTTGTTCAAATTGAAAATAAATTATATGGTTAGAAAGCTCAGAAGATGGGTGAAAATATGGTGGAAATTTTAGAAATACCCACTTTATGAAGTGTAAACCTGATGATGACAAAGTCGATAAATCAAGTTGATAAAATAAAACACGTCAAAAATGAGAGAAATGGAGGGAAATCAAACTTCCAATCTGTAGCTTTATCATCCAGGCCCATTTCCAAGCCTAAACAATCAAAAGTGTGTATGGGGTACTTATGGTTTAAAAAGCGCATACGGGGTAATTATAGTGTAATTAGTGCCTATGCACTTGTTTCCCTATAAACAACGCATACGTGCTACCTTTACTATAAACAGTGCCTACGTGCTATTGTATAATATGATATTCTATGTATAATATGTGTATATACATATAATATACGTAATATATAATATGTGTATAATATGACATTGTATGTATAATATGACATTGTATATATAATATGTTTATATACATATAATATATGTATATATAATATATTAAACATATATATACACATGTAAGTGTATCATCTCTCCCTCTCAACTGCATACAAGGTCTCTCTCTCTCTCTCTCTCTCTCTCTCTCTCTCTCTCTCTCTCTCTCCTCTCCCCTTCTCCATTCCTCCATACCCCATCCCTCTTTCTCTTCTTCTCTCCCTCCATACCCCACTGCAACTATGTCTGCACTTCTATAGAAGTAAGTGAATTTATTTCTTGTTTGCAACTTCCTCTTTGATTTTTATCATGTATCCTCTCCTAAAAAAATTGACTGATGGATTTTTGTGTGTATATTGAATAGGAGGAATAGGGTTTGAAATTGAACCATGGGTGTATTACCATGACAAACAAGGAAACCTGTAGCAATATTCTTCTTGAATGTGTTTTTAATGAGCAGAGCAGATGTGGAAAATAGTGTCAACAAAGCAACATGATGAGTCAGAGTAGCTGCAATATGTTTTTCAGAAGAAAACAACAGGTAGGAAGAGAAAGAGGGAGAGTAACATGGATGATGTCTTGTAGAATGATAGTGGTGGGTATGCAAGAGTTCACATGTTGTTACACAATGCCTGCCACCTAAAGAAATTAAAGTTTGTTGTATGCATGGCAGTGGTAGTATATGATGATCATCACTTGTCAAACAGTTTGGAATGGTACATACCCATGAAAGAAATCAAGTGTGTAATTCCTATAGTCACAATTGAGATCAGTCTTATAACCTTGCAAATTTAATATCATCATATGTTTTATAACTTAGGTAGTACTCTTAGGGTTAGGTCAAGCTCTTACACTTGCTTTTTAGTGAAGCCTCATTGTTTGTTCTCTTGGAGTCTCGTTGTATGATGTTCTATTCATAACTTTAAATTTAATATATCATTTTATTAGCCCACCATATGACCCCTTAGGTGTCATTAGAGGTCGTATTGTTTCCTAAGAGGTCATATGGTATCCTATGAACCCTTAAGACCCCTCCTCTTTCCCTCCCCCCTACTCTCCCCCCCTCTCTCTCTCTCTCTTTGTCTCTCTCCCTCTCCCTTCCTCCATACCCCTTCTTCTCTCCTACCCCCCTCTTCTCTCTCTCTCTTTCTCTCTCTCTATCTCCCTCTACCTCTCCCCCTCTCTCTACCTTCCCTCCCCCCTCTTCTCTCCCTCTCTCTCCCTCCATCTACCTCTCCCTTCCCCCCATATTCTCTCCCTCTCTCCCTCTCTCCCTCTCTCCCTCCCTCTCCCCTCTCCCTCCCTCTCTCTCCCTTCCCCCCTCTTCTCTCCCTCTCTCCCTCTCTCTCCCTCTCCTCCTTCCCTCTCTCCCTCTCCCTTCCTCCATACCCCTTCTCTCTCTCTCTATCCCTCCCTCTCCCTTACTCCATACCCCTTCTTCTCTCCCACCCCCCCTCTTCTCTCTCCCTCTTCCTCCCTCTACCTCTCTCCCTCTCTCTACCTTCCCTCACCCATCTCTCTCTCTCTCCCTCTCTCTTCCTCTCTCTCTACCTACAATATGTTTTTTAGAAGAAAACAACAAGTAGGAAGAGAAAGAGGGAGAGTAACACAGATGATGTCCTGTAGAATGATAGTGGTGGGTATGCGAGAGTTCCCATGTTGTTACACAATGCCTGTCACCTAAAGAAATTAAAGTTTGTTGTATGCATGGCAGTGGTAGTATATGATGATCATCACTTGTCAAACAGTTTGGAATGGTACATACCCATGAAATAAATCAAGTGTGTAATTCCTATAGTCACAATTGAGATCAGTCTTATAACCTTGCAAATTTAATATCATCATATGTTTTAGAACTTAGATAGTACTCTTAGGGTTAGGTCAAGCTCTTACACTTGCTTTTTAGTGAAGCCTCATTGTTTGTTTGCTTGGAGTCTTGTTGTATGATTTTCTATTCATAACTTTAAATTTAATATATCATTTTATTAGCCCACCATATGACCCCTTAGGTGTCATTAGAGGTCATATTGTTTCCTAAGAGGTCATATGGTATCTTGTGACCCCTTAAGACCCCTCCTCTTTCCCTCCCCCCTACTCTCCCCCCTCTCCCTTTGTCTCTCTCCCTCTCTCCCTCTCCGCCGCCCCCCCCCCTCTCTCTCTCTCTCTCTTCCTCCATACCCCTTTTTCTCTCCCACCCCCCTCTTCTCTCTCTCTCTCTCTCCATACCCCTTCTTCTCTCCCACCCCCCTCTTCTCTCTCTCTCTCTACCTCTCTCCCTCTCTCTACCTTACCTCCCCCCTCTTCTCTCCCTCCCTCTACCTCTCCTTTCCCCCCATCTTGTCTCCCTCTCTCCCTCTCTCTCCCTCTCCCCTCTCGTCTCCCTCTCTCTCTCCCACCTCTCCTCTCCCTCACTCTCCTCTCTCCCTCCCTCTCCCTCCCTTCCCCCCTCTTCTCTCCCTCTCTCCCTCCCTCTCCCTCTCCCTTCCTCCATACCCCTTCTCTCCCACCCCCCCTCTCTCTCTCTCTCTCTATCCCTCTCCCTTCCTCCATACCCTTCTTCTCTCCCACCCCCCTCTTCTCTCCCTCTCCTTTCCCCCATCTTCTCTCCCTCTCTCCTTCTCTCTCCCTCTCCCATATCCTCTCCCTCCCTTTCCCCTCTCCCTCCCTCTCCCTCCCTTCCCCCCTCTCTTCTCTCCCTCTCTCCCTCTCTCTCCCTCTCGTCTCCCTCCCTCTCCCTCCCCCCCTCTCTCTCTCTCCCTCTCTCTCTCTCCCCCCTCCCTCTACCTCTCACCCTCTCTCTCCCTTCCCCCCTCTTCTCTCCCTCTCTCCCTCTCTCTCCCTTCCCCCCTCTTCTCTCCCTCTCTCCCTCTCTCTCCCTCTCCCTCCTTCCCTCCTTCCCTCTCTCCCTCTCTCTCTCCCTCTCCTCTCTCTCCCGTCCCCCCTCTTCTCTCCCTCTCTCTCTCTCTCTCTCCCTCTCCCTTCCTCCATACCCCTTCTTCTCTCCCACCCCCCCTCTCTCTCTCTCTCTCCCTTCCCCCCCTCTTCTCTCCCTCTCTCCCTCTCTCTTCCTCCATTCCCCCTCTTCTCTCCCACCCCCCCTCTTCTCTCTCTCTCTCTCTCTCTCTCTCTCTCTCTCTCTCTCTCTCTCTCTCTCTCTCTCTCTCTCTCCCTCCCTCTACCTCTCTCAAGAGTGCATATGAGGTGCTGAAACTATTAGTTCTCTGCCATGCCATAACTTTATTAAGGCTTAGTAGCGCGTACATGGTACTTATTACTCATAAGCATGTACGTGATACTTATTACTCATAAGTGCGTATAGGGTACTATTCCCATTATTCGTTACCCTACGATAACATTTTTAGGCTTAGTAGCACGTACGTGCTACTTATCAGCCCAGAATGGGAAAAAAGAATACCGTTGGGCTTGTCAACATTTTATGGTCTAACAATGCGTACGTAGTTTATAGACATAGTTTTAGTTGCCCAAGAGCCTCAACGGCCTCAAAAGAAGTTTTTGAGGTCGTTGAAGGCCCCACTGGAACTATGTCTGCACTTCTATCACTGTTGTATACATAAAAGTAAGTGAATTTTTGTTTTTGCATGATTTCAAATGATTGAATTGTTGTTTTTATTAGTTTTTTGTTTTTGCATGATTTCAAATGATTGAATTGTGATTGTTTAATAGTTTGATTCCAAAAAATAGTGATAAGATGCATATTTATGGTTATTTATTTATTTTTGAACTTTTCTTTACATATATATGTAATATGATTCTATTTAGGTCAACCGATATCAACCATGGGAAAGAACAAGCAAGGAATGATGGAACAACGAGATGCTCAAAAGGAAAGACAAAGGCATCGTATGAAGAAATTGCGTGACATAAGAACAATGGGAGAAGAAGGTATGTCATCCTCAACATCTCAATTCAATTTACCAAATGAATATAATGCACCTAATGCAATTGAAGAAGAAACATTTGATAATTTACCGTTTGAACCTAATGCAATTGAAGAAGATACCGCATTGAATAATCAATTAAATGATGAACATATTACACCTTCTCTACTTGATGAATTGAATGTACATAATGCATCGATGTTAACACCTCCTAGAATCATTCGTAGGAAACCAAAGTATCTAATTGACATTGATGAGAATATATTGAAGTCAATGCCCAATAAAATGAATGAACGAACTTGTAGGAGAATGGTTAAAAGAATATGGCAAAACTATTTTAAAAACTTAAATCAAACCGCAAGATGTCAATTAATTGTTCAAATGATTAAAAATTTGAATTTTAGAGAGACAATGAAAATTCTAGGCCTAAGATCATTTGAAAGTAACAGTGAAAGAACTATTGTCAGAAATCTATTTGATGCATATCAATATATTGGTTCAAAATCATGTAGTAAAGATTCTAATGCTACTTGACATGTCATTACATCAACCATAATGAGCAAGAAAATAAAAAAAGATTGTTTGATAAGCAAAACAAGTAAGTCATTAAACGTTGGTAGAACAACATTAAGTAAAGCATTAAAGAGGCGAGAACAAATAGAGGAACCTAACAATAATTCTCTTTGGGAATTCTTGGGTAGACTACCACACAAAGACAAGGTTGTTGTAGATGCACTAAAAACATTAATTGAAATTTTTTGGCATGAGAACACAAGAGTATCGCCCAACCAAAGAGATGTTGTTAGAAGACAAATTGGGTCTAAAAATTGTGAGCCACATGTGAAACACTATTTGGATATGACTCAAACTAAATTTTATGAATGATTCCTTCAAAAGTTTCCTCAAATAAAAATTTCTCAAAGATTTTTTGAAATGGCAAAACCTTTTTATATTAAGATTAATTATTTACACACCACATGTTGTTGTAGGATGCATATTGAATTTTCCATGCATTATGATATTTTTCATCATATTTGTTCTACTTTACACACTAACGATGTTTTGCAGGAATGTAATATACAAGCACCTCCTAAGTCGGCAAGAGAATTTATTTCAAGTGTGCTATGTAATAGACATGATGGTTGCATTTATTATAAGATGCCTTGTTTGGAAGGTTCTTGTGCTATATGTGGTGGTTTGCAATGTTTACCAAGATGCATACATTTGAAGAGCACACATGAAATTGGTACGAAACTAGTTTCTTTTAGAAAATACAAGACAGTCAGATATGGAGTTAAAGATGGAAAATATTTGAAGAGATGTGAGCTAGTGAAAAATTATATATGTGTAGCTCAATTTATGAAAATGTTTTAAGAGAAACTAGTTTATGAGTACATAATGCATACACATAGAGCTCGATAGTTAGATGAGCAATTCAAGTTATGTAAGGACACATTTCCTCTTGGCACCATTGTCTCTATCATTTATTTCGCTGAAAATTATACACTACAACATCAAAATGAAGTGCAATCCATGTATTATCACTCTACACAAGTTTCTATTTTTGTACACATAGAATTCATGCATGTAGATGATAGCATAGAGGAGGATAGAAAGGTTTTCAGAGAGTATCACTTCTACATAAGTGATGATCGTACTCATTCATCAGAGTTTGTACAAGGATGCTTTAAAGTTTTCTATGATAGTTTAAGGGAAAGGAACATATGATACAACCGACACTTAATATGGTCAGATAATTGCACTGCACAATTCAAGAATGCAAGGATGTTTTATTGGTTGAAAAGGATGCATGTGACAAGCGGTGTACAACATTTTTGGAATTTCATTGAGGCTAGACATGGTAAGGGAGAGCACGATGGTGCAGGAGCATGTGTGAAAAGAGCCCTAGCCAGGGAAGAATTGAAGTATGAAGGTGGTGCTGAGTTGGTAGATGCAGAAACAATTATGCGATGGTGTAAGTCTACGATGGGTCTAGGTAATCTAGGTACATCATTGGTTCATAGATATTTCTGGTTGATCACTGAATCTAACATTGAAAAATATCTAGATTGTTGTATAGTTGCAGGATCGAGTGACATGCACTCATTTATGAGTTCAAATTCAAGTTCAATAGTAATTTATACGAGATAGATGGTATGTTTTTGCTCTTCATGCATGTATTGTTTGTGGGAAGAATGTGAATCACAAGAGTGGGTTGAAAAATGGTCTTGTAGACCATTGGTGCCCATTGATTCATATCAAATTCCCAAAGCACTACAATTGAGTCAGATGGAGACATCAGTGGATTTTGACCATGTATCCGACCTAGTGGATTCATGTGATTTTTTGAGTTAATTTTTTTGCAAGTATTCTTTTTGGTTCATTTTGTTGTACATCACACTTTATTTTTGGTATTAATTAACACTTTATAAAATGCAGGTCATGTGTATGTAGTTGTTGCAGAAGAGAACAATGAAGAAGGAACAAATTACTATTTATGTCGTTGTATTGAGCCTAAAAGAAAATTGACAACCACAATCATTGATGGAGAGGGTATTAAGTACCCAATAGGGTCTGTTGTCATGATAGGAACATGGCTTTGGAGATGCCCTATCAAGAATTATGATGTTTGGTTTTTCAAGGACTTTGAAACACACAGACATATTCTTCATTTCTCTAACCTTGTTGTTGCAACAAATATTCATTTGATGAAGTATCATGGTAGACCTCATAACAAGATTTTATGGAAAGTTCGTGAATCTGACCATGAGGCAATACTTGACACAATACAGGTTAGAGCCGATCCTAAAGGCTTACTTGATTGATTCTATGGTTCCGGGTAGAATGATTTTGAGAATTTTGTATAAATCATCGACGAATTGTTCTATATTTGTTTTTTGTATATATAAATGCCCATGAGCTGATTTTTACATGTTTAGGGGCATAATTTTGTATATTTAAGTGGCAATGAGCTGATTTGTACATATGTACATGCCAAATTGTATATTAAAATGGAGATGAGCTGAATCACACATATTGTAATGCCAAATTTTGTATAAAAGCCCATGAGATGATTTGTATATTAAAATGGCGATGAGCTAAATCACACATATTGTAATGCCAAATTTTGTATAAAATCCCATGAGATGATTTGTAAGACCTTTTTTTGTATAATCAAATAGCCAAGAGCTGATTTGACCATATTTAGAGGCAAATTTTTGAATAATATGTGACAATGTTTTGTGTCAATGTTTTGTGACTATGTTTTGAGTATATGTGATGTGTCCCTGGTCAATCATGAGCATTCTTGATTATTTTATAATCATGGATAATTATTTGAGCCATTATCGGGTCATAAGGGTCATAGATTGAGACTAGACACAATTTGAGCAAAAAATGTCAAAAAAGTTGTCAAGCAAC
This sequence comes from Cryptomeria japonica, assembly GCF_030272615.1. Classification (NCBI taxonomy): domain Eukaryota; kingdom Viridiplantae; phylum Streptophyta; class Pinopsida; order Cupressales; family Cupressaceae; genus Cryptomeria; species Cryptomeria japonica. Next base: position 812,777,471 of record NC_081414.1, on the reverse strand, counting down.
TTCTACATTGCGTCAGTAGGGTATGACTTTCAAAGTTTTGGTGCTTTGAGATGCACAACAAGGGCATGCCTAGCATAAAAATACCCACCTGAATGTGCTCACGATGTCAGTTTGTGCATAAGACGAACCGAATCAATTCTAGCCAATCTTGCAACTTTTCCTTGCAAGCAACTGACGGTTTTTGGAGCAGGCAAAAAAATGCTACTAATTGAAAATTGCTCCAAATCATCCAAAATTGAGATAGGCCATAGTAGAGGAGCCTCATGTGACCCCACGAGATCAAAAAAATTGACCATATGTGTCATGGATTGGAAGAAATAGTCCGTCAAATTTTGACAATTTTTTGGACTCAGGGCACTTGAGAGTTCGCACCGGTAGGGTATGACTCTCGACATTCTGGTGCTTTGGGATGCATGAAAAGGGAATGCCTAGTGTAAAATTTCCCACTCAAACATGCTCGTGATGTCGGTTTGTGCATAAGACGAATAGAATCAATTCTAGCCAATCTTGCAACTTTTCCTTGCAAGCAACTGACGGTTTTTGGAGCAGGCAAAAAAATGCTACTAATTGAACATGGCTCTGAGTCGTCGAAAACCAAGATAGGCTATTGTAGAGGAGCCTCACGTGACTCCATGGAATTAAATAGATTGACCATTTGTGTCATGGATTGGAAGAAACAGTCCGTCAAATTTTGACAATTTTTTGGACTCAGGGCACTTGAGAGATCGCACCAGTAGGGTATGACTCTGGATGTTTTGGTGCTTTGGGATGCACAAAAGGGGCATGCCTAGTGTAAACCTGCCCACCCAAATGCGCTCACGATGTCGGTTTGTGCATAAGATGAACAAAATCAATTCTAGCCAATCTTGCAACTTTTCCTTGCAAGCAACTGATAGTTTTTGGAGCAAGCAAAAAAATGCTACTAATTGAACATGGCTCTGAGTCATCAAAAACTGAGATAGAAAATTGTAGAGGAGCCTCATGTGACCCCATGGGATCAAATTGATCAATTGTATGTGTCATGGATTGGAAGAAACAATCCGTCAAATTTTGACAATTTTTTGGATTCAGGGCACTTGAGAGATCACACCGGTAGGGTATGACTCTCGACGTTCTGGTACTTTGGAATGCACAACAGGGGCATACCTAGTGTAAACCTACCCACTCAGATGCACTCACGACGTTAGTTTGTGTACATGACAAACAAAATCAATTCTAGCCAATCTTGCAACTTTTCCTTGCAAGCAATTGACGATTTTTGGAGCAGGCAAAAAAATGCTACTAATTGAAAATGGCTTTGAGTCATAAAACAACAAGATAGGAAATTGTGGAGGAGCCTCACACAACCCCACAGGATCAAACAGATCAACTGTATGTATCATGGATTGGAAGAAATAGTCCATCAAATTTTGACAATTTTTTGGACTCAGGGCACTTGAGAGATCACATCGGTAGGGTATGACTCTCGACGTTCTGGTTCTTTGGGATGCACAATAGGGGCATGCCTAGCGTAAACCTGCCCACCCAGACATGCTCACGATGTCGGTTTGTGCACACAACGAACATAATCAATTCTAGCCAATCTTGCAACTTTTCCTTGCAAGCAACTGACGGTTTTTGGAGCAGGCGAAAAAATGCTACTAATTGAAAATGGCTCCAAGTCATCAAAAACCAAGATAGGCCATTGTAGAGGAGCCTCACACAACCCCACAAGATCAAATAGATCAACCGTATGTGTCGTGGATTGGAAGAAACAGTCTATCAAATTTTGACAATTTTTTGGACTCAGGACACTTGAGAGATCGCACCAGTAGGGTATGACTCTCAACGTTTTGGTGCTTTGGGATGCATGATAGGGACATGCCTAGCATAAACCTACCCACTTAGATGCACTCACGATGTCAGTTTGTGCATAAGATGAACAAAATTTGACCATTACGAGCGTGAGGGTGCTCTCACACCAAACACATTATTGTTTATATTCATATTGTTAATTACATATGCAAATATTCATTTAAATTTATAAAAGGGCAGCCACCAAATACAACAAATACACAATAATGAACTGAATACAAGGAGTTTTGTAGGGTTAATTCAACATTTTAGAAATTTTATCAAATCATATTCCATGATTGCAATGTTTTATATCATATATTTTTGTTGTTTATATTCATATTGTTGATTACATATGAAAATATTCATTTAAATTTATAAAAGGACAACTATAAAATACAAAGAATACAAAATAATGAACTCATTACACATTTATTGGATCAAATATCGATATTTATATATATAAAAAAAGGCATGTCTGCCAAGTCAATACAAGTATTACAAAAATGTGGCATATGCCTTGTCCAAATCGATATATAATAAAAATGTAGAATATATCTACATGTATTGGTCATTCTATGAACAAAAATAACACTATATGATCCTAAACTTGTGGTGTATCATCAAAATCAAGCCTTTTTGGTGTAGTACGTGACTCTTTAGATGGCTATAAAACCATAATTCAAAAGGCAAGTTAGAATTCTTTTGTAGAAAATAGTTCACAATTAACAACATAACTATGTATTTAACTTTAATTCCTTTGCAATTGAAATGTAGATTACCCCATCGGCTGATCCAGGGGCTAATGTCTTCACTCTCCTCTCCTTGTCACTCTTAGGAGTTTTCTTGAAGACATACTTAAATGGATCCATGTTATGGCTGTACCGCGAAGGAGTCTATTGTAGATTAAATGTACAATTAATACAATGTACTAACATAAATATATCAAAATATCTTAAAAGCTATAATATAGAGAACAATGACATACCCGTGCCTAAGATGCTTCTCCAATGGACTGAGGATGGCTCACCATCGATGTAGAAATAGTCACTATTACCTATACAAAAAATGTACAAAGATTAAATACAATTAATATAATGATAAGTATTGAAGGTTGAAAACAATTAATTTTACATATCAAACAAAAGTGTACTGGATCCTGAGATGCTTGTCTAGTGCAAGGAGGAGGGTTCGCCATTGATGAAATAGGTATGGATATTTCTTGTATGAAAAAATTATAAGATTATAATATATCACAAGTTCACATGTACGCATGCATATAATCATGAAATCAAGAAAATAAAGTAGAGATACATACCTCTGCCCTCTCTTGATCCGCTGGTGAATCAGGTGCATTCAACATATCCACAAAGCTCAATGGCCACTGTACATGTAAAATAGACAAAAAACACTAATCAATCTACAAACCCCAACTAATACTTGATTTCAACAATTTCAAACAATTGTACAACTAAAAATGTGTTCAATTACCTTCTTCACATGTTTTGGCATCTTCAAGGAATTCTTTTTCTTAGGATGAGCCCTAGACATGGAGGGGGTACCCTAAAAACACAAAATTAACATGAGATATTAGTACATATAATAAATTAAGCACAATTTTAAAAATCTAAAATGAAATGACTTGCATATTCCATCAAAACAATATATAAAAAGAATTGTACAAAATATGATACCGTCTAGCCTTGTAGGCCAAAATCGATCACTGAGAGCGTGATGTCATCAATCTGGGACATTTCATCCCCTGTCAACACCTACAAACCAGAAATTGGACCAAGCATTAAAGATAGTTAGTATATCTTGTATTTTTTAAAATTCAAAGTGTACTATTCTATTTTTAACATGTTACAAAATTTATACCTCAAGCATCGAAGTTGCAGCTATGGCAACTAGGGGAGGTGTATGGGATACCGCTGTTACATCCTAAAATGCATATTATTTGTCTCAATTTAAATCAATGTATAAATGAAAATTCATTTATGTAATTATAAATTTAAAGTGACTGATAAATAAAATTTTATGAATTAAAATCAACACACCTGTGTCTGTGGCTCATGGGCAAACACCATGTCCATCAACTCATCTATCAATGCAACATCCTCAACCGTGTGAGCCCAACATCTACAACCACAAATCATGCATAGATGATATGAGTATCCATCTGTACCAGCTACATCATCTATCCTCGAGCACATCCCTGAGCAACTGACACACATATGCTCGATGGGCTCTTTGTCACCCTCTAACGGCTCATCATCCAATACAATAGGGTGTGCTAATGACGTCCCATGCTGGATGATGGCACCAGTCAATGTTGTGGCCACTTGAAGAGTCTATAGATCCATTGACTCTTTCAACTCTAATGGGACAACCTAATGCACCTTGGGTTTGGGTGCTAGGGGGCAGCAACTCTCCATAGCTAATTGCCTACGGGCTCTAGGTCTATCTTGGGTAGAGCCACCACCTCTACCATGAAACTCTCTCATGTCAAAATAGTTTGGCTGCACATTGAGCACAAAATCACAATATATTTTTCTCAAAAAATATAATGGCACCTCATAATTATTATAAGGTGGATCATCAAAGACCATCCACCACCTCTACCAAAAAAGATTCTTCATCTACGCATTGGTACACCAATGTATGGGAAACCTCTTTGCATTAAGAGGTAATGACTGACCAGTTTTGGGATCAACAAAAAAGGCACATATTTGTTGTTTAGAAATATTTTTGTTTTTTACTCCATCGTATGATAGCCCATTGGCATAGAATTGATGACACCTATCCCTAAAGCTTCCCCATTTCGTAATTTCTATGGAAACAGCTATGGCACCACTAGCTAATGTTTCTAGGCTAGCGGCGAGGGATTAATGATGGTCAAGTTTAGAAGTTTTCAATTTTACAATCAATCTATTGATTTTAGACGTATTTTGTCCTAACTGATTAATTAATTCTTCTCATGTTTCAGCTGTGCGGTCAAAAGGAGGAATTGGGGGTTGTTCTTGTGCGTTTTTAGGAGGTGTATTTGGTTGTTCTTGTGGGTTTTCAGGAGGTGCATTTGGTTGTTCTTGTTATGGATTAGAAGAATCTGGTTTTTGAAACAAAAAATGAAAAAACCTAATCAAAATTAATGAAATTAAATTCAAAATGTAAAACAAATTGCATAAACCGGAAATAAAGACAAAAATAAAAAACTAACCTTGATCCATAGCCTAGAGGGCAAATTTAGCACCCCATTCATGGTTTAGGTGACAAAATGGGGAAAAAAAGAAGTTAAAAATGCGATTGATAGGTAAATGAAACCCAATTTTTTTTAAAATTTTTTTTACTAGGCACCACATACGTGGTTTTATTTGGATTATTAGCGCATACGCACTCATTTTTGTATAAGCAGCGTGTACATGCTCATTTTCCTTGGTGTAGCACATATGCACTCATTTTCCTAAAAGTAGCGCATAAGCACTACCTTTTCTAGGCTTGGGAAGAACAAACCTAAGCGCGTACGTGGGAATTTGAAATTTTAAAACTGTGTATGCGCTGCTTGGTTTTCCAAGTTTTTTTGGGTGGTGTCCACTTTTCTGACCACCATCTTTGTGCACACGCCCTTTGGGTCATATTGTGTCCTAAGGGGTCATATTGTGTCCTACGACCCCTTAGGACACCATATGAGCCCTATGGACACATATGACCCCTAACAACACCATATGGTGTCATAATGTGTCCTAAGGGGTCATATTGTGTCCTATGACCCCTTAGGACACCATATGACCCCTATGGACACATATGACCCCTAACAACACCATATGGTGTCATAAGGGGTCATATGGTGTCCCATGAACCCTTATGACCCCTTAGGACACCATACGACCCATTATGACACCATATTAGGTCGCTTTGGGTCCTATGGTGTCTTAATCTCTCTCTCCCCTCTCCCCTAATCTCTCTCTCTCCCTTAATCTCTCTCCCTCTACTTCTCTCTGTCCCCCCCTAATCTCTCTCTATCCCTCTCCCCTAATCTCTCCATCTATCTCTCTCTCCCCTAATCTCTCTCTCCCTTTCCCTTGCCCATCTCTCTCTCTATCTCTCTTTCTCTCTGTCTGTCTATTTGTCTATCTCTATCTGTCTCTCTCTATCTCTGTCTCTTTGTCTCTCTGTCTTTGTCTCTGTCTCTCTGTCTTTGTCTCTGTCTCTATCTCTGTCTCTGTCTCTGTCTCTGTCTCTGTCTCTGTCTCTCCCCTAAGCTCTCTTTATCCCTCCTCCCTTCCTCTCTCTCTATCTGTCTCTTTGTCTCTCTATCTCTATCTCTATCTCTATCTCTGTCTATCTCTGCCTCTGTCTCTCTCCCTAATATCGTATACTAATTTATTTATAAATTAATATATTAATATATTAATAAACATTAGATTAATTATCAGAAAATTTAGTTAGAGAATTTACTTATTAAAATTAGATATATCGAATATCCGATTTTTTAATCAAATTTTCAAATTTCAAATTTCGGCTCAGGAATGCTTTGGTATTTGGCTTGGAAGTGACAAGCCTAGAAAGTCAATTGAAAAAACGTGTTTTTTAGTATTCCTTGATTTTCCAGACTTTACACTGGTGGTTGACGACTTTTTTTATAGCAAAAATTGATAAAACGAAAAGGGTTTTTTAAGGACGTTCCCAGCTTTCCAACAATATAAGGCTTGTCTTATTTCAACTTTAATAAATAATTATTATTTATTTTCTAATTGAATTCTGACAATAGTCCTGATTGATAGACTGATTGAAAAACACTCATAACTTTCAAACAGTATAACATTTTTTGAATCCAAAACATGCATCACATCCTCTACTTCGTCTACTATAGGGAAAATTTTAAAAAAAATAAAAATCATAAGGTTTTGACCAAGTTAAGGTGGTTAGATGTAGGAGTTTCTAAATTTATGAAAAGTTGTAGTAAAAAATTCATAAATAATTATTTACTTTATAAAAAATTAAAAAATATGTGTCACATCCGGACATGAGTCTAATACTTATATTATAAATAATATTAAAAAATATTATGATTTGATTGTGATTAGGGTGGTCAGACATATGTCTACTTCTTATTTTTTTCCTGAAATTTTAGTACCATTGCATTGAAATTTAAAATTTTCATCAAATAGGATCTTTTTTTCCAAAAAACAACTAGTAGCTTAGAAACTACATTCAATTTTATATATATCCTCTTCTTACATATTTTAAAAGTAATGTTCACAACTTATTCAAACTTTCATGTCAAGTTGCATAACTCTGATTTTCTGAAATTTCATTGCCACTTAAGGGCCTGTTTTGGCACACCATGATCCTGCACATACACATTAATTAGAAATAAAATGACAATAGATGAGCTCGGATGATGATGTGTCAATTTTAGTTGTCTAAATATACTTTTTGTGAATTGTATAGTGAACATTTAATTAATTGGAAAAATATTCTTATGACCCAAAATATAGAGTCACACTTGCAACATTAGCTATCAATTGATGGAGTAGAAGAGGACTAAAATCATAATAAATTCAATCCAATTATCTCACACAATGTTTAATTACCACATGCTAATCACAATGAAGTGTGATATAAAATACTAAAAAACTAATTAAGTGCCTAGTAGAATAATAAGAACATCCTCATAAGTGTTATTTTGGTCCAACCCTTGATTGTAGTGATTCGATATTTTGTTACATATTCTTGACCATAATTTATGTTGATCTGTTCATTTTTTTCTTCTCTTTAAGAAATATCTAAGAGAATTGAAAATTTCCTTGTCTAGCTTGTTCAAAAGGTTTTAAGTAAATTTTGGTATGCTTCTAGACCTTATTCTTTGTCTTATTTACTCAATATCTCTTGAATTATCACCTTCTTGCTTTAGGAGGGTTGCCTCCTATGGGATGAATGAAGTTATTGTGATTCACTTATATGTACACTTTGGTGTATTATTGTATTTATGCCTCAAAATTGATGAGTTCATATATGATATTTAGAGTTTTAAAGAAAACATATGAATTGCTTATTCATTAGATATAGTTGCATATTTGCATTTAGTGATTTCAATGGAAAGGAAATTATATACAATGTTGAGTTTGTTAGGGTTTTTTTGTTTTCCAATAATGCTTGAACATGATTAAATATACATATGACTATTGCTTGGATCAAATTTTAGGACTAGATCTAAAATCAATTTTGTTCATAGATATTACTAAAAGACCTATATGAAATTCTTGTTTTGCCATAACTTTGGTTATCATAAGTCTATGAATTAATTTATAGAAGTTAGTGTAATATAAAATATTTTTCATCTTGACTACATTAACTATCAACAAGAAAAAATATTACAGCTTGAGATTTTGTACCACATTGATTACCTACATATTAAAAAAAAGGATAGAGAAATAATATAAATTTTTGACCAAAAAACTTATAATTAACTAATCAAAAACATAATTTACCATTATATTGATAAGAGATGGCCAAAAATAATTTAACATAATCAAATATATAATATTAATTTAGTTCATATTTTTATTTATTTTAATTAAATATAATATTATATTATTTTAATTTACTTTAAATTTAAATTATAAATTTATTAAATAGGTTTAGTTAAGTTTTTTAATTAAAAACAATAAAGTGCTGGGAGGTGAGGGACCCCACAGCCCAAATGAAAAAAAGGTGGGGTATGGGATGAGATGTTTACGTTACCCCACAAATGCACAAAAATTGGCAATGACAAACACAGAAACCGGTGAGCGGTGGACGCACGCTGTCCATTAAGTCTAACCACATGAAAATAGTGCGGTCAACACTTCCTAACCTCAGATGAGCTAGATGTCTCCACGTCATAGGTTGTGTGGGTCCGTTACCTCCATGCCATCCTAGCAAGTGGACATGGGAGGGATGTATGTCAATGGGCTCCAGATGCATGTCATTTGTACGACAGTGCCGTTTTAGAGATAGAATAGATGCATCCGTCATGCATGTCTTTCCTTCCTATAGGTGTATTTATTTTGAGTATTTATTTTTTCTTTCCATGTTCACTTTGTATGAAAGAAATTGTGGGTTTCTAGTGTTGGGTTTTCAACTCTTTTATTTGCTGAAGCTACCGAGTCATCTATTACAGGATGTCACTGTTGTTAAGAGAAAGAGATGACACATTCTACTTCACATCAAATCCTTGTTATAGTGGAGTTCAAAATACTGCGAAGCACCATGAGACTAAAGCCCTAAATAAGGAATTTCTTAATTCTATTAATTTGGTCAAATTTTCACAATTTATAACTGAAACAATAAGTTGTTTTTGAATTTGATTGTGTGTATCTTTTTTTGCATCAACGTTTTGGATCACACTGTGTGATCCATCATAAAAATGAAAGAGTGTCAAGAGATGTAATAATAATAATAAATCATCAAAATGAAAGAGAGTGTTCAAGAGATGTAAAAATAATAGTAAATTGTAATTTATTATTAGTTTTACATCTCTTGACACTCTTTCATTTTGATGATGGATCACAGAGTGTGATCCAAAACCTTGATGCAAAAAAAGATACACACAATCAAATCCAGAAGCAGCTTATTGATTCTTAATTCCAGTTTTTATATATTTTATCAATATGATGACAAAGCTGATTTCAATTGATTTCAACAAAATATTTGATATGCTAAATTAATGAATTTCTAAGTATAATGTTTAGATTATACTTCTAAACTTTTTTTTTGTAAGGATGATAAAAGCAATAAGAATTAAATTGCAGACCTAGATCTAATAAAAAGGAGGGGAACCCAAAAGTCAAGTCCTCTCTGGATAGAATAAAATTAAAAATAAAATATTAAAAAATAAATAAATGAGATATTAAGACATGATTTTTTTTTGTATGAATTAATTTTATTAGAGATTTATAGTTAAGAAAAGAGATAAAGTAAGAGAAATAATTTGCAAACATAAGAATAAAGTTACATTTGTTACAATTAAGTTTTATTAAAATAATTATAGTATATTATTTTGATGCTCTGCAAAAAGGATTAGAAAATCTGTTTGATGGCAACACACACAAGAGCACAAGAAACAAACGTTAGTGTTAGCAACAAAAGATTATCCTAAACAGGCATATCAAGAGAGATATTAAGCATGAAATAGAAAGCATATAAACATAGAATGAAATAGCTAATCAAGATGCTCATAGTTGCTCCTCCCTTGTTCCTCTCCTCTCCAAGTCCCAAATGAGTGTAGCTCTCAGCTTTTAGCACTAGCCATGGATGCCATATGGAGATTCAAGATGGTTGAATATGATAAGCAAATACTATGCAAGAGTAGATAGTGATGCTATGAAAAAGCTCTATGCTAATGCCAGTATAACAACAATACTCTAAAATGCTTCCTTTTGCTTGAGGAGAAGGGTTCTATTTATAGAAGAAATGGGGAAATGAAGGGTTAAGATTGAATGGTTTAATCAAGGGCCAAGTTTGAAAGTTGGGGATCCATGTGCACAATTGGCACCAATAAAATGGTGACAAGTGTCAACATAGGATTGGGTTGAGAGAAGAGGTTGGAGGCATTAAAGGCCTGAGAAGACCTCATGGTTATCTAGAAGGTAAGGGTCAAGTCTAAATTAGGATTACCCACTGGATTAGGAGTTAATGCAAGGATAAACCTTTGTGCAAATGATTAAGAGATAATCATGGTCAAAGCATTAAAGGCTTGATGAGACCCTTGGGTTGGGTAGAGGTTGAGTCAAAACAAATGTTTTAACCATGTGGGAGGGTTTGAGGTAACCATTAATGGTTATTGGAGACTTTGGGGATTAAGTGGTTGAAGGTTGAAAGCCTTCAATGGTTATCAAAGACTTTGAGCCATTTAGTGGTTGAAGGTTGGAAGCTTTCAAAGGTTATCCAAGACTTTGAGACATTTAGTGGTTGAAGGTTGAAAGCCTTTAATGGTTATCAAAGACTTTTAGGCTTTGAGAAGTGACTCCATTTTGCTTAGGAATGTGACAATAATTAGGGGATGGATTAAGTTAATTAGGAAGGGGTTAGAAGAATCTAGAAGGGGATTAGATTTTGCAAGTGGATTTGGTGGGTGAGGGAAAATAGGATTTTATTAAAATAAAAATTCATTTATTTCAATAAATGTGTGCAAGTTGTATTTGGATAAATATTCAAATAAATATTAATTTATTTAAATGAGAAAAAGGAAGATAAAGCATTAAAATGCTTGAAGACTTTGAGGGGAACCATTAAAGGCTTGAAGACTTTAAGGAAAACCATTAAAGTCTTAAGAAGACTATAGAAGGAAGCCATCAAGTTTGAAGACTTTAAAGCCATCAAGTTTGAATACTTTAAGGGAAACCATTAAAGGTTTCAAGTGGGTGAGGATAAATAGGATTTTAAATAAATAATTTATTTAAAATAGTTGTGCAACTTGCTTTTGTAGGAAAATACAAGTGGGTGGAGGATAAAGGTGTTTTAAATAAATTATTTATTTAAAATAATTGTGCAACTTGCTTTTGTAGGAAAATACAAGTGGGTGGAGGATAAAGGTGATTTAAATAAATGATTTATTTATTTAAATGTGAGAGGTGGGATTTTGGGGGATTTAAATAAATATTAATTTATTTAAATGTGAGAGAATATTTTAATTAAATAAATATGATTTATTTATTTAATTAATGGTCTGAATTTGGTTAAGTGAATTAAATCAAATAAATTGAATAATTTATTTAATTAATAGGAGAAGAGGGTTAAGATGAATTAATTAAATATATTAATTTAATTAATTATTAATTGATGGTTAAATAATCAAATAAATATTAAATATTCATTTAATTAAGTGGATAGATTTATGTGACTACATTTGCCCCTCTTTGAGATGGTGCAGTTTATCGCGTCGTTTCAAAGAAAGAAAAATAGGTGTGAAGAAATGCCCCATAAAATGTAAATTTAATGGGTGGTATGCCCCCTCGAGAGATGGGCCAAATTTTGTTTTGAAAAATCGGGCGATCTCTCGAAGAAGAATGCAAAGTGGAGGGGAGGTAGAATAGAAGAAATTAGAACTAATGATGAAAGAATGGGAGAAAATGGAGTGAATATGAAGAAACAACAAGCCAGCGAGTACCCTGAGGTCATGCAAGAGATACATAGCAGATGTAGTGTGGGGTTTGGATTGATGCTATACAATTGATCAAAATTGGTTGGACAATCTGGTGCAATCGGTTGAATTGCCCCGGTCAAGTCAAAGCGTGACAGTTGATGTCAGTTGGTCGCTTGAACATGATAAAGTCTGAGTAAGTGAATCAAAGTGACCTGATGGTGACTTAGACAATTGATGTAATTGTCCAATGAAGTCAAGGTATATGAAGCAAAATACTCGTTGAGACGTAGACAATTGATGTAATTGTCCGTTGGATTGTGTTTGATTGGTTGATCAATTGATAGTGTGTGCGTGTGATGGATGGTTGTGGGGAATCATGGCAGCCCCGTTGAGACTAGGTCATTATGATAAATGCCTGATGTAGTCTAGGATTACCATAATCAATTACCTGTTGAGACCCGAAGATACTTGATCAGAGTATCTGTTGATAGTCTAGGTGTGTGGGAGTCGATGTATCTGTGTAGACAGAGTAACTGGCTTGACTTATTGGATGACTTAGGATAGGAAACACAATCCCTCCTATTTAGAGATGGATGGTGATGAACGTGGCTTGATTAGGTTGATTGGGACACGATGTAGGGTATGTGATGCTGATTGTTGAGATGGGGAGGGTTGGGGGGGTTCGATGTTAGAAGAAATGGAGGACCTATGACTCATTCCTATGGAAGAAGAGGAAAATAGAGTATGCATTATTATGACTATGTATGCATGATATGCAACTATTATGAATGTATGGATGGTTGGAATGCAACCGAATGCAGTATATATAGATGAGATGGAATGACGATCCATAGTGCTCTATTTTCATCATTGAGCTTTAAAATGTTGGAAGAGAATACAAGCATCTTGACATAATGATTCAAGATGACCTGAGTATTCCTTACATGGATTTATATATAGAAAGTTAATACAAACGACTTGATATAAGGGATCAAGTCGACCAGAGTATTGCTTGTGGAACAGACAAGGATTATCTCTATTCATGCATGACTTGGATCGTCCTCCTTGATCTTAGGCTGATCATATCCTGAGACAAGTTCATACCGTACTAAGAGATAAAAAACCTTTATCCAGTTTGGATGAGGTAGGAGGAACCAAAGGAAGAGCATTGCACCTGCAAACAAACAATATATACATAAAGAATAAAGAATAAGGATCCTTGGTAATGGTTCATGCTCATATGGTCGAGGTATACGCTGTAGTCAGCAAGCCGTAATGATCTATGACTACATTTTGCATAAGATCATGTAGCTTGGTGAACTTCCCACGTAGACACCATTAGTACATGCCCTAGAACTTCATCGGAAGTAATGCGCAAATGATACAAAACAATGCTGAAAGATCCTAATACAGATAAACAAATGATTGTACGCATAAATCAACCAAGTATTTGATAGCTTAACATAATTTTCTTGTCAAAGAAAATGTCATCTTGTCTTTGTTTTGATAAGGAAGGATGCATCCTTGTTTAAGACAGTTTTTGATTTTGTTGGATGTGGATTGTGTGGTCGATTGATAAATGGTCATTGTGTGAGTACTGTGTTAATGTTGGTTTTGCATCTGCTCGAATGAATATGTACAAGGTGTTGCCATGTTTTTGTGTGATTTTCGATGGGTTTTTTGATGTTTTTTTTTTGGATTTTTTTGAAACAATTTTGAATGTTTTTGGTATTTTGAGAGTCATTTTTGAATGTTTTTGGTATTTTGAGATGATTGCCTGAATGAAGAGCGTAATGACACATAAGACAATGTAGAATCCACTTCCATCACTAGGGTTAAGGGTATTGCCCCCAGTTTTTAGACCTGACTATGAAAAGGGTGGGATGCTAGACGCATGGAGTACTTTCTTAATTGCAGATCAAATAACAAGTCATGGTTGGGATGGATGGATGTGTGTGTGCATGAATGTGATCGCAACAAGTCTGAAAGATACTGGAGCCAGAGCCCTTACGAGTGGCGCCTATTTGCCAGGTTTTCACCATCGCACTTACCCAAGGTGCCACCGGAGTGTTTGTTCACCGTTTGAATGTATGATTTTTCTTTACTTTTTTTTTTTTTGAATGTTTTTGTATTTTCTTTAGGACATTTTCTGAATGTTTTTGATATTTTCTGATATGTAGGGGAGCCTGATGCTCTGTATAGCTTAGGTATAAAACCGTTTGAGGTGCATGCTATTGATTGGATCTGCGAGCAGTTCTCCGTCTGATGTAGCCAACTGATATGCCCCGGACCCGAATACAGCAGTGACAACATATGGGCCGAACCAATTTGATTCAAACTTGCCCTGATGTTCTCGGTTTGGTTGGTTGCGAGGATTCTCTCGTAGAACAAGATCACCTACCTCAAATGTATGAGGTCTAACTCGGTGATTGTAGCTTCTGCTCATGCGCTGCTGATAGGCTTTGAGATGGTTGTATGCAGCTTGTCGCTTCTCATCAAGTAACTCTAAGTCCTGAAGACGTGAGACTCTGTAAGCTTCATCATCAATGAGATTGTGCAAGGAAACCCGTAGTGACGGTATCTCGACCTCAATAGGCAAGATAGCTTCTGCACCATAGACCAATGAATAAGGAGTTGCACCTGTAGGGGTCTGAATGCTAGTTCGATATGCCCATAGCGCTGGATTCAATTGAACATGCCAATCACGGCCGGCATCATTGACTGTCTTCTTTAGGATCCTCAATATGTTTTTATTGGATGCTTCGGCCTGACCATTGCCTTGTGGGTAATAGGGAGTGGAAAAGCGGTGTTGGATATGAAATTTCTCACAAAGCTCACGAACATCCTGATTTTTGAAAGGAAGACCGTTATCTGTGACAATGGACATGGGCACACCATACCGGCAGATGATGTAATTGAGGATGAATGAGGCGATCTGCTTGCCGATGACTTGGGTAAGTGGAACAGCTTCGATCCACTTGGTGAAATATTCGGTGGCGGTAATAATGAATTTATGGCCATTGGATGAAGATGGATGGATTTTACCCACAAGATCAAGACCCCATTGACAAAAAGGCCATGGTGTTGTGATTGGTTGTAGTTCTTGAGCTGGTGCATGTATTAGGTCACCATGAACTTGACATTTTTTGCACTTCCTGACAAAGTAGTAGGAATCCTTTTCCATAGATGGCCAATAGTATCCAGCTTGCATGATCTTCTTGGCTAGTGATGGACCACTTGAGTGAGTCCCGCAAATTCCTTCATGTACCTCTTCCAAAGCCTTTGTTATCTCACCTTGTTCTAGACATCGAAGGAGAGTACCATCAAGACCGCGTCGGTATAGGGTTTCGGCAATAATGGTATATCGAGCAGTTTGGCGAATGAAGGTTTTACGTTGGTTATTCGATTGGTTGGGAGGAAGGGTATGATCGCGAAGATAGGTGTAGAACTCACCGTACCATGGGGATTCAGAACCAACAAGGTGACATATCATCTCGGATTCGGGGATATCATAAGCGGGGATCCAAAGTTGTTCTACCAAGAACTCGTAGCGTGTTGAATTCTGTGGAAGATCTAGTAGAGATGCGATGGTAGCCATAGCGTCAGCAGCTCGATTCTGATCTCTTGGTATCTGCTCAAAAGTGATAGTAGTAAATGATGTCTTTAGATTGTCCACCATTTGCTTGTATGGCATGAGTTTATCATCTTTGGTCTGATATTCATTAGTTGCTTGTCGAATGACCAGTTGTGAGTCGCCATATACTTGTAGTTCTTGTAATTTCCATTGTACGGCTAACCCGAGTCCTGTGATCAAGGCCTCATACTCTGCTATGTTGTTTGTGCATGGAAATGTGAGCCTGTAAGACTTCGGGATGCTATCACCTTGAGGTGTGATAAACAGAATGCCTGCCCCTGAGCCGTGCCTAGTGTATGAACCATCAAAATATAGTTTCCATGGTTGTGCTATTGTGATCATGAATATCTCTTCATCTGGAAAATTGGAAATGAGAGGATGATCGCCTATGAGTGGTGCATCGGCCAACTGATCTGCAATAACCTGACCTTTGATAGCTTTACGGTCCACATACTCAATGTCAAATTCACTTAGAATCATCACCCATTTGGCCAAACGACCTGTCAATGCTGCTTTGCTGAGTAAGTACTTGAGTGGATCAATCTTTGCAATGAGTTGCACCTTGTGTGTTAACAGATAGTGCCTCAGTTTAGTGGCTGCCAAGATTACTGCTAGGCAAGCTCGCTCAATAGGTGTGTAATTGAGTTCATAGCCCACCAGTGTGCGAGAGATGTAGTAAATAGCACACTCTTTTCCTTCTGCATTATGTTGTGCCAGTAGTACACCCAATGCTATACTTGTTGCTGAGATATAGAGCAATAATGGTCTACTTGGATCTGGTGGCATCAGCAATTGTGGATTCATGAGATAGTCTTTAAGCGCCTGAAATGCTTGCTGGCATTTGGCATCCCACTGAAAGCAGATGTTCTTGTGTAGCAGGTGTGTGAATGGGTGACACTTATCAGCCAATTGTGCAATGAATCTGCGGATAGATTGAAGCCGTCCTTGTAGTGTTCTTAGCTGACTGATATTCTTTGGAGGTGGCATGTCCATGATTGCTTTAACCTTTGCTGGATCGACCTCAATGCCTTTGCTTGAGACAATGTATCCTAGAAGCTTCCCGGAGGTCACTCCGAAGACACATTTCTTTGGGTTGAGTCGAACATGGTATTGTTCCAGTCTATCAAAGATTTTATCTAAGATGTGAAGATGTCCTTCTCTAGTAAGTGATTTTGCTAGTAAATCATCCACATAATCTTCCATTATAGTATGCATCATGTCATGGAAGATGGTGGTCATTGCTCTTTGATAGGTCGCTCCTGCATTCTTTAGACCAAAAGGCATTACATTCCAGCAGTATGTGCCCCATGGACATGTGAAGGCTGTCTTATGTTGGTCCTCTGGTGCGATCTTTATTTGATTGTATCCTAAAAAGCCATCCATGAGTGAAAGCATGGCATGTCCTACTGTCAAATCCACTATGATGTCGATATTTGGTAAGGGGAAGTCATCCTTAGGACATGCCTTATTCAGATCTCTGAAGTATGTACAAATGCGGATGCCCCCTTTTGGTTTGCCAACTGGTACAATGTTGGAGATCCATTCTGCATAATCAATTGGCCTAATGAAACCAACATCTAGGAGTTTCTTGAGTTCTGTTTTGACTAGCACTGCAATCTGGGGATGCATCTTACGAAGCTTTTGCTTGACAGGTTTGGCTCCTTCTGCTACGGTGAGATGATGCATGACTAAATCAGGATCAAGCCCAGGCATGTCTGCATATGACCATGCAAAGTTGATCTGACGCTGTTGGAAGAACTCTATAAATTGAGGCTGTTCCTCTGGAGTGAGAAGAGATGCCAGATGTATGATATGAGGGTTTTCAGGAGTCCCCACATTGTATTCTTTAGTCTCCTCAATGAGAATCGTCGATCGTTCCTATTGTGTACTAGCAGGGAGAATGTCAAACCCTTCATCCTCAAGTGCCTCAGAGAGGTTTTCACCGTTGGATACGCTCTTTCTTTTTACTTTTGTTGGATCAAACAGTGCCACAGTGTGGTTTTCACTGGAAGATCCATGTTTTAATGTTATATTTTTGCAGCTGAAGGGTTTGGCATCCGCCCCGAAGTATGCTGCGCTATTAAGTTCAATGGCGAATCCAGCTTTGTGATCCCCGCTTGGTAGATTATCCCTTAATTCCAAAAAGTCAATGATAGCCTCATCATTTTGGAAGAGGTCAAGACATGGGGGATTTGGTTGGTTCCATTCGATGAGTTCAGGGTGGATAATGGGCATTACTTCATCGATTAAGTTAAGTGCGGGAGATGTATCAGTGAGGGTTAAGACAGTGTGGTGAAGGTCGTTGATGGTACTCTCCCTATCAGAATCCGGCATAGGATGAGACGTAGGGTCTGTGGAAGATGTTTCCAGCTCAGGTACCCAAGTGGTCTTTATTTGTGCTTCTCCGTAAACAGGAATGTCTTTGTGTGGCGGAGGTGGTGACGTGTCTTCCTCATCTGAAGTGTTAAGCTATACAGAATCAAATTCCCACTCATGTGAGTCAGTCTCTGAATCACTTTCCAGCATCCGATTGCTATACCATACTGGGATGTCTTTGGAGTTAAACACGACAGGTGTGATTGGTTTATGTATCTTTGAGGTGATCGGTGCTGCAGGAACTGTGATGGGGTTTAAAGGTTTTGTCACTGGAAGTATCGACAGGGTTGATTTAGTGGCTTCTATTGGAATAGCTGGTGCCATAGATGCTGCTACGGGTTCCAATATAGTTGTTGCTATGAATGGTTTTATTGATGTGATGACTGCTGTGGATGGGATTACTAGTTCGATTGGTGGGATTTTTGGCACTGATGATGGTTGCGGTGGGTTTGTGAGCCTCGATGGGGCAGTGACAATATTGCTTGATGGTGCTTTGATTATGAAAGGTGTCCTCTTTACAGTAGGTGGGCAAAATGGTTTGCTAGGTTTTCCTTTAAATCTGAGTTTAGGAAGGATCTCTTTTTCAAAGCCTAGGCCTGTATTACCTTTGGGCTTGAACTCTGGCAGCAGCGGTTCATGTCGTCCTTGTTTGCAGTATCCCAAAGCACTCTGACCATCATATCCCATTCTTTGCATAATGAGGAGGCCTTTGCCATACTGTTCTGTAGGAAGTGTAACTCGCGGTATGTCAGTGGTGATGGGATCTTTATAGATCCAGTCCGCTAGGTCCTCATCTTGTGTTTCTTCCTCTTGACTCCTTCCAAGGACGAAAGGCATCCAAGCACATGCTGGCATGATTAGTCGTTGCTGGAGTAACTGCTGTGGTTTACCATGTGTTTTAGGAGAAGTGGGCATTTGTTCCACACAAAAGAGTTGACTTAAGTTATATTCCCCAGGACCTTCCTCTGCGACTTTCATTTTAAGCTTTTCTTGCTTGGGTATAGGGGTGTTCGAACTGGCAAGAGAGGTGGGACTTACATATGATGTAGAGGAAATGGCTTCCCTATTATTAGGAATAGTAATTTCTGGTTGATGGCTGATATTATGGCAAAATGCAAAGGGATTTGCATCACCCAGGATTGTGATCTCTGCACCATTATGTGGGAACTTGATACATTGATGGTAGGTAGATGGAACGGCTTGCATGGCATGTATCCAAGGTCTTCCTAATAATAGATTATATGGCAGAGGAAGGTCCAGAACCTGACAAATTATGTGTTTTACTACAAGGCCTACTCGGATTGGTAGTACCACAGCTCCTTTGGATGAACGCTCTGCATCATCATAGGCCTTGATGGTGATCTTCTTGCGAGGATCCACTGATTCTATTGCATATCCCAATGCTGTGACCAACTGTAGTGTACAAATGTTTAGGGCTGCTCCTTTATCGATCAAGACTCGCTTGATCCTGTGTTGGTTGACAAAGCCTTCAATGTGTAGCGAAGCATTATGAGGTTGTTGGAAAGAAGAGTTGTCACTTTCAGAAAAAGTGAGACAAGGTGATGACTTTAGATTTCCAACCATGGCTTGAAATTGGTCCGTGTTCAGGTTTGCAGGGACTGACGCTTCTTGGAGTGCTTGATCCAAGATTGTTTTATGAGATGGTGATAGGCGTAATAGCTCTAAAATGGAAATGAGCGCAGGCGTTTTATCTAATTGTTCCACAAGATTGTACTGCTTTGGGATGGAGGTGGTGCCTTGTGGAGCTGCCTTGATGGTAACTTTGCCACGACGCGTAACAACATTGCAATTTGAGGTGGGATTTTTGAAGGTTATGGTTGCAATTTGTTCACTGGCATCATACAGGTGATTGATAGTGTAATTATACGCAGCTTGCGTATAATCAGTGGTATCAGGACCTCGTCTGGACGTCGAAGGACCCCTTTGATCTTGCGATGGAAGTGGATTCTTGAACATCTGATGATCATTATTGGTTGTTTTTGGGTCATGCCCTTCAATTTCAATTTCTCCTCGGTCAATAAGATCCTGAATGAGATCTTTCAATCGGTGACAATTACTTGTCTTGTGTCCTCTTCCTTGATGGAACTCACAATGTTCAGTATCCTTCCACCATGCTGGTTTGACTTGGGGCTCATAATTTGATAACTTAGGTAGAGTGATCAAATTCTGAGAAATAAGTTGTCGCATCACCGTTTCAATGGGTTCCCCTAAGGGAGTGTATGTGCATTTTTGTTTTTGTGGATGGGGTCTTGGTTCATCATGAGATGTGATGCGACCTTGATTAGGAAGAACATTTGTGTTATTTTGAGGTGGAGGATTTTGTCCTGCAAATCGAACCACAGGTTGTGCATTTTGGATAGTTCGAGCATCCACAACTCCATCATTGACGATATTCTTATTCTTGTTCCAGAAGTTCGGTTTATCACTATTGAAGCGCGGGCGAGGACCATCTTTGGGTTCATTAAAGATTTTGATGAGTCCTTTTTTGATGAGTGCCCTTTCACATTTTATACCCTTGGTGATCATATCGTTAAAGGAGTCTGTGTCTTTGACATCCAGGTGAAATTCCATTTCTTCGTTTAAGTTGGAAATGAAAATTTCCACTAGTTCTTGTTCAGGTAACTGAAGAGAACGTCTGCTAGACATTTGGCGCCATCGTTGCAGGAATACTGAGAATAATTCACCTAGTTTTTGTTTGGTGTTGCATAGATCAGCCATGGTGATGTCGCGTTCAATATTATAAGAGTAATGAGATAGGAACTTCTGGATGAGTTCCTCAAATGTTCTTATGCCACTTGGTAGTCGGGAAAACCATGATGTGGTTGTTCCTCCCAAGCTTTGGGGAAAAAGGCGCATTAGGTATGTGTCCTCATAAGCCACTTCAAGACAAGCGGAATGAAATTCTCGGACATGATCACGGGGATCCCCCTTTCCTCTATATTTTTCAAAATTGGGTGTTTCGAACCCGCGTGGAAAGGGTGGCATATAAAGATTCCTATCAAAAGGATAGGGACAGATGTCGTTAAGTGAGAATTGATTGGTCTTAACACCACTATGAAGTTGTTGGGCGAGATTCTCGACTTGTTGCCGCAACATCTCTATTTCATTTGGAGGAGGAGGTGGTGGGTTACCTCGAGGAATGTTATATCTGATGTGATTTCTACCCCTTTCCTCCTCATGGTGACTTTGTCTTTCTGATGCTTGTCTTAATTGGGCAAGATCAAAGTCCGAGGGGAGTTTGGCTCCTTCTTGAGCGAGTTTTAAGAAGTGAGCATCCGCATTGCTCCTTAATATTTCATCAAATAATCTGTTAAAGAGAGGGTTATGCTGGGCCCTCTCTATTGTTGCAGGAGTGGGAGTACTTGGGTTTTCGTCATTCACATTTCCTCCAAGTGCTTCTTGAAATTCATTGAGGTTGTCCTCTTCTTCCTCAATTTCTATTTCTCGTTGCCTTGATCGGGATCGGGTTTGAGCCATTTTGTTTACAAGTTTGGTTTTGAAGTTGATTGAAGATGATGATGAGTTGTTGATGAAATGAAAGATTGATGGTTGGTGATTTGTGTTTGTATGTAGATCTCTAGCACTCTAAAGGTAAATGTAACCAGAATTCTTTCTTTGAATTGCTTGTTTGTTTTGATGATTTTGGATGTGATAAGGTGTAGAGAAATCTGAGATGTGTTACAGATTTTGACTACCTAGTAATGAGAGGATTCACTCATGAACTAGTTTTAACCTGCGTAGATGTGTCTCTTAGGATGAGCTTATCCTAGATGTAGAAACAATCTAAAAGTGATGTGATGTGTTTGATTTCAAGCAATATCTAAAAAGGAATCGTGGGACAAGAACCTCTTAATGTTTTGAGAGTTGGGATGGATTGATGATGAAGTGATGATGTATGAGTGGGATGATGGATGTTTTGTTTTCAACTTCAATAAAAACTTTGTGTTACAAATGGAACAAACTCTACTTCTTCCCTTTCAGGCATTGGTGGCATTTCTCGAGCTGTGTTGTAGGTGATACAGATGTTTGGGAAGAAGTTGGGATTAATCTTTCCTCCTTGATTTTTGTGATAACTCAGAGCTCTATATTGCATAAAAGCTCTACGGTTCAATGATTCGGAATCAAATTCTTTTGTTTTACCTTGAAGATAGAGACGCATGCGATGTAGAAAGACTCTATGTGAGACAAAGATTTGTCTATTGAGATAGAAGAATTTCCTCCTTTTGATCAAAGCCTTTGAGCTTAATGGTCTCCTTCTTAAGTTGATATTCTGATGACACTTCTTCTTTCGCAAGATGTGAAGAATGGTCATAAAATTTGACTCTTTGTTGTTTGTACTTTGTTTTTGATGTGTTTGGTTGTTTTTGAGAAATGTTGGATGAGTACTTTGTTTTTGAAAGTGATTTGCTGATTTTTCTTTGACAAGAAAACAAAGCAAGCACACAAACACAAGAATGTTGCCCCCAAAGGCACAAATGAGTATGGGTCTAGATCAACCCAATCTTTGGACTTGTATATGACCCTTCCTTTAGATTTATTTTAAAGTGTATTTCCAAAGCCTGAAGTCGGCTCAATTTGCACTAGGTCTGTAAAACGAACACACTTCAAACACTTTTTATCCCTAAGGTCAAATGGCCAGTTGTGATAAATTTAGCCCACATCTTGATATTTCTTCGACTTTGGTACTACATACCTTATGAATCCCACCGTGGCAGGTAAGGATGTGATATACTAAGTCTTGCATGAGCATAACAAATAGATGATCCCTATGATGGGGGAGTCACCACTTTTATCAAGCCACAAGTGACTTTTCAAAAAGCTATGTTTCTACTCAAGGAAATATGTATGGTGAGTATCTTGGGAGAAAAACCATCTATGCTCTTGCACTAAATTATATCTCAAATATCCTCAATCAATAGAACGGGTGGGCTACTACTTAAAGGTGTTTAGTCATGTTCGATATTTTTGGACATAAGTTCATTATGCAGTGACTCACTTAAGAGCCTTGTAACTGGTGGTGGGGCCCATTTGTCCTTTCGGCCAGTTACACTGTAGGAACAGCTATACCCAAGGCTACAGCTTTCGCTCTCACCTGATTTCTATAGCGGCTCGAAGGATTTACCGCTCGAGGTCGTTCCCAAGAGTATCGATCCCTTGGCAGGCCTCTCTTAAAAAGATAAAATTTGAGCGTTACTAACACTTTTCTCTTGCACCTAGGACCACGAGAGCCAAGGGAGAGGATAGTGTGTGTTAGAGGTAGGACCACTTGACCAACTCTTTTGCACAAGTGTGCCAAACACAAAATTCACTTGTTCCTTTTAATTTGTCATCGCAATGATTTTCTATCTATTTGGAGATGTTGCTCCAACAATCATGGTGTTCTTTTTAATTTTCAAAGGCAATTGTTGGAGTAAACTAGAATTTGAAAATCCTGGTCAACTTAATGAAAAACACGTTTGCATGAAGTAAAATTGCTTTAAAAATGAGACAAGTTGATTGTGAATTTTATTTGCACCAAAAATGGAAGTGTGGATTGTAAGTTTTATCTTGATGCAAGAAATAAAATTTGCCTTGTTGATTTTAAGCACCAAAAGAATTTGTTCCTAACTTTGCAACAAAAAAAATTTGCATGTTTGTTTTTGTGATTCTTTTTAACTTTGAACAAGTGTGATTCTTTTTTAGAGCTCCAAATGAAAGATATGGTTCTTTTTAAAACTCCAAATGAAAGTGTAGTTGATTTTAACCCAAAAGGAAAATGAATTTATTTTATCCTAACTTGAAAGACAAAGTTAGCAATATGAACAAATTTATTTCCTAAGCTAAAATTGCTAAAAATAATGCTATTGTAGGGGTTAGTTAAAACCTGCACAAAAGATAATTAGTTAGAAAAATCTGCATGTTTTGGTGGGCTTCTACAAGCCTAAAATTTTTGGTTTTCGGTTACAAGGAATTTTCTTACAACTCTTTGTTACAATAGCTCTACTCTGTGTGAAAACAGAAGTGCTATTTAACATGAAAGAGCAACATTATAGACAATAGCGTTAAAGTATCAATTTGCGAAGGTGCTAAATTGAGAAGAAAAATGCAAGAGAATGACCTGTGTGTCAATTAAAACATTCAAAAGTTAGTAGTCTTCAAAATGATTGCTCTTTGATTCATGTCGGGTTCACCAAATGATGTCATGGAAATGGGGACAAGGCAACAACAAAGTTCAA
Source organism: Cryptomeria japonica (assembly GCF_030272615.1). Classification (NCBI taxonomy): domain Eukaryota; kingdom Viridiplantae; phylum Streptophyta; class Pinopsida; order Cupressales; family Cupressaceae; genus Cryptomeria; species Cryptomeria japonica. Next base: position 812,753,266 of record NC_081414.1, on the reverse strand, counting down.
TGTTAATAAGTTAGTTTCAACCATAAAAACAAAACAAAGAACTAAAAACCATTCCAAACATATCAAGAGAGATTTCAAAAAGCATGAAAGAAGTTTAACAAAATAAAAGAAAGGAGAAGAGCCTCCCTAAGATGCTTCCATGATGCCTTTTGATGCGTGTTCGATTCACGTCGGGTTCACCAAATGATGCTCTGCAAAAAGGATTAGAAAATCTATTTGATGGCAACACACACAAGAGCACAAGAAACAAACGTTAGTGTTAGCAACAAAAGATTATCCTAAACAGGCATATCAAGAGAGATATTAAGCATGAAATAGAAAGCATATAAACATAGAATGAAATAGCTAATCAAGATGCTCATAGTTGCTCCTCCCTTGTTCCTCTCCTCTCCAAGTCCCAAATGAGTGTAGCTCTCAGCTTTTAGCACTAGCCATGGATGCCATATGGAGATTCAAGATGGTTGAATATGATAAGCAAATACTATGCAAGAGTAGATAGTGATGCTATGAAAAAGCTCTATGCTAATGCCAGTATAACAACAATACTCTAAAATGCTTCCTTTTGCTTGAGGAGAAGGGTTCTATTTATAGAAGAAATGGGGAAATGAAGGGTTAAGATTGAATGGTTTAATCAAGGGCCAAGTTTGAAAGTTGGGGATCCATGTGCACAATTGGCACCAATAAAATGGTGACAAGTGTCAACATAGGATTGGGTTGAGAGAAGAGGTTGGAGGCATTAAAGGCCTGAGAAGACCTCATGGTTATCTAGAAGGTAAGGGTCAAGTCTAAATTAGGATTACCCACTGGATTAGGAGTTAATGCAAGGATAAACCTTTGTGCAAATGATTAAGAGATAATCATGGTCAAAGCATTAAAGGCTTGATGAGACCCTTGGGTTGGGTAGAGGTTGAGTCAAAACAAATGTTTTAACCATGTGGGAGGGTTTGAGGTAACCATTAATGGTTATTGGAGACTTTGGGGATTAAGTGGTTGAAGGTTGAAAGCCTTCAATGGTTATCAAAGACTTTGAGCCATTTAGTGGTTGAAGGTTGGAAGCTTTCAAAGGTTATCCAAGACTTTGAGACATTTAGTGGTTGAAGGTTGAAAGCCTTTAATGGTTATCAAAGACTTTTAGGTTTTGAGAAGTGACTCCATTTTGCTTAGGAATGTGACAATAATTAGGGGATGGATTAAGTTAATTAGGAAGGGGTTAGAAGAATCTAGAAGGGGATTAGATTTTGCAAGTGGATTTGGTGGGTGAGGGAAAATAGGATTTTATTAAAATAAAAATTCATTTATTTCAATAAATGTGTGCAAGTTGTATTTGGATAAATATTCAAATAAATATTAATTTATTTAAATGAGAAAAAGGAAGATAAAGCATTAAAATGCTTGAAGACTTTGAGGGGAACCATTAAAGGCTTGAAGACTTTAAGGAAAACCATTAAAGTCTTAAGAAGACTATAGAAGGAAGCCATCACGTTTGAAGACTTTAAAGCCATCAAGTTTGAATACTTTAAGGGAAACCATTAAAGGTTTCAAGTGGGTGAGGATAAATAGGATTTTAAATAAATAATTTATTTAAAATAGTTGTGCAACTTGCTTTTGTAGGAAAATACAAGTGGGTGGAGGATAAAGGTGTTTTAAATAAATTATTTATTTAAAATAATTGTGCAACTTGCTTTTGTAGGAAAATACAAGTGGGTGGAGGATAAAGGTGATTTAAATAAATGATTTATTTATTTAAATGTGAGAGGTGGGATTTTGGGGGATTTAAATAAATATTAATTTATTTAAATGTGAGAGAATATTTTAATTAAATAAATATGATTTATTTATTTAATTAATGGTCTGAATTTGGTTAAGTGAATTAAATCAAATAAATTGAATAATTTATTTAATTAATAGGAGAAGAGGGTTAAGATGAATTAATTAAATATATTAATTTAATTAATTATTAATTGATGGTTAAATAATCAAATAAATATTAAATATTCATTTAATTAAGTGGACAGATTTATGTGACTACATATTTTATATTGAAAATAATGATAGAATTATGAGAATTATAATTATGAATACTATCAAAATATATCATACAATAAATATAATGTAAATATTATCAAATCATTATATATTAATATCTAAGTTTAGTAGAGTAGAATGACTAAAAATCAATTAGTTGCAAAATTTACAAGGTTGAATATCATTACATTGAGACACATTCTTTCCTCTTATTAACATAAAGCTAAAATAATTAAAAATTAAAAAAATAATTGATTACAAATTGAGTTTGGTAATCTTAAAGGATTCTTGTTACAATAGTTCCAAAAATCTTGGAAATGTAAATAGATTGAAGAGAAACAATGAAAACAATAGTAGGAATCGTACAAACTCCATGAACAAGGTATAAACCTTTTTAGCCTTGAAGATTGTTCTTGTTGTGAGTATCATAAGTAATTCTTGTCTTTATGCTAAAAAAAAAGTGAAAAAATGACAAAGCAATTAACAAAAAGAATAACAAAGCTGGCATAGTAGTTAGAATTCACAAAATATTGACCCGTATAGGGCAATCCTGATCACTTTGAGTATCAAACTTGATATTGTTCCAATTGGAAGTGGATTTAACATAACAAGAAATAACCTAATATCCTTCTCTTTTACTATGGCTTATTGCAAATATGATTTTGTGTTGTCACCGACATCACACTTGTTGTCATTGATGTCAACCAAGGTCCGAAAGTATGTGATCAGTGGTGCTATATTTGGAGTTTTCTCATGTGTTCATATTAATGTATGGAGATTGATGGTGATGGCTGTAGATGGTATATCTGATTGACTCACGACTATTCCAGAACATTGAAGATGATTTAGATGTTTGCAATAGATTTTGACTAAGTATGATTGTTCTAGTGAATAGTTTGTCAGATAGGGTTTAGTCTTCTAGTCCGCATTATGTTGTATTGTTTCATCTTTGCTTGCAGTTGTAGTATGATGGTTGATGCAAAAGAATGTTATATCTAGTTTTCATGTTCCTATTTGTTTCACAATTGATTTGGTGTCAGTTATGCAGTGATAGTGTATCTGTTTGCAAGAATGATTTGCATTCCTCCGCCTTCTAATGTTTCTAATACCACAGTTCTCTAATAAAGTATTATAAGTTGTAATGGCTTAAAAATAGGATTTCACAATTTTAGCTATGTAAGCTAGGAATTAGACCTATTTCACACACATTACATTAAAAAGAGATTGAACTCAATAGATTCAACCTCAATTCTATCGAGAAGAGGGTTGAATGCAGATTGAATTTTGTTCCCTTTTGATTGAGTTGAAAATGCATTTGAAAGGATGTAATTTGGATGTTAGGGTTAGATGACAACAATCAACATATATAGGAAATCTTTAATCAGATGTGAAGCCGTGGATGCAGACATAAAACTAATATGCAAAGGGGAACCTATAATTGAAGCCACGATAGGGATGCATTTAGCATCCTGGTCCTCTTGGAGCACCCCAATCCACAGAGTTGTCTCAATACTTTGCAAAAGTGTCACAACCCTTAATTTTTGAAAGTTTATTTAATTTTTTTTATCTATTAAACAATTTATATATTTATATATATACATATAAATTAATATTATTGTATTTATAATTTAATACTAGAGGGGGAAATCAAAAGTGAACCTAATCAATATTAATGAGTAAGTGTTAATTAAGCCGATAGGCTTTTAGTGGGGGCTTTTGCCTGCCGAAGTGTAAGACTTTCTGATCGTTGAGTTTTTAGCGATCGAATTTTTTTTCTTGGCACTGGTGACGTGTTGGCGGCAATCATTCGTGGGCTTCTCTTCGTGGGTTGACATGAATCTCGAAGTCTTTGTTGTCCTCGCGTTGGTGCAATGACCGTACTTTAGCTTGGCTCCGTCGGTCGGCATGAATCCCGAACTGTTCATTGGATTGGTCTCTGATAGTGGGCACGAATCTCAAAGTCATTGTCATCTTCAAAACAAAGGTATAATTGTCGCCTAAACCTAATTAATTTTTGGTTGTCTTCATTCTGTCAATTATTTTGCTTTGCAAGTTATCGCGTTGTTAGGGTGAGCCGTGAACTGCCATCTCCTTGAATTTTACCATTGACTTGTTAGGGTTTTGCTGTGAAGTCTGTTACTCTAAAAGGTAAGTTGTTTGCATTTTATTAGTGTTTGATATTTGTTTATGTTGTACAAAATGTGTGGAATTTATTTTTGACCTCTTTTGGGTTATTGTTTTCCTGTCATTGGATTTTGTTTGCAGGTTGTGAGTGCTTTTCCATCTTCAAAACAAACGTATACTCACCGCCTAACCCTAATTGCTTTTCATTGCTGTCAACTATGTTACTCTGCAAGGTATGTTTCCTTAGTGTTTATTAGTGTTTTCTTCTTGTTTGTTTGCAAAGTAAATTTGTTCCTATTTTAATGGGTTTAGTTTTGACATCTTTTAGGTTTATTGTTTTCCTGTCATTGGATTTTCTTTGCATGTTACGAGTTCTTATAGCTTTTAGGGTCCTGTTTGGGTTAAGTCCCAATAGTTTAATGCCATTCATCTATGGGGTTGTGACATTGTGCTAGCCTTTTCTGTTATCTCTTATTCTCTGCAAGGTATCCATGTTTTGAATGCTTCAAAGGTAAGAAAGTTTTGGGTATGAAATTTTATAGGGTTTATAAATTTCTTACAAATTAGGGCCATGAGTAAATTTATGCTTGATGTTTATGCTTAATAGAGGAATTTTGTAATTAGAAGCCTTTCTGAAATTTTATAAGCTTTATAGTTTTTTTTGAATTACGGCCATGAGCAAATTTTAAATTAATTTTAGAGGATTTATTGTTATTTTTGAATTACGGTCATGAGTAAAATTGAAGGAACAACTTTTCTTCGACTTCTTGTGCAGTGCAATTAATGGGTTGGTTTTTGGTTAATGTAAATTGAAAACTGAGTATTGTTTAATGCCATTAATCTATAGGGTTGTGGCGTAGTGCTAGGGTTTGGTGTGATTTGTCACTTTGTTTCCGTGAAGTCTTTTACTCTACAAGCTAAATTTCTTTGGGTTTTATTAGTGTTCAATTTTTGTTTTTCTGCAAAGTAAGGTTCTTTCTGTTCAATCCACCTTAGTTTTGAGCTCTTTTTGGTTTGTTGTTTTCCTGTCATTGGCTTTTGTTTGTAGGTTGGGAGTGATTTTAGGTTTTAGGGTTCAGTTTGGGTTGATCTCCAATATTTTAATGCCATTAATCTTTGTGTGTGTGTGAAAAGTGGAATAAGTCTGATAGCTACAAGCACAACACTTCAATTAAGTCATTGCATGTATGGTTAGACAAATATAATCAATGAATAATAAACCATAATAAAGAGACTAATTGCCTTCTAAAAGATGCGAGTATAAGATTTCTCTCAAATTTATATAAGCAATACCAGTGACTAGACTACACCAAGACGAAGGATTTAATCTATATGAGCATGATATTAAGCTAATATGGATGCAAATAATAAAAAAAGCACAATATCTTCAATGACTCTAGAGTGAAATTAGCATGATAATAATCTCCAAGCATGTTCTCAAAAATCTCCAGGGTAGGTTTGAATGAGAGCTAAAGGCTGAATTTATAGAGAATTCTCAAGAGATCAATAAAAAGCACAATTTAGGATTAATTGAAATAATTGAGAAATCAGGGTCAGTTAACCTTGAGATAGATTCCAATTATAGTTTAATTGAAATGAATTCAAATAAGAAGTTCAAGTTGCATTAGAAATAATAATTAAATTAATTCCAAGCACTTGTGATAAAAATAGGTAATTCCATGCAATTATTTGATTTATTCAAGAAAAGAGTGTTTTCAATGCAACTGAACTTCTTTTTCTGAAAAGCTTTGAGTTCCAATTCAATAATTCAATTAATTGCTTTTTTGATTTCAAGTTCTCAATTTAGAAAAAGAAATAATATCTCAAGTTTGATTTCTCTCTCAATTCAATTCTTTTTGTTTTATTTTCAATTCGACTCTTGCTTTGTAATTAATTCCTCTTTTGTAATAAATTAATTCCTTTTTGCATGATTAAATGGTAAATTTATTAATTAATTAAATATGCTAGGATATTTAATAAATTAAAATAGGATAATTGATCAAAATAATATTCTTGGAATGATTCAATTAATTAAATAAATATTTAATTAATATTTGAGTAATTGATTTGCCATGTGATATTTGATGATTAAAGAATTAAACATGTGCTCAAGATTGATTTAATTACCTTTGGTTAGGACCTTGGTGATGTTGTCGAGATTAGGGGCCCATGGTTAAGATGACCAATTTTAGGGTATTACATTTTCCCCTCTTTGAATTAATGTGCGAGCAACGCATTGGTTCAAAGAATAGTTGATGTCTAGGACATGCCAGTTCTAAACTTGATTGATCACGAACTAGAAAAAGAGCAAGGTGTTTAGCTTGATTTGATGCGATGAAGCTGAATAGAGTTTGATTAAAGTGATACTGATCCTGAACTTGATTGAACTTAGGAACGATAGAGAGTAAAGATATCGAACTTGAACTTGATTGATAAAGAAGTAGATCTTACTCATCTAGAACTTGATTGAACTAGACACAATGAGCTAAGATAAAATCAATCTTGAACTTGATTGATCAAGACATGATGAGTGAAGATAAACTGTCCATCTTGATTCGATGCGATGAAACTGAACACCTGCTTACATTGAGCGTGTGATTGAAGATACTCTTAAAATTTTTGATTGAGTTTAAATGAATAATCAACTTGATGAAAATTGATGAAATTGATTAACGTTAAGAGATTGATTTAGATGAAGACAAATATTAGCTTGATATGAAGCGATGAAACTGATATGCCCCTAGCAATTAATTCTATTCAGATGATTGAGAGATCTCAACTTGATATGAAGTGATGAAGTTGAGATGCCCCTTAGCAATAAGAATTTGATCTTCTTTAGTTGAAAATATTTTTTCTTGACTTTTGGTGAAGATTTGAAAATTTTCTTGACTTTGAAGATGTGAGGTCATGAGGTCATGAGTATGCCCCCTCAAGAGAGAAATCAAAAGATAGCGAGGGTACATGATTATAGGCAATTGTTAGCGATGATAAGTTATTTGAGCACAAATGATTTCGGAGGAATTTTTGAAAATTTGGCATTGATTAATTAGAAATTGAGCGCAAAGTTGTTTTGTAGAATTGAAATTGAATTGAGATTTAGCATTGATTCATGAGAAATTGAGCACAATTTGAAGAAAGAATGAGCTTTTGATAGAAAATTGTTAAGTGGTCCAAATTTTGTGAAATTGACTAGCAAAATGATCTCGAATTTTGATTTCGATCCCAAAAATGGAATCAGAATGAGAAAATTAGCTAAGGGTACAATTTTTATGTCCATTGGAGCAAGTTGAAAAATTAGGGTTTGGGCTATATAATGGGTAAAAGTGTCATTTTCAATTCATTTTAACCCTCCAAGTTTGAAAATTCAAAAAGCATTCTGCAAAGAAAATGGTGGTCCCTACTCATGAGCATCGATTCAAGCGCCAAAGATGACATAATCGACCCAGGAACTATGAGCTAGCAGTAAGTGATCATCTTAAGCCTCTTTATGTTCTCAATTTTGAATTTTTTTGTTCATTTTTCATGTTTTTGGCACATTGGAAGTTGGTTTTCACGTTTTGTCATGCGATACAGGATCCTGTCTTGTACGACAAACTGTTGAATTTTCTTTTATCATTTGAAACCACTAGTTTTGTCGTTCGAACCCCACCCTTGTATTGTACGACAACATTGTAAAAAGACCAGTTTGTTGTCCCAAGTCTAATATTTTATTGTATGGGGATGTTTTGTCGTACGGGGCCTAATCCTGACTCATATGAGTTGCTGCTCTTCTGTGTTTTGTTGTTTGGGAAACAGTGAGCATTTTTGAAGGTCTAAACTTGAAATTTTGATTTTGCACTTGACGTAGTTGGATTTGCGTGATGTTTTACTTCTCTTGTAGGCTTATTTGGAATGTTTTCTGATACTTCGTTGTTGGTTTTTGTAGGTTTGATTACCTCATGTTCTTTTGAGATGCGTTTATCCTCCTATGATGAATTTAGTTTGACAGTTATTAGAGGTTGAGCAGGCTCATATTGATTGTGCGGTTTGACTCATCTTCTTGGTTTACCAGATATCTATGTGAATCACGGTATGCTCACAACATTGGTTGAGCGATTCTATTCAGAGCATAACATGTTTCATTTTCCAGTGGGGGAGATGACTATCACTCCCGAGGATGTATATAGGATCCTCCGTATCCTTTTTGCTGGGAATAAGGTAGATTATGATGCAGCGCTGCTACCTGGATTATAGGCGGTTAGGCATGTCTTTAGGGATCCAGATATTTTGACACATTCCATTAGTTGGGACATCATGATGAGTAGGTACAATGAGGAGTTTCCTTTGGCTTGTGTTCTAGCAGGTTTCATTGACTATTTTCTGATGTCAGATAGAGGAAAATAGGGATTCTAGTGTGGATGGGGCAGGATGCTAGAGAGGCTGATTGAGACACCTTAGAGGCTTGGCTAGGGTTCTTGCATATTAGCCCACATGTATCGCGAGATGCATGAGATTGTGTAAAGAGAGGGTAAGAGTATGGCTGTAGGTGTTTTGATTTTATAGGTTTGGGCTTGGGAGCACCTCCTAGTTTGTCAGCCTATTGTAGATGATAGCAGAGAGCTTGGGTAGGCGATTGTATATAGATATACAGGCTATATTACATAGCCCCATCTAGGAAAGACCGATGTTTGGTGATGACAGCTTGATGACCTGATAGCCATAGTATGGAGACCGTATAGGGGTTTAGAGCCATGGGATGACTGGCAACTAGTATGCAGGGATCTTTTTGTTACACACCCACTTATTGGCAGATCATAGACTATAGTAGAGCAATTTGTAGTTTCTCGAGTGATGAGGTAGTATGGTAGGCCTCAGGGGATCTCGTAGGAGTTCACAAAGTATGTGTGTTATGTTGATGAGGAGAGACAGGGATGGTCTCCGAGGTTATCCTATGCCTTGAGTATGCAAGAGCTAACTGGTTTACAATGCTTGAGATGGGATTACATGGATGATGTTGTAGATGTGGGGGTATTGCCCCAGTACAGAGATTGGTTCCAGCAGCATCCATTTCCTAGATTCACAGATCCACCTAAGCAGGCACCTCACATTAAGGATATTAAGGATGATGCCCCTGCACAAGGATAGGGACAAAGATACGGACAAGGACAAAGAGCAGAGGCTCTGAGGCAGGCAAGTGGCAATCCTACTGCTACTAGTAGCAGGGTTCCATCTGGGGTTGGACAACAGAGGGGTGAGGGTGCATCCCTTGGGAGGATAGGTGTGTGGTTGGGCAGAGCTAAGGAGGAGCGAGTAGCTTTGAGACAAGTCCAATAGTGATGAGAGGAGAAGGGTGGAGCTGGAGGTGGAGATGGGGGTGGAGAGCCTGCGAGAGAGTAGGGGACTAATGCAGGACGGTCGATGAGAGAACTATTGGCATTATGTGAACCGACATGGCATTACGTGAACTAGCATGAAGACATAATGATATTATATGTTGTCATTGATGTCAATATGAGACATGGTGTGAACTGGCACATGTGATAGGTGAAGAGAGAGGAACTAACATATGTATGAACTAGTTTATATGCCAAAGTGAAGCGGCATATTTGTTCAAGGTGAACCAACATGTAGTTATGGGAACTAGCACATGGAAGCATTGTATGACTATCGGTTGGTAGGTAGCTTCCACTTCAGGGTTTCCAATTGGAGTACCTTAAGTTTGTGAGACTCAATCGATGATCTTTGTGTGATGAGTTAGCAGTATGATGGAGGATAGATCGTGTTGCCACGTAAGCTCTGTGCGTGTGAAGGATCTTGCATGAAGAAGACTATTCCTATCTACCTCAGGAATGAGTGAAGTCAGTCAAATGGTGATACCTTGTAAAGGGTTATCAGCTACCATGAAATCAGTGGATAATGGATGATGGAGAATGTCTTGAGATCAATTCAAGATTGTTGCATTTAATGCAGTATGATTCAACGATCAGGATCAAACTGTTTGAATTGCTTAACCTAACAGGTTTAGGGTTTAGGGTTTTTGCTACCGACCTGTATGTTTCCTATAAGGTCGATGTTGTGTTTCTTTCTAAAGTTGTTGGCAAAAGTTGTGAGTGTGTATCCAAGAGAAGTGATACATGATTCTTGCTAGACCAAAGGAGAGAAGAGATATCTGCAAAGTGAATGTGCAGAAGGTGAAGAGGAGCCTAAACGGATCTGCATTAGCATTTAGTGCTATTAATAGATCATTGTAATTCTTGTTGATCTCTAACCACTTCAACAGTTGTAAAATCCCCTAACAGGGTAGCCTTAACTGGCTTGATTCAAAATCCCTTAAATCGGGTGGTCTTAACTGGCTTGATTAAAATCCCTTAACCGAGTAACTCGAGGCTAATGAGTTCCGAGAAGCTAGAGAGCTTAGGAGATCCTTTCAGCTATTGAGTTCTTGAAATCCTCTAACAAGGTGACCCTACCGGGTTTAACCCTTAACCGGGTGATCCCTAATAGGATCGGTTCCTACTAGAACCTATTGTAATGTCCTTAACTAGACAAGGCTCCTAACAGAGTAGACTTCTAAAGAGTTCAAAAAGCAACTTGTGGGTATTCATCCCCACCGTGGTTTTTCCCAATTGGGCTTCCACATGAAAAATATGTGTGTCATGTGAAATGCTTTTGTCTTGTGATGCTTTGTTTTACTTGTTAAGCATATGAAGGTTCTATGTTTTATGCCTATCTATAAAACATATTGCACTCACTGTTGTGAAGATCTGATGGTTAAGTTTACTTGTTTAAGCATGAGAATATAATGATACAGTAGTATTGAGCTAAGAGGGTAGCTTATTGAATGACCGGTTCATGATTGAGTGAGCTGTACTAGATGTTATCAGTTGCACTCTATTTTACTGGTATCCCAGCTTGTCAGTCATTTGGGGTATTTGTTGTCAAACCGGTTTTGGACTATATTTGTGTTTGTACTAATTCACCCCCCCTCTCAGTACCAGTTTGGTACTCGTGGTTCATCATTGAGTTATCAAGAATGTCTAGCGGAGCTGCAGTCATAGTTGACAGTGGCTCAGACTCAGTTGGTGGAGCGAGACCGATAGCTAGCAGATCTTAAGGCTGAGCACGAGCATCAGGTCACAAAGATGAGAGAAGAGATGAGAGTAGAGATAGATGCATTGTGGTAGGAGGTCCTTCACCAGATGAGTAGGGTGACATACTATGTTGGAGTGTATAGCATAGCAGTTCCAGTTGTGCAACAGGTTGTCCCCTACTCGTAGTACATGGCATGGTCAGAGGGAGCTCGGGAACCTCATCAGGATCCCGGTTAGCAGGCTCCTCCACCTCCACTAGGTGATGAGGGAGAGGCCGAGAGCTAGATATTTTTTTGCAGACACACCCATTTTTTTGTAGCCTATACGATTCTTTTTCCGATGGGATTATGTATATGTCATTTTACATCATTTTGTACTATAAGACTTTATACGATATATATATATATATATATATATATATATATATATATATACGAGATCTGATTTGACTTCATCGTACTTGTGTTGATTCATTTATGAGATGCATTCTATATGCTTTATTCTACATGTATGCATTTCTTTTCATCATGGATGTATGTAATGCAAATGAATATGAATGTTTATTTTTGTTTCTTTTCATATGCAAATAAATGATGACATGAGTAATGAGTAATGCAAATTTTTATTTATTTTATGCAATAAGATGAATACAAATGAGTAATATGAAATATATGAATCTATATAAAATGCTTATGTATGCAGCTAACATCTCAAAACACAAGTACTCGATTGGAAAAATGATGAAAAAGAGACCACTTAGAGTAGAAATGATGATGCTTTTGTTGGCATTATGTGAATCAGTATGAGGATATGATGACATTGTATGTTGTCATTGATATCAATATGCTGAAGAAGAGAGAACCGGTATGTTACCAAGAACCGGTATATGTGAAAACCGATATAACATTATGAATCGGTATATGTGCCAAAGTGAAGCGGTGTGTTTGTTCAAGGTGAACCGGCATGTGGTTATGGGAACTGGTACATGGAAGCTTTGTATGACTACCAGTTGGTAGTCCCAACCTTAGGGTTTTCGGTTGAAGTACTTCAAGCCTGTGTGACTCAACTGGTGACTTTGTGTGATGAGTTAGCATTGTAAAAAAGAATAGATCATGTTGCCACATTAGCCATGTGCACGTGAAGGATCTTGCATGAAGGAGATTGTCCCTATCTACCTCGAGAATGTGCGAAGTTTGTAAACGGTGATAACACGTGATGGATTATCAGCCGCCATGAAATCAGTGGAAGACGAATGATGGAGAACATCTTGAGATTGGTTCAAGACTATTGCATTTAATGCAATGTGCTCAACGGTCAGGATTGAACCGTTTGAATTGCTTAACCTAATAGGTTTTAGAGTTTAGGGTTTATGCTACCGACCTATCTGTTTCCTATAAGGTTGATGTTGTGTTTATTTCTGAGGTTGTTGACAAAAGTTGTGTGTGTGTATCCAAGAGAAGGGATACGTGATTCTTGCCAGACCAGAGAAGAGAAGTGATACCTATAGAGTGTAAGTGCAAAAGGTGAAGAGGAGCTAAAGCGGATCTGCATTGACATTGAGTGCTGTTACTAGATCATTGTAATACCTGTTGATCTCTAACCACTTCAACAGTTGGGAAATCCCTTAACAGGGTAGCTTTAACCAACATACTATAAATCCTTTAACAGGGTGATTCAAACCATTGAGTTCTTGAAATCCTCTAACAAGGTAACCTTTAACAGGGCTTAACCCTTAACCGGGTATTCTAGCCATCCCTTAACTGGGTGATCCCTAACAGGATCAGTTCCTAACAAAACCTATTGTATCAGTCTTTAACCGGACAAGGCTCCTAACAAAGCAGACTTCTAAAGAGTTCAAAAATAGCTTGTGGGTATTCATCCCCACCGTGGTTTTTCCCAATTGGGTTTCCACGTGAAAAATCCATGTGTCATGTGTGGTGTTACTCATGTGATGGTTTAAGTGATATGTGTTTGAAGGTAAAACATGTCGATCTAGCTATTTATATATCTTTGATGATAGATTACCTGTTCATGCACTAGGGTGAAATGGAATGAAGTATTAGATTGTTTGAAAAGATAAGTGTCAACCGGTTTATGCTTGTCTAAGTTATTCTAGGTTTTGCCAGTTGTACTCTATTTAAGACCGGTGTTACTATTTGTCTGCTAAAGAACAGTGTCTCCTGACAAACTAGTTTAGGATTGTGTTTTTGTCTATACTGATTCACCCCCCGTCTCAGTACTAATTTGGTACTATCTATTCATCATTAAGTTATCAATTGGTATCAGAGCTACTAGGTCCTCTGTGTTATTAGCTTAACTACTTGAGGAAAAGATCCTAGTCTAATGATGAAGAGGGAAGGTCAAAAGTTCAATAGAGATAATTTCAGTATATGGAGAGACAAAATGAAGATATACATTAGAAGCATGGGTGTTCAACACTAGAGCTATGTTGAGAATGCTTATGTTTCCCCTATCGGTACTCTCATCGATGACCAAAAGAGAGAGATGCAAGAGAATGGGCAAGTCATGGAAGCCCTAATTAGAAGTTTATCTGACATTGAGCTTATTGATGTCCAAGATAAAGTAAATCCCAAATAAGTATGGGATACTCTTGAAAATATCTATGGCGGTGATGAGAATGTAAAACAAGTTAAGGAAGAAAGCCTTAGAGGGAAGTTTGAAGACATGCGGATGGTTGAAGGTGAGACCATTCAATAGTATGGAATAAGAATCAAAACTGTTGTCGGAGATATCAAGAGTGCAGGTGGTAAAATGGAAGATTCCACTGTGGTAAGAAAAGTCCCGAGATCCTTATTACCAGTCTATGCAATAAGGGTTGCTGCTATTTAGGAGTTGAGATCAATAGACAAGTCTAAGGTATATCTAGACTTTGTCATTGCAAAGTTGACAACCTATGAGCTAAATAGTTTTGATGGCAGTGTTCAAAAGATTGAATCAACTTTTAAAGCTTCTGCTGTACCATCCAGAAAAGGAAAAGAAGCTAGCACTTGTGGTGAACCAAGATAGAGCAGAGAAATGGATGATGAGGAGATTCTGATGGCATTTGAAGCTCTTCTTGCCAGGAAACTTCCTAAAGGAACCGATCAATAAAGAGGTAAGCTCCCTTTGAAATGATTTTCTTGTAACCAGATAGGACATATTGTAGTAAACTATCCTAATGGTGACAACAAGGACAAACCAAAAAGGTTCAAGAAATTCAAAGGAGGAAACTAGAGAAACTGTTTTGTGGTAGTTGATGAAGGTGTCACAGATGAGGAGTCAGAAGATGAAGAAAATTAAGATATTGTGTTTGTTGCAGTCAAGGAAGATGTTTCAGACAAGAAGGCTCTTGTCTCTTGCTTTGATAATTCCAATGAGTGGATTATTAACAATGGTTGTTCTCACCATATGACTAGTGACCAGAGCAAGTTTCTATCCTTGGAAGAGTATGATGGTGGCATGGTTCACTTTGGTAATGATGCATCATGTATGGTCAAAGGTAGAAGGTCCATCTCTTTGAATGGAAAGAGTAGTGCTGACAATGTGTATTGGGTTTATGGTCTAAGACACAACCTTCAGAGTGTTGCCTAGCTGAATGATAGTGGTCTCACTTTGGAATTCAAGAATGGAGTGTGTAGAATCAAATGAAAGAATGGTGAATTGGTGGCCACCGGTATGTAGACCAAAGGTAACCTATTTTTTTTGAATGTAAATATAAGTACATGTTTTATGGCTAAATTTGATGATAGCTAGATATGGCATAGGAGACTCTGCCATGTAAACTTTTATAACATTGTGAAGGCTAGTAAGATCAAGGTAGTTAGAGGGTTGCTGGTGCTGAGCAAACCAGAAAATACCTTGTGTAGAGAGTGTCAACTAGGGAAAATGTCTTCCTCAACCTTTAAAGGTAAACCTTTCACTACTAACAATTTGCTTTATCTTGTGCATATTGATTTGTGTGGTCCTATGAAAACTAGGAGTGTGCAGGGTGATAGGTACTTCATGATTCTCACTTATGACTACTCAAGAATGATGTGGGTCACATTATTGAAAGATAAGTATGAAGCTTTTGTAAAGTTCAAAGCTTTTAGAGCATTAGTGGAGAAGGAAAGCAGTAAAAGGATCAAGTGCTTGAGAACTGATCAAGGAGGGAAGTTCACTTCCGGTGAATTCAACAAGTACTGTGAAGAACATGGCATTAAGAGGCAACTATCTACCCCTTGGAATCCACAACAGAATGGCCTAGCAGAGAGGAATAATCGGACTATGGTTGAAGCAGCAAGAACAATGCTGATTCAAGGAAAGGTAGCTCACACCTTTTGGAGAGAAGCGGTGAGCACTGCAGTCTACACAATGAATTGGGTACTCATCAAGAAAGGTAAGGATAAAACTCCTTATGAGTATTGGACTGGTAAGACACCTGTGGTTAGCTACTTTAGAGTGTTTGGTAGCAAATGTTACATCAAGAGGAGCGAACACCAGAGCAAATTTGATGCAAAATGTGATGAGGGAATATTCCTAGGGTATTCCACCAATAGAAAGCTCCTAAATGTTTCAACAATAGGACTCAGAGAATTATGGAAGCATCAATGTAAGAGTTGATGAAACCTCTAAGAAAACTGAGCAAACTGACAGTGAGAAAGTGGTAGATGAACTGGTTGTAACCTTCTAGGAACCGGTTGCCAGTCAACCAAGTACCAGTAACAGTGCTCCTACACCGATAGTTGTAGATGTTGATATTGATGGAGATGAGGATGAAGAAGAAAAGCAAGACGAATCTATTAAGACCATTCCTCGGTATGTCAAACTGAATCATGATCCTAAGCAGATCATAGGAGAAAAGGATGCAGGAATCCTTACAAGAAGAAAGGTTAGAGAGAACTCATATATGATCTTTGAATTCGAGCCTAAATAATTAAAAGAGGCACATAAAGATGAAGACTGGTTCAAGGCAATGGAAGAGGAACTTGACCAGATAGAGAGAAATGGTACATGGCCTTTGGTACCCAGAATGGAGCATAAAAATGTCATCGATACCAAATGGGTTTTCAGAAATAAGCTGAATGAGGATGGCACAGTGATTAGAAACAAAGCTAGACTGGTGTGTAAAGGATATGCCCAAGAAGAAGGAGAAGAATATGGAGAAACCTTTTCTCCTGTAGCCAGATTGGAAGGAGTTCATATGCTTCTTGAATATGCAGCTTTTAAAGGATTCAAAGTATATCAAATGGATGTAAAATCTGCATTCCTAAATGGTGTACTTGAAGAAGAGGTGTATATAGAGAAACCAGATGGGTTTACCCTATCTGAAGATAGTGACATGGTGTGTAGGCTACATAAAGCCTTATATGGTCTAAAGTAGGCACCTAGAGCATGGTATGAATGCCTGCACTCCCATCTTGTGAAGATTGGATTTGAGAGAACAAACAAAGATAGCAATATCTACTTGAAGTCTGAAGGAGATCAGATCCTGATCTATGAGGTATTTGTTGATGACATTATCTTTGGTGGAGATGACAAGATGAGTCATGAGTTTGCAGATGAGATGAGGAAAGAGTTTGAGATGTTACTCATAGGGGAGATTAAGTTCTTCATTGGACTTTAGATTCAGCAGATGAAAGATGGAATCTTTATCACTCAGTCCAAGTATGTCAAAGAGGTGTTGAAGACCTTTGGCATGGAAGATAGCAAACTAGTTGGTACACCAATGGTGACCGGTTGTAAACTATCCAAAGAGGATGACTCAGTATTGGTTGATGAGAAGGAATACCGATCAATGATTGGTAAGTTGCATTATGTAGTGCATAGCAGACCAGATATTGCACATGCAGTTGGCATTACTGCAAGGTTCTAGAAAAGCCCAAGAGAATCCCATTTGGTTCCAGTCAAACGGATTCTTAGGTATCTGAAGGGAACTATTTATTATGGATTGTGGTATCCATATAGCAAGGATTTCAACTTGAAAGTATTCACAGATGTTGATTGGACAGGTAATGTGGATGACCAGAAGAGCACAACCAATGGTGCATTCTTTCTCGGTGGTAGACTGGTCTCATGGATGAGTAAGAAGTAGAGTTGTATCTCTTAGTCTACAGTAGAAGCAGAGTATGTTGCAACTTTCATGAACTGCACTCAGACAATTTGGATGAAGCATGTATTAAATGACTTCAAAGTTCCTATATCTAAATTGGTAAGTATATTTTGTGACAATACTAGTGCAATTAACATCTCCAAGAATCCAATTTTACATTCTAGAACCAAGCACTTTGAGTTTAAGTATCATTTCTTGAGGAAAAAGGTTCAGAACAAAGAGATTGCACTGGAACACGTTTACAGTAAGGAGTACTAAGCAGATATATTCACCAAGCCTCTCCCAAAGGCTACATTTATGTACTTAAGAGGTGAATTAGGGGTGCTACCCCTTTAGGAGGTAAACTAAAGGTATATGCTCCACATCAGTTAAGTATTGCATAGTCAAATTTTTCTTCAGGATTGATGTGTTGAAGGATGCTACTCCTCAGGGGGAGTAGCATAATGGAACAAGGAAGCTTGTGCCTCCACTTTGGCATTGTTGTCAAAGGGGGAGAAGAAGTGAAGCAGAGAGATATCTTTGTATATTGCTATCAATGCCAAAGGGGGAGATTTTTGGCATTATGTGAACTAGTATGAGGACATGATGACATTGTATGTTGTCATTGATGTCAATATGCTGAAGAAGAGAGAACCGGTATGTTACCAAGAATCGGTATATGTGAGAACCGGTATAACATTGTGAACCGGTATATGTGCCAAAGTGAAGTGGTGTGTTTGTTCAAGGTGAACTGGCATGTGGTTATGGGAACTAGTACATGGAAGTTCTATATGACTACCAGTTGGTAGTCCCAACTTCAGGGTTTTCAGTTGAAGTACTTCAAGCCTGTGTGACTCAACCGGTGACTTTGTGTGATGAGTTAGCATTGTAACAAAGAATAGATCATGTTGCCACGTCAGCCTTGTGCGCGTGAAGGATCTTGCATGAAGGAGATTGTCCCTATCTACCTCAGGAATGTGTGAAATCTGTAAATGGTGATAATGCGTGATGGGTTATCAGCCGCCATGAAATCGGTGGAAAATGAATGATGGAGAACATCTTGAGATTGGTTCAAGACTGTTGCATTTAATACAATGTGCTCAACGGTTAGGATTGAACCATTTGAATTTCTTAACCTAACAGGTTTTAGGGTTTAGGGTTTATGCTACCGACCTATCTGTTTCCTATAAGGTCGATGTTGTGTTTATTTTTAAGGTTGTTGGAAAAAGTTGTGTGTGTGTATCCAAGAGAAGGGATACGTGATTCTTGCTAGACTAGAGAAGAGAAGTGATACCTACAGAGTGTAAGTGCAGAAGGTGAAAAGGAGCTAAAGCGGATCTGCATTGGCATTGAGTGTTGTTACTAGATCATTGTAATACCTGTTGATCTCTAACCACTTCAACAATTGGGAAATCCCTTAACAGGGTAGCTTTAACTAGCTTATTGTAAATCCTTTAATAGGGTGACTCAAACCATTGAGTTCTTGAAATCCTCTAACAAGGTAACCTTTAACAGGGTTTAACCCTTAATCGGATATTCTAGCCATACCTTAATGGGGTGATCCCTAATAGTATTGATTCCTAACAGAACCTATTATATCAGTCTTTAACCGGACAAGGCTCCTAACAGAGTGGACTTCTAAAGAGTTCAAAAATAGCTTGTGGGTATTCATCCCCACCGTGGTTTTTCCCAGTTGGGTTTCCATGTGAAAAACTCATGTGTCATGTGTGGTGTTACTCATGTGATGGTTTACGTTATCTGTGTCTAAAGGTAAAACATGTCGATCTAGCTATTTATATATCTTTGATGATAGATTACCTGTTCATGCACTAGGGTGAAATGAAATGAAGTATTAGATTGTTTGAAAAGATAAGTGTCAACTAGTTTATGCTTGTCTTAGTTATTTTGGGTTTTGTCGGTTGTACTCTGTTTAAGACCGGTGTTACTGTTTGTCTGCCAAAGCATAGTGTCTATTGACAAACCGGTTTAGGATTGTGTTTTTGTTTGTACTGATTCACCCCCGCTCTCAATACCGGTTTGGTACTATTCGTTCATCATTAAGTTATCAACTTCCAATTCTCATTTAGAGGATAAAGAGATTATTACCATATCAAAATCACTCTAAATTCACAAAATGCAAAATGAAATGCAACATGATATGCAAAATGAAATGAAACCTAAACCTAGTCACTAGATTTAAAATGCTTAAGATTCATTACCGAGCATAACAAACATAACAGGAAGATTAGAGTCCATTTCTTTTCATGTGCAATTTTAATTATCTT
This sequence comes from Cryptomeria japonica, assembly GCF_030272615.1. Classification (NCBI taxonomy): domain Eukaryota; kingdom Viridiplantae; phylum Streptophyta; class Pinopsida; order Cupressales; family Cupressaceae; genus Cryptomeria; species Cryptomeria japonica. Next base: position 812,733,692 of record NC_081414.1, on the reverse strand, counting down.
ATCTGCAATGATCCTTTTTTCATTCATATCCTTGGACAGATTTTGCAAGGGTCCTGATTGCATCATAAAGAAATTCCCTCAAAACAGACAAAGAAATGATATGGAGCTCCCTGTAGCATACGAATAAGCAGAGTTGAGGTATGTGAGGTGATTTCACCTTGATGTGAAGGCTCTTATCATAGACACCCAACTAATTTTATGTTTCCAGATCATTGGGATCATTCCTACAAGTAGAAAATAAAGAAAATATTATGCCCCCAATCCTTGCTCCTTTTAGTCAAGATATACTTCCTCGAGTTACTCAGAGGGATAATAATCGAAAAGCGATATAAAAGACAACATGCAAAGAAAAATTTCATTCATAGCTCAAACTATTTAGTGATTGTTTTCTGTTATGTTATTTTACTTGCTTGTGTACTCAGTGATAAAAACTCTTTGGTAGTTAGGAGATAGGTGATTGACTCAGAGTGGATGACCACATTTCACTAACAGAAAGATGACTTGGTTGACACTGCTTAGGATATGTAATGTGCTCTGTCGATTAAGCTAAGACTAGGACATTGATTAGTTTTCAAGCCATGAGGGTTCCAGTGAACTAGGATGTCACAAACATGACTGAAATATATGTACAAGCAAAAGCAAAGATGCATGAAAGTAGGAAATGCCAAAGTTGCATTGATAGATGGAGTGCTTGAGTACAAGAGGTGCCTGTTTACCAGGTTTTCACCCACTTGGCAGAGATTCTTTTTGTTTACCAAGGTGCCTATTTACCAGGTTTTCACCAAGGCATTTTCTCTCTATATATGTTTTTTTTTTCTTTTTTTAGGGCTTTTAACAATTTTTATGATTTTTTTCAGGACTTTTTCAGCTGTACAGGTTGCTGGAGCAGAGAATGCTAAGTGAAGAATTTCTTCAAGTGGATGGTGTTAATTGGTTCATGGAGCTATTCTCCTTTTGATGTTAAAAGTTGATAGGCACCAAAGTCAAATATTGCAGTAACGATATAGGGACCCAACCAGTTGGGTTCAAACTTCCCTTTGTTGTCTCGAAACTGCTGATTTTTAGGATTTTCTCTCAGAACTTGGTCACCAACCTGAAATTCTCTTTGTCTAACCTTCTTGTTATATCCTCTAGACATTCTCTTTTGATACACTTTGAGATGATCAAACACCACTTGCCGACACTCATCCAACAATTCGAGTTCTTGCAATCTAGATATCCTATAGTCTTCATCAGTAACAAGACCTTGCAAAGAAACTCTTAGAGATGGTATTTCTACTTCAATAGGTAATACTGCTTCAGACCCATACACCAAAGAAAAAGGTGTAGCCCCAGTAGGTGGTCTAATACTTGTTCTATAAGCCCATAATGCAGGGTTGAGCTACAAATGCCAATCCTTCCCAGATTTGTTCACTGTTCTGTGTAAGATAGTCAGTAGGTTTTTGTTAGATGCCTCAGATTGTCCATTACCTTGAGGGTAATATACTGATGACTAGTGTTGTTTAATTTTGAATTTCTCACAAAGTTCATCTAGGTATTTATTCTTGAACTATCCTCCATTATCAGTCATGATGGATGGAGGTATCTCATACCTGTAGATGATATAGTTTAGGATGAAGAGAACTACTTGTTTACCAGTTGCTTTGATGAGCGGAACCACTTCTACCCACTTGGTCAAATACTCAGTGGAAGTTATGATAAATTTATGTCCATTAGATGATGCTGGATATATCTGACGAATGAGATCAAAGGTCCATTGCTAAAAAGGCCAATGTGTAATAAAGGGGATGAGATCTCTTGCTGGAGCATGTATGAGATTTCCATGTCGCTGACATTTCTCACAAGTCCTAGCAAATTTAATAGCATCTTTCTCCATGTCTAGCCAACAGTAGTAAGCCCATAGTAGTTTTCGAGCTAAAGTAAGACCATTAGAATGAGATCCACAAATAGCTTCATGGACTTTCGATAATGCATGTTTAGATTCTTCAATTTCTAGACACCTAAGCAATGTACCATCTAAACCTCACCTAAATAAATCATTAGAAATAATGACATACCATGAAGCATTTGGGGTTAGGTTCCTTTTCTCATTACGGGTAAGATTTTTAAGTATAATTTGGTCTCGTAAATAAGAGTAAATGTGGCTGTATCGGGATGAGTCATGTCCAATAATAGAATAGACTATTTGGGTCTTAGGAGAATCATAGGCTAGGTAATGTAACTCTTCCACCATGAATTCAAAGCAAAAATTGGATTCTTGTAACTCAGGTATAGACGCCAAGGTGGACATAGCATCTGCTGCTCTGTTTGTGGATCTAGGAATCTGTTGGAATGATACAAAAGCAAAATACTTCTTGATATCATCAACCATTCTCTTATAAGCTATCAATTTCTCATATTGAGTTTGATATGTATCATTGATTTGATTTATGATCAACTGAGAATCTCCATAGATGTGTAAGTCTGCAACCTTCCATTCAATAGCTAACTTTATCCCATTTACCAAAGCTTCATATTCTGCAATGTTGCTTATGCAAGGGAACCAAATCTTATAAGACTTTGGGATTGAATACTTCTGAGGAGTAATAAATAGTATTCCAACACCGGAACCATTTTGAGTAAAAGACCCATCAAAGAACATCTTCCAAGGTTGCTGAGTAAGGTGCATTATTGATTCATCTGGAAACTCTATATGCAGTGGTTGAGGATCTTCAAATAGAGCTTCAACAAGTTGATCTAAAATTACCTATCCTTTTATGGCTTTGCATTCCACATATTCAATATCAAACTCTGTAAGGATAATGACGCATTTTGCCAATCTTCCTATTAGTGTTGCTTTGTTGGGAAGATACTTAAGCAGATCAATCTTAGACACTAGTTTGATTGAATGCCCTAACATGTAGTGTCTCAATTTTTGTGATGCAAAGAATAATGCCAAGCATGCTTTTTCTATTACAATGTAGTTCATTTCATAAGACACCAATGTTCTGGTGATGTAATAGATAGCTCGTTCCTTTTTATTGTCATCGTGTTGTGTCAGAAGTGCCCCTAGTGATGAATCAGTTGCTGATATGTATAAGATCAATGGTTTACCTTGAATTGGTGGCATCAGTATTTGTGGATTAGATAGGCACTCTTTGATTTGCTGAAGATGTTGTTCACATTCCTGTTCCTAGTTGTATATTACTCCTTTCCTCAATACTTTTGTGAAAGGTTGAGCTTTGTCTGCCAGCTGAGAAATGAAGTGTCTAATTGATTGAAGACATCCCCATAGACTTCTCATTTGACTGATGTTCTTTGGAGGCAACATTTCCATTATAGCTTGGACCTTCTCAAGATCTATCTCAATTCCCGTCTTTGAAATGATGTAGCCAAGTAGTTTACTAGATGTCACTCCAAATGCACACTTTTTTGGATTTAACCAGAGTTTGAACTTTTCCATTCTATCTAATATAGGGCCTAGCTCTTGAATATGCGTGGATCTCTTCATAGTCTTTACTAAAGTGTCATCAACATAGTCTTCCATATTATTATGCATCATATCATGAAATATAGTAGTTACTACTCTTTGATAAGTTGCTCCTGGGTTCTTCAGCCCAAATGGCATGAGGTTCTAGCAAAAGGTTCCCCATGCACAGGTGAAAGCTGTCTTTTCTTGATCTCCAGGAGATATTTCTATCTGATTCTAGCCAAAGAATCTGTCCATTAGTGAATACATCTCGTATCCAGCAGTCATGTCTACTATTATATCTATGTTTGGCAATGGAGAGTTGTCCTTTAGACAAGATTTGTTGAGATCTTTGAAGCTTGTGCAAACCCTGATAGATTTGTCTACCTTTGACACTGGCACTATGTTTGAAATCCATTTGGCATAGTCTATGGCTCTATTAAATCCAACTTTTAGTAATTTCTTTAGTTCAACCTTGACTGGCAGTGCCATGTGAGGGTGCATCTTATAGAGTTTTTGCTTGACTGGTTTAACTCCTGGTGTGATAGAAAGATGGTGCATGATGAGATCTGGATCCAGGCCTAGCATATCAGAGTATGTCCATGCAAAGTTTATTTTCTTTTCTGAGAATAGATGAGTGAAAGCCTTTAATTATTCTGCTGATAATGATTGAGCTACATGAATGATGTGTGGTGTCTCTTGACTCCCAATGTTCATTGGCTAAGTTAGCTTGATCAATATGGAAGACCTTTCTTAGAAATGACTTGGCAGTATATCAAGTATCTCACCTTTAGGTGCCTCAGAGAGGTTTTCACCCTTAGGTACGTCCTTTATTTTCTCTTTTTTAGATTCTGACACCACCACAATGTGGTTTTCGCCATCAGATCTTTTATTTTTATTTTTCTAATTTTTGCGACTAAGATACTTGATATCTATTTCAGTCATGTTTTCACTCTGTTCACTGGTGGAAGAGTACATGGGTTAAACTACATTGAGATAATAGGCTAATGTATAGTCATTGGAAAAAGTAGGTACATTCATGGGTTGGTCTTGTAGACTATAGTCAATTAATTTAGGATGTACCAAGGATAAATTTTAGATAGGCTCGAGGGAGTTCACGATATTGCCATCACTATTGCAGATTGAAAAGTTGAGTTCTAGAAGGATACCTTGCGCAAATGTCTTGAGACCAGGAATTAGTTAGAACATGATTATTAAAGTGCACGTTAATATTTAGTTGACCAAATTCAATAGACATACTTGTAGCATCGTTCTCTATGCCAGATTGGACTTTGTACCATGGTTCAACAATGATAGGATTAGTAGAATTTTTTTCATCATATACATAAGATGATTCAGAGTTGGATGCTGAGTAGATATTGTCAAGTATGGGACTGTTGTTAGAGTCATCAGAGTCATCGGATGAAGTTTCTGAGTCTTCTGCAAGTGGTTGAGTAAATTTATGTATGGTATCAACACCTACATCTTTAATGCTACAAGTTCCTTCTAGATTTGGTTCATTTATCATTTGTATCTGACATACTTGTTGGCATAATCTTGGCAGATCTGTGAGTCCCCGTCATCTACTCCGTTCAGCTTCCTTTGAACTAATAACTGGTTCTACTTTTGTTGCTTCCAATTCTTCCTGGGTAACCCCATATTTGATTTGTTCTATCTTAGTATAAGGGTACATAGATGAAAATCTTTCTAGTATTCTTCCCTCCTTTAATCCTTGTTCATAATTTGCTTTTCCCTTTTGTCCAATTTCTTGTATCTCTTTTTCTAGCTTTAAGTGCATTAGCTCTTGAGTATCTTCTATGGAACTAGTAGACTCTTCTAGAGTTTCTATAGTGGATGTATCTAAGAGGTGATCTAGACCCCATTCATACTCATTTGAGTCAGTCTTTGAATCTTCTACTTATTGCCTACCAGTGTATGTGACTGGAACTTTCAGTGGTGCAAACAATTCTCTGATTCTTTCTACTTCGTCTCTTATATCCTCTGGGACTTCAACTCCTTGTATTGTTGTAGTTGATATCATCAGAGTTTGAGTACTAACTGTAGCGTCGTAAAATTGCAACACTTGCAATTTCGACTGCATTTGGGTCTTCACGATGGTGGCGCAATGTTGAACTTGAATGGAGACCCCGAAACCTGTTTACAACATCAAAAACTGCATCTTTTCTGCACCTTGGCCTGATCCTCCTTGCACCCTGTTGTCCCGGGAGGTGGGACCATGGCGCCTAGAGCCCTGGTCCTTCAGGACCATGGCACCCAGCACTCTAGTCCTTCAAGACCATGGCGCCTAGCACCCTGGTCCCTCAGGACCAGAGCGCTGGGCGCCATGGTCCTGGCCCTATTTTGGGCCCGGTCTCTTGTTGGGCATCGGGTCTTCAAGTTTGCAATTTGGAAAATAATGTTACTAGGTTGGCCTAAGGTCGAAAAAATCAGTCTCCTAACCCTAATTGACAAGTATATAAACTACATTTCCTCTCCCATTTTGAGGAGGAAAAATATGTGTGCAAGAGGCGGAAGCGATAGGCAAACATTCAAACATTCAAGCATTCAAGAATTCCTTCAAGCAATTGAGAATTCTAGGTCTCCATTCAAGGCTAGGTGTTGCATTCAAGACAAGGATTCAACCATTGAAGAGGAGATCACCTACAACATACAACCTACAACATACAACATCATTACACCTTCGCATGTAAGAATACAAACATTCTTACAACAAGGTATCAGTACTTGATTACATTACAAACATTTACATTTACAACATTCTCATTTCTTGGTTAATTCCAAAACCAGGGTTTGACCTGAAGGCAAACCCCTAATCCCTAACCCCCCAATCGTCCTCTCTTTTCTGTGTGTAGGTTACAGGTACGTGGCTATAATTGAAGATCTAGAATCCTTGTGTAGAGACGAACAGATCCCCCTTCGTTTTGCGGATTTTTCAGAGGACCGTGTGCACTCTGGGCGCCATCGTCCCGTCAACTTTAGCTCAAACTTGCAGGACAACATCGTCTCAACATTTTACTGCTAATTTCAGGTCCGTAGCTTCATCCTGTGTCTCTATCTCCATCTACAATAGAATCTTTCTTACTTTCATATACACTCCTAGTTCAATCCTTCTATTTACATTCTTTACAAAAGAGGGTATCCTTGCTGTCTCAACCCTTGAAACTCATTTAGAATTCAATCTTGCATTGTGTGGGATTGGATCTTGTGAGTTTCAACCCCTCTTTTGAATGTAAAGTCTCTCCTAAGTGAAAACCGTCAATCCTAGTGACCTCCTTTCTCTCTCCTTGGAGTGGGGGGAACACCTAGGGTTCGATTTTTTGCTTTACACTAACTATCTCTTCTTTCTTGATTGGTTGTTCCTCTATTTCTTTTACACACTTTGTTTGAGTTTGTTGAGTGTTTGTTTCCTATAATGTTGAAGGTGATGTCCTTTTGTGACACTTAGCCTTAGAAGCATTTTTTTGATTTGGTGTCTTTTTGGAATATCCTAGTCCAACTTTATCCTTTGTTGATTTCATTTGTAGCTGAATCAATTCAATGATACCCTCTTAATGTTTTCCCAAAGGACTAGTGCCTGAATATCCCATGTGTTGAATTATTTTGTAACCTGGACCATATTGTGTTGGAGAAATCTCACAATGCTGTACTTCTTTGTTTTCAGTATCTTCCTTAAAAAGCCAGTTTAGAACAACATCCTCTTCTATTTCATTTGCCAGGGAAGTAGAAGACTGTACAAAAAGACCATCATATATGACATTCAGAGTTGAAGTATGTGTTCTCATAGCCTCTGATGGTTTGCCCAACTGTTTCTATGATGGAGGGAGAGAGATGAATAAAAGTACCAGTTCTATCTTGTATCCATCCATGATAGTATTGGTAATTTGCAATTTCTTTTCCAAGTCTTTCATCAGGGCTTCTAAATTTTCATTTGTAGGGGCTGCTCTATTATGAGGCACAAAGGTATCAACACCTCTTGTTAATGCATTATAGGGGACACTTGTATCAGCAGGAATACTGACCTCAACTCCATTATGGGGAAATTTTAAGCATTGATGGTATGTAGATGGAATTGCCCTCATTTCATGAATCCACAACATGCCCAGTAAGATATTGTATGACAAAGGAAGATCAAGTACCTGGAAAAAGATATCTCTTTCTATAGGTCCCACTCTGATTGGTAATGATACTAGACCTTTAGAGGTCCTTTCTTCTTCATCATATGCCTTAATTGTTATTTTCTTGGTCGGATCTATGACATTTTCAAAAAATATTAGTTGCGTAAGCAGACTGTAAGTACATATATTCAACCCTGTGCCTCCATCTATCAAAACACGTTTAACTCTATATTTATGGATCATGGATTGGATATTCAATGGCTGGTTATGTGGATGATTTAGCGAGTTGTCATCTTCTTCAGAGAAGGTCAGATAGTGAGGTGAAGTGAGATGACCCACCATAGACTTAAACCGATCAATGTCTAAATCTTTTGGAATGTTAGTGGTGAGTAAGGCGTTGTCCAAGATCTATTTGTGAGCAAAAGAAATTTTTAGCAATTCAAAGATTGAGATTTGAGCATTTATCCTTTTCAATTGTTCAACCACGCTATATCTAGAGGATGATGATGAAGTTAGCTTTTTGAATTTATCCAATGTTGATTCTTTTTGTTTATTTGACGAGGTTGGCAAGTTTGACGTTGCCTGAACCGGGTTTGAAGAACTAGCTCCTTGGAGAGTGACTTTCTTTTGAGAATGGGTCAGAGCTCTTGCATATCATGATTCAATTGGTTTATCTTGGACTATAATCACATTACAATACTCAGATTGGGAAGGTTCAATCATGTTAATGACGTTGTCATTGCTGGTATAAGTATAATTTACTTTAGCACCTCCTTCGGTCTTTGAGGAATCACCTTGTTCGTAGACAGGTAAGGGGTCTTTAAAAGCTTTGTGATCAGCATTGGTCGGGTGATTTTTGACAATAATTTTACCAGCGTCTATGAGATCTTGGATCTCATGTTTGAGCTTCATGCAGTTATTTGTGTTATGACCTTTATTTTGATGGTAGTCACAGTATTCATTTTCTCTCCACCATTTTGGTTTGACTTCTGGATCATATGGCCTAGAATTATCCGATAATGTTATTAGGTTATTTGCCAATAGATTTTTGAAAGTGGATTTATATGTTTCTTCAAAAGGAGTGAAATCACACTTAGGTTTGGAAAGCCAAGGTTTCTCTTTGAACCACTCTTTTGTTTTCTTTGGAGGATTTTTTGCTACAGCTTCGGCAACTTTGAATGCTTGTGTGCCACTAACCAAGTTGAATATCATGGGTTTTGAGTTGGTTTTAACAGTGTCTACTGCTCCATCATTAACAACATTTTTGTTGTTGTCTTTGCCAAATTTCCATTACTTGTTCTTCTCTTTAGAGCTAGATCCTGGTTGTGTTTCTTTCCAAGGTGAAATATGCCCCTTCTTTATAAGCACATCTTCCATCCTAATAGCATTATCTACCATTTTGTTAAATGATGGGTGTACTTGCATTTGGATACTATAATTTAATTCCGGGATCAGATTGTTGACAAATATATCCATTTTCTCAGAGTCTGGTATAGGTCGGGAATACCTAGAGAACATCTTTCTCCAATGTTGGAGGAAAGTAAGAAAAGGCTCCCCTATTTTCTATTTTGTATTGCAAAGCTTGATCATAGTCATGGGATGTCGAATTTTGTATGAGTATTGTTGTAAGAATAGTTGGATTAGTTCTTCAAACATTTTCATTCCCTTAGGTAGACTTGAGAACCATTCCATTGCTTGACCCCCTAAACTCCTCGGGAAAAGGCACATGAGGTACGTTTTATCATGCATGAACTCCATACAGGTAGCACAAAACTCTCTAACATGATCTTGAGGATCTGAGGTACCATCATATTTGTCAAATTTTGGGATCTCAACTCGTGAAGGGAATGGAGGCATGTATAGATTTTTGTCTAATGGAAAAGGGCATATTGTTTCCAGAGAATATTATTTTAGGGACTTATCCTTATTCTTCAATTATGTGATTTTAGTCCGTAAGGCTTGTAATTGTTTGTGTACCATGAGTATAGGTGATTCTTCCTTTTTAGTAACAAGTGTCTGAACATCATATCCAGTAGGAAATTTGACACCTTGTTTTTCTAGTTCTAAGAAATAGTCTTCCTTCTCTCGAGCCAGGATAGCTTTCATCATTTTTCTAAAGTCTTTATCCTTTTGACAGTCAAGAATATCTTTTTCTGGAGGTTCTATGTCTTCTTCAGCTTCACTTGATGAGGAGTCATTATCGGTTTCATGAACATTAAGGTTGTCTTTGTCATTGTATTTTGTCTCATGTATAGTGGGAGATTCAGGTTCATCAAAACTGGTACTCTTGATGATGAAGGTTTATCAGTCAAAGGATCCTCTTCATAAAATGGATTATCTTTGTATGAAAAGGGTTGTCCTTTGCCTTTGGCTTCTTTCTTATGAGAACTCCTGGTTTGAATAGGCATTTTTATGGATTAGTGTGACCTAAAGCTGTTTGTGATGCAGAGGTCAAGATCAATTTCAGAGCTAGTTGTTTGGTTAACGTATTTGTTTGAGAGAAGCAACTAAGATTTAGTCTGGTTTTAGGAAAGATATATCTTGTATAAGACATTTATCCAAGTTGATTCGAGAGTAGTGACTAAGATTCAGTCTGGTTTCAGAAATGATCTATCTTATATAAGACGTTATGTAAGTGACTTAGGTTTGATAGGTAGTTGATTGGGGTAGCTGAAAGATGATCAACCAAATCATGCAACGCAAATGGCAGAGGTACATTGTCTTGATCTGTTTATATTTTAGGATGATGATAACCAGTATTATGTTCACTGTAGACTATTTTTAGGCAAGTTTGACTATTCTGTACTAACAAAACCATAGATTCGTACAACATAATTTACTGAACCGAATGACAATTTAGTAGCTTTAGGATGACAACAGTTTTGTTTTGTATGAGTTGCTACCTCATACCATACAACAAATGGGTATGTCTAGGATGACAAAATATTCAGTGCAGTTATGTTTCATACGACACAAGATTTAGCTTCAGATGACAAACTGTTGGGTTTCGTATGACACAAGATATGGTGTAGATCGACAAATTATCAGTTTTGTATGACACAAGACATGGTGGAGGATGATAAATGATTAGTTTCGTACGACTATTCATAGGGTAGAGACTAAAATTTTGAGTTTTTCGACTACTGAGTATAACAACTGAGTATGACCAATTCTGAGATGGACTGATTTTTGACTAGGATAAACCTGTTTTGGACAAAATTTGGACTTTAGGATAGAATAGTTCTGACATGGATAGAGTTTTTGATCACTGAGTTTGTTTCTTGTTTTCTCTAGTTTGATATTTCAGTTTTAGTTTGTGGGATGAAAACACAGAAAACACGTAGTATAAATAGTAACTCCAATCACAACATGCAAGCCCTAAGAAATTTGGTGAGAGAAGAAAACTTTTGCTTGTAGACTCAGGTACACACCCAATAGCTAATCAGAATACGGTCGCTGAGTCTCATGCAATGGATTCTCAATGCCGTATTATCTGACTCCAAACACTAATGGAGGCACGAAATGACAAGTATCTTGGGAGAGTTATTATCTCTCTTGCACAAAGATTATTCCCCTTTTGGAGGTGAATTGGGTAGCTTCTAATTTTGATTGGACCTAGTAAGGGGTTCATTTGACACATCGAGGTATAAACTTAATTAAGAGGTCTCCAAACCTTGAAAACCAAGGTTTAATATACCCGAAGGTATAGAGGAGAGCTATTCCCAAGCATTGCCATTGAATTGATTTTCATCAAATCACACTTATTTTATAATGGGTTGGAGTACTTGGCATTTAGTAGTTCCCACTCAAGTCGTTCCCCTCACACCGGTCGTAACGAATTTAAGAGTTTTTCAAACCCTCGGGAGGGCAGGGCTGCTAAAGATGTACAAATCTCAAACAAAGAAAGAGCCTCAAGGGTCTAGATTTCTGATTATCTAGAAAAAGACAAGAGCATACTCTCCTACCTCTCAAAATTTTCTAAAAACATGAAAGACAGATTAATTCATTAACCATATAGCAAGTTAGGTGCCTAAAAATGAATTGAAAGAATACACGATGTTTGGTCAATTATTCTCAGGCAACCTGCAAAGACAACGAATCAATAGTCATATTATCTTTTTGCGACAAGCATATTCTTTGACAAACATTTTGCAAAAAATGATTAGGCTGTGAAAAATTCTAAGATAGACAGATAAACAACCAGGGCCAGTCATCAGAATAATCAATTTGAACAAAAAATCAAAAATCACAAAATTTGCTTCTTTTCTCTTTTTGCCTTTTTAACTAGAAAAATACAGAACCATACGATAGAGTTTACCAGATCGTATGATACAAGATTCCCTCTCGTATGATACAAAATTCTATTTCATACGATACCTGCAGTTTTTCATTTTAGCCTATGGGAAATGTCATACGATATGATGCAGAAACTGTATGGCCGAAAATCCAAGAAGTTTGAAATTTGGAAAATAGCAAAAATAAAAAAAGTCAGTTTTGCAGGCCGAAAAATATAGTCTTTTGCCCCACGGTGGGTGCCAAAAATGTGTGTGTGAAAAGTGGAATAAGTCTGATAGCTTCAGGAACAACACTTCAATTAAGTCATTACATGTATGGTTAGACAGCTATAATCAATGAATAATAAACCATAACAAAGTGACTAATTGTCTTCTAAAAGATGCGAGTATAAGATTGCTCTCAAATTTTTATAAGCAATACCAGTGACTAGACTAAACCAAGATGAAGGATTTAATCTATATGAGCATGATATTAAGCTAAAATGGATGCAAGATGGATGAATAATTCAAGAAATAACGAATTCAAGCAATAATGGATAAACTAAATATGGATGCAAATAATAAAAAAGCATAATATCTTCAATGACTCCAGAGAAAAATTAGCACAATAATAATCTCCAAGCATGTTCTCAAAAATCTCTAGGGTAGGTTTGAATGAGAGCTGAAGGCTGAATTTATAGAGAATTCTCAAGAGATCAAGAAAAAGCATAATTTAGAGCTAATTGAAATAATTGAGAAATCAGGTTCAGTTAACCTTGAGATAGATTGCAATTATAGTTTAATTGAAATACATTCAAATAGGAAGTTCAAGTTGCATTAGAAATAATAATTAAATTGATTCCATGCACTTGTGATAAAAATAGGTAATTCCATGCAATTATTTGATTTATTCAAGAAAAGAGTGTTTTCAATGCAATTGAACTTCTTTTTCTGAAAAGCTTTGAGTTCCAAGTCAATAATTCAATTAATTGCTTTTCTGATTTCAAGTTCTCAATTTAGAAAAAGAAATAATATCTCAAGTTTGACTTCTCTCTCAATTCAAATTTTTTATTTTATTTTCAATTCAACTTTTGCTTTGTAATTAATTCCTCTTTTGTAATAAATTAATTCCTTTTTGCATGATTAAATGGCAAATTTATTAATTAATTAAATATGCTAGGATATTTAATAAATTAAAATAGGATAATTGATCAAAATGATATTCTTGGAATGATTCAATTAATTAAATAAATATTTAATTAATATTTGAGTAATTGATTTGCCATGTGATATTTGATGATTAAAGAATTAAAAATGTGCTCAATATTGATTTAATTGCCTTTGGTTAGGACCTTGGTGATGTTGTCGAGATTAGGGGCCCATGGTTTAGATGACCAATTTTAGGGTATTACAATCTGCACGGTTCTAACATTGTGCTAGGCTTATCTATTATTCGTTATACTCAACAAGGTAAGCTTCTTTTGAATGCTTCAAAGGTAAGCAATTTTTTGTTTTTTAATTTATGGTTTTAGAATCCTTTCTGAAATTTTATACGGTTTATGTTGTACAGATTGTGTGGAATTTTCCAGTATTTTCCAAGAATGATTGATGTTTCTTAGCAAAGGAATTTAGGGTTTATCATGTATGGTTGCTATTGAATTTTTGATTAGAAACATAGTTATAGAGGGCCATTCAAGGTTCTTGTAATGGCCTTACAGTATGACACAACCCTACAAATAAATGGCATTAGAGTATTGGATGTCAACCACCACCTAACCCTAAAATGTAAAAGCACTGGCAACTTGCAAATATTAATGAGAGTAATTAACATACATGTTCTCTTCAGTCAGGTTTAGCCTATCAAAATTTGTCAACTAATTATAAAAAATTTTATAGAGAAGTGTATGAGGTTCATGGTCATTAACAAAGTTACGTAGATAATATATATTCCAAACATTAGATAGTTTAGTGATAATTATACAGAACTTTATACTATTGTAATGGAGATGCACTACATCACAATCCTGCAAGTTAAGGCATTAAACTGTTTGACATCTTTTGGATTTTTTGTTTTCCTGTCATTGGATTTTCTTTGTAGGTTGCGAGTGCTTATAACTTTTAGGGTTCGGTTTGGGTTGAGTTCCAACATTTGAATGCCATTCATCTATAGGGTTGTGACGTTGTGCTAGGGTTTTCTATTATCTGTTATTCTCTCCAAGGTGTCCTTATTTTGAATACTTCAAAGGTAAGCGAGTTTTGGGTATGAAATTTGATATGATTTATAAATTTGTTACGAATTAGGACCATTTGTAATTTTATGCTTGATGTCTATGCTTAGCAGAGGAATTTTGTAATTAGAATCCTTTCTAAATTTTATACGGTTTATAGTTTTTCTGGAATTAGGACCATAAGTAGAAACATATTTATAGAGGGCCATACAAGGTTCAAGGCCAATAACTAATTTAGTAAGATAATATATTGATAATCTAGCAGAGTTTTATACTATTGTAATGGCCCTATAGTACGACACAACCCTACAGATAAATGTCATTAGAATACTAAGTATAAACAAATTTATAGAGAAGGATATGAAGTTCATTCTTATTAACAAACTTACGCAAATAATATATATTCCAAGAATTAAAAGTTGATTGTGGTCAATAAAAAAGTTAGAAAGATAATTTACTGATAATTTACAGAACTTTATACTGTTGTAATGGTGATGCACTACCACACAATCCTGTAAGATAAAGGCATTAAATTGTTGAGCGCCAACCACCAGAGAACTCTATAACCTAAAAGCACTACAACCTACAAAAGAAAAACAATGAGAGGGTGATTAGTTTTATACTGTTGTAATGGCCCTATAGTAGGGCATAACTCTGTAGATTAACGATATTAGAGTGTTGGATGTCAACCTCCACAGAACCCTAAAATATAAAAGCACTGGCAACCTATAAATATTAATGAGGGCCATCAATGTACATGTTATTCTCTTCAGTATGGTTTTGCCTTTCAAAATTTGTCAACTAATTAGAAACATAATTATAGAGAACCATATGAGGGTCATGGATAATAACAAAGTTAGGAAGATAATACATATTCCAAACATTAATAGTTGGTTATGGTGAATAACAAAGTTAGGCAGATAATATACTACTAATTATACAAAGTTTTATAGTGCTATAATGGCCCTACACTATGTGACAACCCTATAGGTTAAAGGCATTATGCCACAACAGTTGTGTTGGTAAACAGATTTGTCCCTTTCAAGAAATTTATTTATTCTCTTTGAACAAAGATGTAACTTCTGTAAGCCCGATTATGAAAGGAAACAAATTACCAATAGTTGGATGAATTAATTAAAATCCATCCTCTACATTAGAGGGCAGCTCCCCATATGATTTGCAATGAATTTAATACACAAACGAAATATTGACACTTTTTACCAGAAAGCGTGGAAAGGTTTTAGCATTCATCCATCAACACAGAAGAATGCCTTCAAACTGAAACGAAGAAAATATTCTGAAGATTAAATAAGAGCTCACAAACTCTGATTCACACACATGTTCACTTTATAAATTCAGAGCATAGAAAATGCACATAGGTATTGATGTCTAATCGATACTCTCTCATGCCTCACAGGACAAGGGGGATCAACACAACTCAATCCACAGTGAATCTGCTAACAATTAATGGAAACCATGAACTCAGAAAAACATAGAAATAACTGATCATAAAATGATATCATGCCCATAGAAGATTTATCAAGAAAGATTGCTAATATTTAAACACACAAATTCATAGACTGCACACCATAACATTTTATTGATAATCAGTCATTCCAGTTTAAATAGTTCATAGAAAAACAAAATGGATATTGTCTATAGCTCGAAAAATCATAGTTTTTCTAGCCCCTTTCTTTTCTTTTTCCCCCATATATATAGTCTCTCTCTTTCTTTAAAGAGACTTTTAGTTATCAATAACTAATTCTTGAAAAGATAATTAATTAATCTTTTCTTTTTTCTTTTATCCTCTTCCTGATAACTTTTTTGTTTTAAATCTTCAAATCTTTTATCTCATAATTTTTGTAGACCCATACTTAGAGATAAATAACTTTTGACTGCAATAATTATTTTTCGATCGCTCTGGTGGTAATTTAGAAACCTAGGTTTTCTAAAACATAAAAAAATTTTAGCACCATCCAACGGTTCAATTGAAAGTTATACTCTCCACACCGAGACTAATTTTTCTATCTCAGAAAATTCATGGTTATAGATTACATTGAATATTACAAACATTAAACATGCCAATGTTATTGGATTTTGAATTTGTTGACATTTTAAACCCACACACTTTGAAGTTGCATCTGATGAATCTTTGAACTCTGAATTTGAACCTTCAACCTTGAACCTTGAACTTGCGCGCTTGAACCAAAGAAGGTTCAAAGTTCAAGTTCAAAAACCAAAAATTGCAATGAACCCAAAATTTGAACTTTGAACATTTTTTAACCTTTTGAACATTTTTGAACCACTTGAACCTTTTGAAACTTGAACTTTTTGAACCTAAGAAGGTTCAAGGTTCAAGTTTAATGATAATTGTTCCTTTGGGCTGCCATAGAAAAACCTTCATAACTTTTTACTGAAAACTCTGTTTCTTTTGAAATTTTATCTATAGAATAAATAAGCTGAGTAGAGCATAACCCAGAATTTTTTTTTGCATGGGACACATAAAACTTGGGATTTAATTGTTTGGGTATATGGGTAATCCAAAAATAAAACAATTAAAATCTCCTAGCTAACATGGAGTTTGGCCATAAAAATTTCAGCATTAAAACATTAACAATAACTGATTTTTAGCTGATTATGAGGCTTTAGGCACAAGAAAAAATATAGGGGTAACAAGTTGAAAAGTACAATGTTGTAGTGCCTTGTCAATCTGCTTTCGATAGGTAGCGGTAACTTCAAGATATGCATACATAGAAAGAAAGATAATTATAGAGGGCCATAGTTGGTGCATGATCAATAACAAAGTTAGACACTGTGCAGTTTTATATAGTACATTTATCTGAGAAACATTGTTATTGATCATGAACCTCATATGACCCTATATAAAGATTTATATAATACATTTATCTGCCTAACTTTGTTGTAGATCATGAACATCATATGGTCATTCCAGATACAAGGTTCATGATGAATAACAAAGGTAAAATTCAAGGAGATGATAGTTCATGTTTAACTGAAACAAGGCGATAACTTGTAGATCAAAACAATTGAGAGAATGGAGTCCACGAAAAAGCAATTAGGGTTAAGCAGTGAGTATACCTTTGAAAGCACTCCCAACCTGCAAACAAAATCCAATGACAGGAAAATAACAAACCCAAAAGAGGTAAAAAATAAACCGAATAAAATAGAAGAACCTTACTTTGCAGAGAAACAAAAATAAACACTAGTTAAAGCGAAGGAAACTTACCTTGCAGATTAACACAATTAAATAACAAATGGTGTGAAAACCCTAAGAGGTCTACGATAAAAAATAAAGCCAGCTACATTGTCAGGAACATCTCACCAACACCGAGACAACAAAGAGTTCATGATTCATGCTAACTGATTGAGACAAAGCCAAGTATAGTCATGACAAAGTTAGCCACAACCCTGCAGATTTATACAGGACATTTATCTGAGTAACTTTTTTATTGATCACGAACCTCATATCACCCTCTATAAAGATTTATATAATACATTTATCTGCCTGACTTTGTTATTGATCATCAACCTCATATGGCTCTCTATAATTATGTTCTGGGAATAGTCAGTTATGGTAAATAACAAAGTTAGGCAGGTAGTATACAGATAATTATACAGAGTTTTATACTATTGTAATAGACCTTCACTACGTCACACCCCTGTAGATTTAAGGCATTAAACTATTGGATGTCAACCACCATAGAACCGTACAAGCTAAAAGCATTGCAACCTGCAATAAAATCAAAATAAGCTTACTTTGCAAAGAATAATAGATAACACAAAAACCTAGCATTATGTCACAACATTTGAAAAGTACAATGGTGTAGTGTCATGTCAACTTGCTTTCGATAGGCAACACTAACTTCAAGCTATGCAAACATACAAAGAAACATAATTCTATAGGGCCATAGTTGCTGCATGATCAATAACAAAGTTAGCCACAACCCTGTAGATTTATACAGTACATTTATTTGAGTAACTTTTTTATTGATCATGAACCTCATATGACCCTCTATAAAGATTGATACAATACATTAATGTGCCTAACTTTGTTATTGATCATGAACCTCATATGGCCCTCTATAATTATTTTCTGGGCATATTAATTAAGGTTATAGGCTTTTAGTGGGGGCCTTTACTTGCCGAAGTGTAAGACTTGCCGGCCAGCTTATTTTCCAGCGGTCATTTTTTTTTCCCTTTTGGTGTTGGTGACATGTGTCGATGATCGTACTTGGGCTTGTCTCCATCGCTCAGAATGAATCCTGAACTATTTGTTGTCCTGGTGCTGGTGGCGTGTTAACAGAGTGTAGGACACTCTACCGTGTTTTTTTTCTATTAGTTGGCTGCTATTCCTATACAATTTGACTTTTCCTGAAATATAAAGGAAATGTATAATTTATTAAATGAAATTCATAAGTATGCTTTTCTTTTGTTTTCATTTCAGTTCTTATTTTCATCTGAATTCTGCCTACCCTGCATGTTTTCAATTTTTTACATTTTCAGTTAAGGTTTTTTGTAACCAGTCAATAAATTATTTTTTTGCATTTTCCAACAATGTTTTAATTTTCTTTCACATTGGCTGGGTTTTTGTCCTGTATTAACTTTTTTAATGATTTATTTTGATTTGTTGGTTCTCACAGAGTAAAGCCACACTAACACAATCAAATTTGTACAATGCATAGATCAATCAAAGAACCAAAGGACATTAATAGTGTCATTGCAAAGCTGTTGCAAGAGAGCAACAAGATAAAGGACAACCTGAGAAAGATGATTCATCAACATGAACGTAAAATGGCCAAGCAATCAACAAACCCCCCTCCTATTCCTACCACTCCTGTTTCTTCCATACATAGTATGGTATTATTCCCTCTTCCAATACCAATTGCTGAACACTTAACAAATCCACTAGCCATTTTTATGCTAGGAGACAAAATCCTTAAGTGGAATGATAACCAACTTGGATGGGTTGCATGGGTAGATACTGCCTCTGTTTAATTACTGAGACTTGCATCACTTGAACTCATCTTTCGATTATATTTTGAGATTCAAAGTAAACTTCGTGATCCTTGTACTTTATTGTTATATGTGTCAATCGTAAATTGCAACTTTGAATTTTGGTAGTTGTATGCCTATTACAAGTAATCTAATGAAATCATCCATGCACCAAAATGTTGATACAATTTTGCTTTTGTTTATGTTACTTTTTCAGTTGATTTTCTCATTCCAACCTGATGGATACCTAAATACCTACATATGTAGATACATAAAAGATGTTTTAAAATTAGATTGAGATAAGAAAGCAACAAAAAATAACAGACTACAAATTATGGTTAGTTTTGGTCTACAACTTTCGTATTTACTAGGATTTAGTTAAGTACTTATCCTCAATAGTGAATTTCTCAATCCATTATGTCGTTCAATCTCTTCTAATAGAATATTTTAAACATCATAATAGGATTACAATCAACTTCATTTTGCAAGGCAATATGCTAGTCCAGACGATAGAAATTCTTTCGTCAGACTGAATCTGAAACCGTTTCTACTCTAACAAATAGGTAAATTAACCTTCTCTTGAAAAGTATATCTTTGTTCCCTACAAATATGATTCCCTCCTTTTTTGTAACTTTTTTCCAAAGATGCAAAATACTTTCCAACTCATTAATTTTTTCATTTATGGACATATCTTTACGTGTAAATAGCTTTATTTGAGGATAATCTCTACAATATTGCATTCTTCTAATAAATTAAACTTATACGTATGAAAAAATTAATTATTTGTTAATAACCTGTACTAGCATGTACGTTTAGCTCTAAGATTCCTCTCAAATTTAAAGAGCTCCATCCAAAATGTCATCTGCATCAGCCACCACTGACTTTGTACAACAATCCACAATGGATACTCCGGTAAGCTAATACATCGTACCTTTTCAAAAACACAACTTTGTTGTCATTAATTTCATAATATATCTTTCTTTTTTATTCCATCCCTTCTATTTTGACATACACCCTTTTTGTAACATACACAAATATAGTTAAAGATTTTGTAGTTTAGATACTTGAATTGTATACACTTCAAAACAATAAACTATACGTTAAGGAATGACCAGATATATGTCTTTGTAACCCTTCACATTAAGTCCTCAATATTGATATTATCTTTTTTTAGGAAAATACCCAAGAATATGCCCCTACCTCATTTGCAATTCAATCTATCAATGATGGGGATGAGCTTCATTCAACATTACTCCAAGTTTTATCATTCTAGAAAATGCAAGGTAACAAAGATGATACAAACATATATAAACTAATGTTGTTTGATGGCACATACATGTAGTTAGCAATTTTGCCTTCTAAGTATGCCACTCTGATAGATTCAAATGCTCTAAAAATAGGCTCAATAGTCCTATTGTCTAGTTATACTTGCAGATATGTATGGAACACAAGGTAGGAAAGATACTATGTTTAGTAAATACAATATCCTTCTTTGCTATTTAATTGTTTCCAGCTACAATGCATAGAAACTTAAAGAAATGTATTTTCATTTTATAGGACTATTATAATACTTAGTTTACAAGTCAAACAAAGTGATTGTAAATTCTTTGGCAAACCAACATACATGTTCAAAGAACAACAACCATAAATGATGAGTGAAGATACACCATCATCCTCTAAATGTTCCCTTCAGTTTGGTATTGAATTACCATCCCCACAAAGTGCACCCTTAGAAAATATAAGCCCAATCAAAAGTTTAAATCCATACCAAAACAAATGGACAATCAAAGGCAGAGTTACTCATAAATGACCTATATGGTCATACAATACAGCTACTAAGAATGGCCACGTCTTTAGTTTTGACATTGTCAACATTGAGGGTTGTGAAGTTAGAGTTACATGTTTTGACAAAATAGCTCAACTATGTTCTGACCACCGTGTGGAGGTAGGTGCCCATTATGTCATTTCTAAGGGGTCCATCAAGGAGGCAAACACAAGGTACAACAAATTGAACAACCATTTAGAGATCATCCTATCTGATGCCTCCATATTAAAACGTTGCAGCCATGATGAAGAACCAAATCAAGACCACTCCCCTTTCATCCCTATTAGTGAAGTGTTTCAGCTAACTAATAATACATTAGTTGACATCATTGGTGTTGTAAATGTTGGAGATATCATTCCAATCCATAGGAAAGATGGCAGTCAAACACATAAGCGAGTTGTTAGAATTAATGATCTCTCTGGGTCAACAATTGATATCAACCTATGGGGTCCAACATTAGAACAAAGAGGACTAGATTTAAAAAACATGTTAACCAGTGATGGAGTTCTTATACTTGCTATACATAATGGTCGTGTTGGGTATTTTAATGGTAAGGTTGTTAACATGACAACATCAACAACATTACATATTAATCCCACTTTCCAAGAGGCAAAAGTCCTCATGTTAAGAGGAAATCTTCCCTTGCATAGTCAGGATTTCTCTGGAACAATTACTCACATTGATGGTAAATACACTAGAATGACTATTTAATCAATCTGTGAATGTATGAGTGTCAAACCATAAACTATTCAAACCACTTTACTGGCTATTCTGAGATTTGTAAACGTAACAGATAAAACTTTCTATTACGCAGCTTGTCCACTGAAAGTAAATGGAAAACCTTGTAAAAAAAATGCACTCAACAGGTTGATGATTCATGGTTTTGTCCTAGATGTGAAATGACCATGACAGAATCCAATTACAATTGCCTTTTACCAATGAAACTACAAGATGCAACAGGTACTATTTGGGCTACTGCTTTCGATGAGGTTGGAACTCAATTGATAAATAAAATTACAAAAGAGCTTTGTGCGGTGCAAAATGATGCCACAACAACACAAACACCTTGCTCTGTGATTAATAAAATTATCTCACATCGCTACTCATTCACTCTGCTAGTTTCTACTGACACATACAACTTTGAATCAAAGATGAAGGTTACAATCAACAAAATCTGCTGTGTTGATTATAAAAATGAGTGTGATGGGTTACTTGCAAAGATTGTTCACTTCTCTACATAGGCTTAGCTATACTAGGCATGCTTCCTAATTACAATGCTTTCTATTCATGAAACACTTATTACATTCCAAATTTTACATATTTTATATTACTACAATCCTACACATAACTCTACATATGGATGTTTTGATAGCTTTATTGCTTTTCCTTTGAATCCTCCATTATGTAGAACTTTTTTGTATATTGAGATAAATTCTACTTACAAATACACACAATTGATTTCTATGAATACACAAGTACCTCTATATATGTATATAGATATTTCTTACATAAATAACAGATTGCATTAAAATTTCATTGTTATCTCTTTACAATTCTTTCCTTATCACATAAACTTTCCTACTGTCATGCTTATTACTTTTGCATGTCATATTATAATTCAAATTAGTCCATTTATGTATGCATAAATATTATAATAGATAATTCCTATCTCAATAACTATCTATATTTAATTTAAAAATGCACACACTCATGTCAATAATTACATTTGCAATTCATATTGAACAGTAAGAATGTGCATCTCTGCATGTAGATATATTTATATGTTTATAGACAACTAACTATACAAGGTTTCAAACTCTTCTGGAAGTACTCACTGCTCCATTGCACAATATGTTTAACTACATACTCATCTATGTTGGTTAATTGCCTTGCAGAATAAATTTTATTTGCTTGATATTTCTCCCATATATAAGTACTTACTGTTCATCTTTTGCTGTACAATTACATATTTACATTTATCTAAAAATTGCAGTTTTCTATTTCTTTTATACATTAATGATTTTCCAGCAATTAATTTCTTCAACTATGATGTTTCTACAAAGTCAACACACTTTTTAATATCTTTTTTCCCTTACATTCTTCGCTTTAATTGTTGTCTACGTCTATGATGTAAACATGCTTATTTATATTCCTATATAGAGACTGTATACTCATGTATACTAGTTACTTACCTTCCAGAAAAAAAATGGTTTCGTTCAAATTTCTTTCATATATAAGTACTTACAGTTCAATGCACTTTCCTATTCATTTCATTGCTTGCATATTTATCTTTGTTTGCACTCTTTTTGTATCATATAAACATACTTATGCATATTTCTATATACAAAATACAGTCTAAAGATATGTACATATATATAAGCATCTGTAAATAAATAAATATATATAGAAAATTTATACATATAAACACATATATATGTATTTCTATTTGTGCATATTTATTTCTACAGATATACACATACTTATATATACTTTTTTTTATACATATATATTTGTACATGTACATATTTGTATATATATCTATATATATGGAGCAATATATATCCATAATCACATTCTCAAAATGATATCGTACCCAAAATTATAAACAAAATACCAAATATACAAATCAAATTCTATACAAAAATATGTTTATACACAGTTATAGAATTATATATATATGTGTGTGTGTGTGTGTGTGTGTGTGTGTGTGTGTGTGTGTGCATGTATTTATATATGTGCATATCTATGTATACATATATACACATATTTCATTGATATGTATATATACATGTGTATATATATAGATACATCTATACGTATATATAATTTTATATATCTATGTATATGTATATTTCAGTAATGGCTTTGGGAGGGAAACTCATAAGTAAACACCACACTCAACAAACTACACATTAGTAAATTGAACACTTGCACAACAAACATATTTCACAACAAAATGACCACCACAAAACTAAACAAAAGAACATTACAGATTAAATTAACCAGTTTTCAATTCCCATATGTTTTTGAATACTACTCAACCAAGCATGCGTATACTAACAAGCCAAGACGATTTGTATGTAGCCAACATACAAATCAAATTCTATACAAAAATATATTTATACACAGTTATATATATATATATATATATATATATATATATATATATATATATATATATATATACGTGTATTTATATATGTGCATATCTATGTATACAAATATACACTTATTTCATTGATATGTATATATGCATGTGTATATATATACATACATCTGTATGTATATATAATTTTATATATCTATGCATATGTATATTCAATAATGGGTTTGGGAAGAAAAATCATAGGTAAACACTACACTCAATAAACTACACATTAGTAAATTGAACACTTGCACAACAAATTGAACACTTGCACAACAAACACATTTCACAACAAAATGACCACCACAAAACTACACAAAAGAACATTACAGATTAAATTAAGTAGTTTTCAATTCCCATACGTTTCTGAATACTACTCAACCAAGCATGTGTATATAAATATACAACGTCAAAATTATATGTTATATGCCTATGTAGATGCATTGAATTTCTTATAGATCCATTAAAACAAGAAAAACTAACTGTATGGTTTCCGTCATAAATACTTTAATGCTTCCTCTCTTCAACTGTTAGAATTATAACACACCTCTATTCTCTTACAACTATTAGATGTCTATTGAACCTTCCACTCAAGAAGATGATGCCATCAAATGGAGGAGGAAGCAAACAAATAGAACTTACTATGCAAAGAATACATGCAATATCTCTGACAAATGCCAAATGAAGCGTCATGCACAACAAACATCTGATAGTAACTCATACATTCTATTACAAATAGAAGGCAATGACCTTGAGCAAACTAATGTGCCTCAAACACATTCTACTGCTGCTAAACTCACCCTGCAGACTCCTTCATTCCTACATGCTTTATCTAACTTTAAATTTTTTTTTGATATATTGGAGCTCATGGAGGCATGTTTTGTTTGTAAAGAAAGCTATGTAGGCATGACTATTAAAAAAGTCAACCATGCAGTTATATGTATGAGATGTTCTACT
This sequence comes from Cryptomeria japonica, assembly GCF_030272615.1. Classification (NCBI taxonomy): domain Eukaryota; kingdom Viridiplantae; phylum Streptophyta; class Pinopsida; order Cupressales; family Cupressaceae; genus Cryptomeria; species Cryptomeria japonica. The sequence goes on along the minus strand of NC_081414.1, from coordinate 812,708,666 downwards.
GAGAGAGGAGTCCACCATTTCTCTTTGTCAAACAATATGGACCTAGGTGGTTAGCCTTCTATTTTAAAGTGTCTTTCTCAAGTAGAAGAAATGCTCATAGCAAGGATTTCTCATGTTTTCCAAGTTACTCATGCAAGGGGAGGAAAATATAAGTATTCTTGTCACACAATTAACTTCCCATAGGATATTTCAAAAATTGTGTTATCCTTGCCACACAAAATTCAATATTTAGAAATCCTTATTGTCCATAGATTAACCAATCTTCAAGGGTTAACTTATGATGGTTACGTTAATAGGTTTCACATCATGGATGCATTGAATTACAAAATTAATCATGACCAATAATATAAATATGTTGCCATTGATTTAGATGCGGTACACCTATTACCTAAGTCCAACACTGTCATTTCAGATCTTTTACATTCAGTAACTTCACCTCAAGAAGAACCTATACAAGAAATTCTTGATATAGCCAACATCAACAATGATGAAGAAGTAATAGAAAACTCTTCTTCATTCATTCCATGACTTCCATCCTCAATACCTGAACTCGATGCAATCAAGACAATCCTACATCTGGATAATACCGACAACAATGTTGTCCCATGGCCACAAATCAGTACATTTCCTATCAATGAGGACAATACGGAAGGCCTACTTACAATGGCATTCCCAACAGTGTTCCTTAGTGGATTGGCTTTACCACTTCAAGACAAAACAAGGCATGTACATTTACATGAACATGCTTTGCACTTGATAAAATATTATGATCAAAGATTTGGCCAGCATGTCTGTTTTAGATATTATATCTATAATCTTATGATGAAGCATCGATCTCAACAATCAACTGTTGTTTTCATAAAGACAAATTTAGAAGATTCTCTTCTAGCGAACCTTCATGGCCTAAGAGAGTACTTACAAAACACACTATCAAATGAATTGCCAAATCACATCATGCAATATGCTACCTCCTTGCGCGACACATGCACATTTTGGAGCAAATCCCATAGAGACCTTACCACAATGATAGAACAATTACGTCCACCAATGCTTTTATTTACACTAAGTTCAACTGATACAAAATGGTCTGACCTGCAAAAAATGTTCCCAAAAACACACTCAAATACTTTGCATCACAACAGAAGGTAATCTATTAAGAATTTGGTCAATAACCCGCATATAACAACTTTATACTTGCACTTAAGATTTTAGATCTTTTGTGATGAAGTCATTGTCAAACAGTTGCATGCCACTGACCATTGGTAGAGATATGAATGGCAACACCGAGGGTCTGCCCATATTCATGGCTTTCTGTTGCTACCACAAGCACCTAATATTGACAATATTGATTGGACAGACCATCAAAGCATTCAATCAGTTAAAAACTTCTTTGACTAGTACATCACAACATCGAATCCATGCACAAAAGTGGACCGCTTAAATAGGTAGTATATACCTACAATTTCAGATCCATGTCTTTCAAATACACATGTCATTTTCAGATCTGATCCTTGCAGTGACCACATTGAATTGGTGAATATTGTTCAACTACATTCAAAGTGTTCATAGTTTACATGCTTGAAAAAAAACAACTCAACACTTGAATGTCGATACAATGCACCTTGGCCTGAACAACATGACTCATCATTGACTTTGGACCATAATAATAGCCCATCATACAAGCCAACAAGGAATGATACTCACCTCAATTTTCACAACCCAACCATGCTAGCCATATGGAGGGCTAATGTTGATTGTCAGGCAATGTGCTCAAAAAAGGCTATTCTCTGATATATCTCTAAATACGCATAAAAAACTAAACATAAATCAGAGAGCTATACTGACATGTTAAAAGGAATTGTTGGATCAACAAATTTAGAAGATACAATTCTCTTAGTATAGCTGATATTCATGATGGGAATTGTTGCTGATAGGGACATTAGCACTCAGGAAACTTTCCACATGCTTCTTAAGCTCCCCTTGATCTCTTGCACGCATCAGTTTGTCACACTCAATGTTGGGAAAAAATTCTTCCAACGTATAATAAACTGTGATGAAGCATCATAGACATGCAATTTGTTCATTTCTAATTACATGAAAAAACCATCAGAGTTAGCAAACCTAACATTGCTTCATTCAACTCAACAATATAAATACAGTCAACAATGCAAATCATGTAAATGGGTAAAAACAAAGCTACTAGCAATTGTAAATGTCTACCCCCAGTTTAAATCCTTACCTTTAGAAGTTGACACTACTTTTGAAACTTTCTGTTGGAATGAATTGCTTTTGTACAAGCCCTTCCGCAACATCCCTATACATATAGGTACCTTGACTGATGAAATTATATTGAATTGGAAACAACTTCAAAGTACACATTACATGCGGTGGCATGTAAATGGCATTGAAAAACACTTGACTACAAAAAATAGTGAAGACATGAAGTTGCAAGATATTCCACAATCTACTAATCAAGACCTCTATGAATGTGAGTCCTTGTCACAAATGGGAGCCTCAAACAACTTTGATGTTGCTACTCTTTAAATGCTTGGGAAACATGATTTTGATCTTTAATTTAATTGGAGTGATTCCATACCTAATGAAATGCTCCATAAAAAAGCATCTCAATTCATTTCAATGGAGAAAAGCCAATCAACTCACACCCTTGGCAACATACATTCAAATGCACCTAATACCTTTAAGCTTGCAACCAACCAAAATACTGCACTTGATATTATAACCTTGCACGCTGCACAAAATTTGAATTCCTCACCATTATGGTAAATTACTCAAGGCACAACAGGCATTGGAAAGTCATTTCTTATTGATTGTATACGTAAATAATTAAATTTCCATTTAGATCCAACATAATACCCATTGCTTGTACTAGCACCAACAGGTGTATCTGCATATAATATCTAGACTACCATAGTCCATGTTATCCTCTGTATACCTATTCAAGAATACAAACCTCTAACAGGCCATTCATTATTAATGTTTCAAGAGAAATGCAAACATTTACGCTACATTTTGAATGATGAAATAAGCTTTGTTGGTCCTTAATTATAGATCAAGATTGATAACAGATTGTGACAAGCATTTCCCACTAGACAACATGAATCATTTGCAGCACTCTCAGTCATCTTGGTAGGAGATCTTGAACAACTTCCCCTAGTTATGAATAAACCATTATATGCATCCCACTCAACAACACTCGCTTTATGACACTCCTTCAATGATGTTGTCACCTTGGATGTTTCTTTTCGACAACAAGGTACATGCCCCTCCCAGATGTAGTCAACCCATGCTTTGACACTTGATCAAAAAAACCACTTCAACCAACAAAAATATTTGTTTGCAACCAACACAGCTTCAAATGCACATAACATTAAGATGTTGAAGCAATTGCACTCACCCATTGCGCATGCAACAACAATCATTGTACACCACAAAGATAAACAAACACACCAAGAAGAACAACTCTCATTTAAAATTCTTCTTTCTATAGACCAGGAAGTAATGCTTATTGCAAATTTATGGATAGAAGTTGGGCTTGTCAATGGTACTTTGGGTCAAATCAAAATGATTATCTACGATGTAGGTTCTAAGCCACCAGATTTGTCAAAATATGTTGGTCCTCTTGCATCATTACATTGGCCCATCATGGGATCCAACAAATCTAAAACATGTTCCCATACCACCAATTACTAGGGTAAACCGCACACAAATTCCATTAACAATGGCATGGGGTATTACTATTTACGAATCATAGGGTCTGACACTAGAATTTGAAACAGTTGACATTGGCAAAACAAAGAAACAAGGCCTTACATTTACAACACTTTCTCGAGTGAAATCAATTAACCACCTACGGATTCACCCAACTTTCACCTACCAAAGGTACTCAAGATTGCAAGGTCCTGCATCAACCATTTTAAGAAAAAAAGAAGAAGCTTGTTTGCTAAAGCTTTCTCAGATCATGAAAGAAAACTACTTGCAAAACAAAGAAAAATAGGTACTGCAAACATAACATCCATGTGATTTTACATTTCATAAATTTTCTGTCATTCATTTCAATGCATTACAATAGTCGTGGCTTACAGGATCAACAATAAATTTAACCGGTTACATCTCAACAAGCATTTTTAACTAATATTCATATTCAATTAACAACAGGTACAAAACTCCCATCCACTATCTTCTCAACTATTTACATTCCTTAAAATTATGCTTCTTCTAATGGTTACTAAACTTCTCTTATCTTCTTCTACTTGTAGGTCTTCTTCTACTTGTAGGGAATTAAAGAAGACATCATTTCAAACAACACAACCTACAAGGGTATCCAAATATCTCTAACCTTTACACTCAATGATGCTAACTTCCGTTTCTACTGTCCGTGTTCTTTGTAGATTGCAGAACCACTACAAAATATAATCCTACTATTAACATATGTAACTACCATCCTTAACAATTCTTTTCAATCTACAAACTTTGCAATTTAAAACACTTCATGTTTTCTAATACAATGTTATTTCTCACAAGTATGAAATGGCAGGGAACAAAGCAACCTAAAAAAAACAAAAAAACACATAAACAAAATACAACATCAACAACTACTATAAGTACCTTCCTTTCATATTATTTACAATCTACAAGTGTTTGATACATTTACAATTTCCTAATACAATCTTATTTCTCACAGGTTTAACATGATATACATCAAATGGCTATAAATCAAATGGCTGTATAACATGCTACCGTTACTAGCATGGGGGATGGATAACAATTTTTTTCCGGGTCCAACAAATACTATTGGTTGGGATTAATATAGTCAACAATACAAACCATTTGTAATAAGTACTCTTAATTGAAGTTTCATTATGTACAACATGCTACATTCAGCAGCATGGGGCATGGTGGGTGGTAAACTTCATATTTTGGGAACAACTATAAACATTGGTTGAGTTATGTACAACGCCAATACTATATATCAATAAATATTATTCATTTTTGGCTTCAATTGCCTTCTCTCATTATGATGCATCTATAAAGCACTTTTCTTTAAATCTAATTCCTTGCAATTTTTTTTCTTTAAATCTAATTCCTTGCAAAAAAAAAATAACCTCCTTGTAATGTTATAATGCCTTTAGAATCAAACCTATCCGCCTCCTGTTGCAGACACTCCCCCTACAATTGCTAGTTTTATACGTGTGCATAAGTGCCATCCTAGGCAACAGTAATAGGGAGATTTACTTCAAGGAAAATGGATTCTCTAAGTGAATCAAAAGAGATCATTTGGTCGTAGCGCAACTGCTGAATCTATGAGGAATGAATGACATAAACAAGAATCAATGTTCCAAGGTATGTATAAGAAACTTTTATAGTCATCTAACATGGAAAAAGTTGAAGGGATCTAAATCTACATGTTGAGTTTTCTTTAGATGATAAGTATTAGGTAAACATGGCTTTTCACTTATCTTAGTAACCACCTTTTGTTTTCATACTGCAGGTGATAGCACCTAACACTACAACTATTCTTGATATTCGATTTGTAGATTGAGAAATTCGTTAACTCTTTTGGTCTGAGACTTAATAGGGGAGAGAGACCAGTAGTTGAATGGGTCCAATAGTCATTATAGAAATTGTGCACATAATATCCAATCTTACCATAAATTTATACTATATATTATAAATAAATAGTCCACATGTAAATAAAAAAATAACATAATATTGGTCAAAATAGACCTATACTTGAACACATCAGAACTTGTAAATGTTATATAAAAAGTACAAATATACATTCATTAGCAAGCGAAATAAATAGTTTTTTGTTTGAAATAAAATATCACAACTATCTATATAAGTGTGTCATTTGAAAAATAAGATGGTCATCTAATAAAATAAGATACTTGCTTAAGCAAGTATTGTTGTCATAGTGAAAAAATAGTATTCCTATGTGTACAACTATTGGGATAGCAATGTATATTCAGTGGAGTATTTCATATTAATAATTTGTCCTATCACAAATATAATAGGTGAGCACAAAAAATACCTTGTATTTTCCCATAAAATGAGAAGGATTTTCAATAGGTTTTAGTGTTCAACTATTGGTCCATTTGTGTTGGATATAAGTTGTATTTTATATAATAATGTGTTTTTTCTATAACAACAAATATTTTTTTTGTTCAACTATTAATACGTATTTGGTCCATTTATGTTGAATATAAGTTAGATATAAAAATTATTTATGGTTATTAATACGTATTTGGTCCATTTATGTTGCATATAAGTTATACTCTAAATTAAAAAATGATATTTTACTAACATGAAATGATATATTTTTTCAATTACTAGACATTTTTAGATTAAGTTTTGGTTGAATCTTTAAAAAGTCATTTTTTGGATACTTCATAGTAGACATGTTATTTTGACAAGTTGCATAATGAGTTACACCTTCAAACCTTATTTGTAGATAATTAAGTGTTTATTTTACATTTCTAAAAAAAAATGGAGGTCTTACGATATTCCATGTGATGGCTACATGTTGACGAAGTTATCCCTAACGACTACTGGTCCCTCTCCCCTAGCATTCCTTAATGCCTTTACTTTTTATGGCCTACAATCTAGCTTCATATCTTTGTATTTCCTATATCTTCTGCAAAACTCCTTACCATCTTAAACTCATCACACCCATTGTTGCATAGAGGTTGAGAGAAGTACATAAGATGTAGCACTCTTATCTCTTCCATGGGTAGGGTCAACCTCAAATCATTCCATAGAGTCGTAGAAGGGGTAGTCTTTAACCACATACATTAAGCAATATATTAAGTCTAGAGAATGTTAGTCAATTATGAGTTTTTAACACTTTTAAGCTTAGAAGTGTATTCTTAGTGTGACCACATACATTAAGCAACATAATAAGGCTAGAAAATATCAGTCAACTTTGAGTGTTTAACACTGTTAAGTCTAGAAATGTAAGCTTAGTGTGTGGTTTAAGCCATTCCATAAGAAGATAGAAAGGGGGCAATTTTGTTTCTTCGAAATTAAGCTTTAAACTTGCTGATTGCAATTAATTGCTAAGAGGTTTCTCAAGCCTTTCAAACTATCCAATTTCTGCATGTCTAGCATTGAGAGATGCATCTCTTGAGACTTTCTTCCAAGAAGCACCTACGCCTCATTTGTGCAGTATCCACTTCAGCACCATACCTAGTAGAGCATATCTTACCATAATAATTAACAAATTTCACCTTGTAGTATGCCATGATCGATGCCCATAACCTGTTCCAAGCCATCTATGTTGTCCAGTGCAACCATGCCGCCATGGGAGCTCATAGAGTACAACTTTATTTTGTCCAAATCTGTAGTTTTGTTAATGAATCTATCTTGTGGAAAATTTTCAATATTGGCACAATCGAATCCAACATCTTAGAATTTTTTCTCTTAAGTTCCATAGAATCTCATTTTCTTAGAGGGATTTTATCAAACAAGTCACATGCCTTGTTTGTGCATCCAGATTTCTTCTCAGAAAGACCTATCTTTATGCTTAGACAAAAAGTCCATTGATGATATCATTTTTGAATTCTCAAGTTAGGCTAAATTTAAGCTATTTGTATGAGCGAAAGAGGTACATTATAAAAGTTATTCAATAGGTGTTGATTGAATAAAGTGAGGCATTCCTATACTTTTTTTTTGTATTGCATGAATGTCTTCCAAGTTCTTAAGCTATAATCTCGAGGGACATTAAAAATATTAGGATATGTTATGACGGGTAGCTTTAAACTATACATATTAAGCAATATATTAAGTCTAGAGAATGTTAGTCAATTTTGAGTGTTTAACACTTTTAAGCTTAGAAGTGTATTCTTAGCATGACCACACATCTTAAGAAATATATTAAGCATTAGAGAAAATGTCAATTAACTCTGAGTTTTTACAATTTTAAGCCCAGAAGTATAAGCTTAGTGTGTGCAATTTAATTTGTTCATGCTATGACCAGTTTGAATATATTCTCTTTTCTTTTTACTTTTACATACATTTCTATGAAAGAGTTTGACTTTTATAAATATTAATTTTGTAAACTAATTGCTGATCAGTCATTTATAGTTGATTTATACTTGAGTCAGTTAAAAGGTTGGAAGTTTACACATAGTGATGCTCTTTATTACTAGATGATATAGTTATGTTTGAATAAACAAAAAGACATCATGATTCAAGTCATGATAAGTGGTCATGTGAATGTGCATAGACTCATGCAATTGTATTCTCTTGTACATTTTTCAATGCTATTATGTTTCTTGATTGTTTATCATTTGTGTTAGTTTATGTATCCTCATGTGAGCTTGTATAAGCTCTTGTAATATCTATATGCTCTTGTATGTATATGTGTTCTCTTGTATGCTATCGTGTGCACTTAATAATTCTTGTAGCTTTTCTGTGCCCTTGTATGTTTGTCTGAGCCTTTAAATGCATAAATATGTGATTATGGTGTATCATGTGTGTATTGGATGGTTGCCGAATATGGAACAATAAGAGAGGGTAAATCTCAACACTTGATTTACTTGATGGTAGTCGGCATAATATTTGGCCTAACTGTTAAATCAATATGATGTATGTTGATTTCTTTTCTTACCTCCTACTATATCATGTAAATATGAGTGCATATTCATAGGTGATATGCTTGTCAAATATTTTCATGTTGCACCGTATTCCATCCCCTACCAATTTTGAGTTTCTAGACATCCTCATGTAGGGTTGGTGGTTCATCATGTTAGAAAGAACTTTGGTGAAGTGTAAATGCTTCGTAGTTGGGCAGTAAAGTTGACACACTCAAGGTAGGGAGATCCATTGAAGGACATCCCCACCTTCTAGCCGATAACACAAAACACCATCCAAAATACCAACTATTAATAGGTTACAAAACAAAAGATATAACCAGTAAACAACTAAAGAGAAATCCCAACCGGTAGAAGGAACACATGATATGACTGGTAACTAGATAAACCAATCATTACAACCATTTAATGAATTACATATGCCTTTAGTGGCTACACATGCTAGACTGCAACCGAGGATTACAAAAGAATCCCTACAACATAAATCTAAGATCCCCAGATCTTCTGCTTGTCAAATAGGATTTTGGTAACAGTCTGCACTATTTTGCACTAATTCAAACCTCAGTACATCCTAACTTTAGTCCCCTTGGACCATAATCTCTCTGGAAACTACATCTTTGCTTGAAAAATAAGCCTTTGATAACAGTCTGCATTATTTTGCATTGATCTAAACCTTAGTCCCTTCAGACTTCAGTCCCCCTGGACCAAAATCTCTCTTGAAACTACATCTTCTCTCTATCTCTTCTTCCTTGGACCTATGTGACTCAAATGAATCTCCAAAATTCCTATTTATACCATCCACAAGAATTAACAACTTGATCAAGTTGGCCAAAGACCAACCAGATCATGATGAAACATGTACACAATAACATGTTGACCCAAATCACCAAGAACATCACCAAAATGCATAGAACTTCATGCAAAACTTTGGAAATACTGGTCAAGACCCAAAACAACATCACTCAATGATCCATAAGTTACTAAAACCACCCGCAACCTGAATCAACTTCACTAAATACTTTGCAAGATCAACCAATAAAAACATACCAACACCAAGCTAATATTGGGATCGATATCTTATTGGTATCAAATTCAAAGCCAAACACTCCAACTAGTTGAACTACTCTAGTGCTCTTACATCAGGCTCTTAGGGTTAATTGAAAAGGAAGTCCCATCACTTGACCTGGTTCAGTGATCTATTAGTAGGTATTTACAACTACCTCAGGGGTTCGACGGTCTGACTACAGATTATGGTTGCCTCTCCTCAATGATCTAAACAAGTCTACAGGCTACCTCAACTTCCTCTTTAACCAATTAGTTCATAATCAACACTTCCTCCAACAACAAGTTTATAATGAGCTCTGATACCATTTGACATAGTCAAGGTGGGGAGATCCATTGAAGGATATCCCCGCCTTGTAGCCTATAACGCAAAACACCATACAAGATATCGACAACTGGTAATAGAACACAAGATATAACCAGTAAACAGATAAAGAGCAATCCCAACTAGTAGAAGGAACACATGATATGACTAGTAACCATACAAACCAATCATTACAACCATTTAATGAATTACATATGCCTTCAGTTGCTACACATGATGGACCACAACCCAAGATTACAAAACAATCCTTACAACTTAAATCTAAGATTCGTAGATCTTCTGCTTGTGAAATAGGCCTCCGATAATAGTTTGTAGTATTCTGCACTTATCTGGACCTCAGTCCATCCAGACTTTAGTCCCCTCAGACCAGAATCTCTTAGGAAACTACATGTTGGCTTAACAAATAGGCCTTTGGTAACAGTCTTCACTATTCTGCACTGATCCAGACCTTAGTCCCTTTGGAATTCAGTCCCCCCAAGCAAGAATCTCTTCGGAAACTATATCTTCATTTGATCTCTTCTTCCTCGGACCTCGGTCACTCAAATGAATCTTTAAACTTCTTATTTATACCATTCGCAAGAAATAAAAACTTGACCAAGTTGGCCAAAGACCAACTGGTTCATGATGAAACGTGTAAATGATAACATGTCAGCCCAAATCACCAAAAACATCACGAAAATGCATAGAACTTCATGCGGACCTCCGAAAATAACTGTCAAGGCCTAAAACAACATCACTCAATGATCCGTAAGTTATCAAAACCACCCACGACCCAAATCAACTTCACTAAATACTTTGTGCATACCGAGATTGATATCTCACTGGGATCAAATCCAAAGCCAAATGCTCCAACCAATTGAACTACTCTAGTGCTCCATCAAAATCACTCCAATAGTGTTCTCGCTTATGGTAAGCTCATGGGAGATAAATGTTGGGAGCCCCTGTTAGGATGATAACAAACTATATTTAATATAATTCATTTTATTTGACTTTATGGTCTTTTGTAACTGTAAGTAAAATTCTTATGTTTAGCCAATCTCTTAGCTTATGTATTAAAATACGCGTCAAGTTATAACATTATGTAACTAGTTTTTGTATTTTGAGAATAATGGATTAATTGATAAATTGTTTTTCTTAATTATGTTGTTCACCTTTGTCTCCTCTACTTCATTCTTCATTCATAACTCCTAGGTTGGTCACCTACACACAAAAGGAAGAGAAATTGTGTTGTGGCTAGGGGTTTTCCTAAGTCAAACTCTAGGCATGATAATAACCTTATAATTGAATTGATATCAAGAAATGAAAATGCTTAAAAGGAAATGGTTGTTTGAAATGATTGACTAAATTGATTATACCTTCAATTGATGAAGCAATGTCCTTAAGATAAGTCTTCCATGCATTGATACAATAACATGATAAATCACATAGAATCCATCATGAAATCATAGTCAAAATATAATTGAAGATTCTTTGATGTTACTTGCTACTCCTTGAATCTAATATGCTCTTGAAGTGTTTCTCTTGAATTGGAATAATAACATAAAGATAAGATGATAATGGGAGATGATGAAATGAGTTAGGAATGATGACTTATATAAGGATCTAAAAGTGAAATCACCTTTAGGATTACTAATAATTATCATATTTTTGCACAAAGCTAGATTTGAACATAATAAGATTGTATTATTATCCTCTTAAATTTGAGGCAAAAAGAATGAGATTAGGATGTTAGGGTTTCAAGTAGATCCAAAGAAAAGATGAACTAACAATTATATGCAGATTTAAATACAAAAGTTAAAGAAATAAAACAAGACACAGATAACACAAAGATTTAACATGGTTCACCCAGAATGGGTTACATCCACCATACACAGTCCTCCAATCTTTCTTATTATCCAACAAAAATAGTACATCAACCTTACAATGCCTTAAGCATCCCAACCACTTATAACATGTGTTTTTAGCGCAACAAACAAAGTCGACCTTTTTAAGGTTTTATTACAATGTCGGTTTTCATCAACAAAAAATGGCAAAAATTTTTTTCTCGAGGGCTGCTACCCCCGAACCCCCGCAGCGGGCTACAACCTGCTTTCTTGGGGCCCGAGACGGCCCCAGACCCTAGTGAGGATACATGTTGTGTGTATAGTAATTTGCTGATCAGTCACCACATATCAACATAGGATGCATTTATTGACATGGTCTCGACAATTTTAGCCCAACATTTTAGGAATGTGAGATAATAGGGTTTTAATGTTGAAATTAAGTGTGTATGATAATTTATAATGTTTAGATGGGGGAAATGTGTCTTGAGATTTAAAATGGGGTAGGATCTATGATAAATTAGGAAGATAAAATATAAATTAGGATCTAAATTCTCTACCATTAAGTACACTTGAAGCATATACATGACAAATATTTATTAAATATTAAATATGTTTGAAATATATATCAAATATATGAAATTTAATTTTAAAATAGTTTCAAAATTGTTCTTTTACAAATTCTATGTAGATTAAATCTAATCATCAAGCTTATCTACTATAACATTAATAGTATGACAATTAACATTCTTAGATATATTTTTATCAAACCAAATTGAACATTATACTAAACCCTAACACTAAACATATTGTAACATAAAATTAATAATAAATTAAATTAAATACTAGCCCTAAAACTAAGTTTAATTGAACCCTAACCATAATTAAAATGGTAAAAACCTGAACTGTAAATCTATACCAAATTAAACCCTAAATGCAATACTATATCAAATTAAACCTTAATTCCTAAACCTTCATCATGAAGCTTATCTACTCTAAGATTTACAATATTTATCTTCCCAACATCTACTCCCATGTTACATGGATTTTTAGACTTGATGTCATTTGACCTTGAAACCAAATTAAAACCTAAAACCAACCCTGAAAATAACTTCAGAAGAAAAAACCCTAACCCTTTAATCATAATTAAATAATTTAAACCAAATGAAACTCTAAACATAAACTTACACAAAAATCTACCACTATATTCAACCCTGACAGTATATTGGACTGCACCTAAATTTGGTAAATTTGACCTTAAATGCAAAACACTAAATCACATTAAACCATAATTCCTAAAGGCATCATCATCAATATTATCTAATATAAGATTTACGCTATTCAAATTTCAAACAACTACTTGCATGTTACATGAATTTTTAGTGACTTTGTCATTGTGATCTATGTTGAAAGATATATAGATGTTTAAAAATTCAATGTCTTGATATATATCTACATAATCTATATATCTTAATATTATATATGTGTGTATGTATATGCATGTGTGTGTGTGTGTGTGTGTGTGTGTGTGTGTGTGTGTGTGTGTGTGTGTGTGTGTGTGTGTGTGTGTGTGTGTGTGTGTGCATACATACACACACATACATACATACTGTAATATAAAAAATCTCCCCCTTTGTGATTAAACTCTACAAATGGTACCTTCCTCCATGTCATCAAAGGTTGGGTATTGCCACCTTTATCCTTTTGTCCAATCAGATCACCTAGTTATATCCAAGCATATATTTCAACAACTCTGTCGATGCAGAGATGTCTTCTCGATGCATTAACAACTTGTGAATCTGACAATTAATAGGTGGCCATTTGAGCATTACACTTGTGGCTGGAAGGAATTGTAACGCTTTTGCATGCACCCAACGACGTCTAGGTTCCTTCCAGGACCTTTATTTATCACTTTGAAAGGCACCTGGGAAAAATTCCTTTGACAAGTCAATGATCTCTTGTAGGTTGGAGATCTCAGCGATTTCTTTGACAGCATTCATAACTTCCTATATAACAACCACCATTGTTGTAGATCTCCAAACAATTTACAACATCATCTTCATGAGCATTTTGGAGAGGTTCTCAATTGTGTGAAGAAGATTATTTAACAAGAGACTTCAATCGTGGACCTTTCGTGATCTTTCTCTATTCCCTCCTATTAAGTTATTCTTTCATTTCGCATTTTGCACTATTATTCTATTTTATTGTTTTTCTACAAGCATTAGTATTTTAATTGTATCTATCAATCTAGTACAGTTACTATGCTTCGTCCGTAAAGGATGATAATGCACTATGCTGGTGTCCCAATTTTGTGTGCTTGTTCTAGGGACAAAGGCTCAATAGAGATATTCGAACACCCTCTCTACATTTTAATAGCTTAGTTTGACTATTTTCATCTCCTTGATCACCTTAGCACCATTTTGAGAGGTATCAGAGGGTGGATTTTTTCTCTAGGTTTCATCATCCTTGAGGTAGAAAATTTTCTTCGTTACATTTTGGTGAACCCGACATAAAACCAACCTTTCTTTTTGCATTGTGTGTTCATCATTTAGATCATTGTATTCATCTAATCTAATTTAAAAAAATAAAAAAATAATTCATACCTTTGTTCTAGCATCTGCAAGCAATCTAGTTCATCATAGATAGTTTATGTTTTGTCTTCACTTTCTCACCTTTAGCAAAACTTTACCAGAAGACAAAGCACTTCATATCTGTATAGTGTAGTCTCACTGTCATAAGACTCATCTATGAGATTTATGAACCATACTACAACAAAAGCTATAGACAGGAGGTCATCTAAGTAGAGTTTTCCTCCCAACTGTTATAGTCCTCATTTGCCCAACACAATGTTTAATGATTAACTTCTTGACCCAAATGATCTCTTTTCTTCTCATCCCCTTCATTCCATTTGAATAGGGAGTCCCTCTCCACTTGGTTCACGATCCAAATCTTAGAGAAATTCTTTAAGGAATTCCCCTCCATCTTCCCCTCTTGTTGTTGATCATGATTTTTCTCTCACTATTGACTTTGAGGAAATTGACATGCTTGAGTAGAATCTAAGAGAATTTGAGGTTTTCCTAAATCGGGAGAATGTCCTCTCCCATGCTGGAAATGTCATGAACTCTGAGAGACATGCTAATATAAGATAGGAAAGGCTTGGAGATGTTGAGGGAATTAACTATAATTATCAAGAATCATGTACCTTTGTGATGTAGAGGGGTTGCTCACTCCTACCAGGTTTGCTAATTCTTGATGTCTCTCTAGGTAGCCTCTTGAACCATCCAATGGTTCCACACTATCCAAACTTTCCAAAGGTTGTAGACACACCTTTCTTGACCTTCCCAAGGTATTTATACTAAGGTGACCTCCACTTGTTGAGTGAGTGTCCAACACTCCTTAATTGAGACTCTCCTACACAACACCTTGTTACACCTTCACCAATAACCAACCCCCTCTACCTTAGGATCTTCTCTCACACATTCCCAAATCACATAGGGTTGATTTGATTTTGTTTCCTAACCCTATCCCTTCATCTAGGTCCTTGGAGATTACCAGTTCCAAGCTTAAGGACCCATTTTCTCTTTTAGCCCTACCGGTTCTAATTAGCCTTACTGGTGAGGTATTTTGCGCTTACCTGCTAGAAGTCTTTCTCATAGATATGAAATCATAATCTTTTTTGATACCCTTTTGGAAGTTTCATACAATATCATAAAATTGGACATGGGTTTGGTTGCTAACCATCCTAACCCTTTTTAGGCCTAATTCTTCCTTTTAAGCCTACAAAATATTGTTTTCCTCAAATGCCTTCACCTATCCAATTGCTCAAGGATTCTATTGATTGTTTCAAGTTTGTGTGCCCAAGAGGATGTCCAATCCAACCTAGAATCAAAACCATCTAGCGAATTTACCCATCTAGTGCCTGCTGTCCATGATCCCCATTGCTTGCCAACTCAACGTGCCAAGCCTAGGGTATGGTGACAAATCTGGAATTTAGCCTTCCTTGTCTTGAAAAAAAATTGAAAACATATTGTACAAGGCCTCCTAGCATTCCATAAGGTTTCAGTACAAATTTCCACCATGGAATACTAGGTATGAGCCATAGAGTCTTCAAAACCCTTGTTTTAAGGTCTTTAAGACTCGCCTGCAACAAAAATGACAAAACTTACAAACTATAACACTTCAAAATGTCAAATCACCATGAAATGAAAGGTATATCTCTATTCTAACAATTCATGCCTTGGTATGGGCTTGAAAGTCCATTTAGACCGTACAAAAATAATGAAACTCAACTGAACTCGCTGAAAACATAATTTTTGAAAGGCTAATCTTGCTATTCTTCATTGAAATCTTCAACATACTTTCTCATCGGTTGTCCCAACCTTTATATCAGCCTTGGGTTGGTTACAAACATCTTTAATTGAAAAAGACAACCAACTAACCGTTGGTGTTTGGAAAATGCAAAAGTTGCAAAGTTGCTATGAGTAACTTTTGCAACTTTTTAAAACTTTTACATAATTGAGCAAGTTTTGCTCAAATCAAACCTAGATCACTTCTAAAGGTTCAAATGACCTTAAAACCCCTAAACAACATCAATCAACCTATTCTAACATAAAATCAACTTATTCTACCAAGTACTCTTCTTGGCACCATTAAGAGCCCATATGCCAACATTGGCCAGTCAGAGACTCCTAGGGTCCTTAAAGACATTTGAGTATGTAGACACCTAAAAATGTCTCAATGATCATGTACTAATTATTCGTCTAATTGATTAAATAATTCTTTAATTATTTAATTAATTTAATTAACTATTTCTTCTAATTTGATATTTCCTCGTCATCTTACTAATTATTTTATTTTCTATTTCTATCATCATTTAATATTTTAACCTTTTTCTAAATATTAATTAAATATTAATTATTTAATTAATTCTGATTAATTCCCCAATTTAAATAATCTTTATTATTTAATAAATTAATTCTCAATTTCTATCTCTAGTCATCTAATCATTCAACCCTCTTCTAAATATTAATTAAATGTTTATTATTTAATTAATTATGATTTAATCCTTTAATTCAAATAATCTTTATTATTTAATTAAAATTCAATTTCTAAATAATTAAAGAGTTTCTTGAAATTATTTAATTAACTAATTAATTATTCTAATTCTTCATTTCCAAACCCCCAAATTCTTATTTCATTTAATTAATTCTTCTACTTTCTTCCAAATTCAAACACATTTGCATGATTTCAAAGATTAAATTGAAAATCAAAGTCAAAGTTCTAAATATATTCAAATACTAAATTGAATTTAAAATGAATTCAATATTTGAATTAAAATCTCATGCAAAGATTAAATTGAAAATCTAAGTTAAAGTGCAAGCACATGCTAAATTAATTAATTAAATCATTATCTCTCCAATTTCTATTTCCATCTTCTAGTTAGCTTTTTCTAAATAAAGTTCTCTTTTCCATCCTCTTTATTTCCTCCAATCATTCTTTTTCTTCCTTCAATTAGCTTTTTCTCAATCAGTTAACTCCATTAATCTATTTGATCTATTTTGTTTCACCTCCAAATCAACAGTTTAACTATCAATTTTCATGTGAGATCACCTGAGTTCCACCTCTTGATCAATTTGTTCCACCTTTCAATCAATATTCTCCAACAATCTATAAATTGAGCATTCAATCTCCATTTTCAATCCTCCTAAATCCTGGACAATTTACTTTGAATCTTTGTGTCACTTGCAAGTTGCTAGCACAATATCTGAGAGCCATCATACCACATAGAAGAGAAGAGCAATGGAAGCTATACGCAGTCACATAATAGGGAGTTTTGATTGAATTACTTTATAATTCCTATTTTGATTTGATTGTGTTATTTCATTGTCTATTTGTTAGAATTCTTTGATTAGATAGGGATTCATGATTTCTCTTTGCTCCTAATTGAATAATTAAATTTAAAGATGAATTTTTCATGCTACATTTTGGTGAACCCGACGTGAACAACAACTAATTAACCTTTCTGTTTTCTATGTGATTTTTGCAGGTCGTACGAATTTTTTCATTTTTTGTAGGTTTTGTACGGATTCCAAAGTGAATCTCATCATCACACAATCATATTTACAGAATCATGTTTATAGAATCACACAATCGCATAGACAAATTTACACATTCGTGTAGACACCAATATGCATTCATAGTTTTTCAGTTTCTGGTTTGAGTCACACATTTGCCAATATTTTCACGCATTAGCCAATATCTTCACGCATTCACCAATATCTTCACTCATTCGCTAATATCTTCACGCATTCACCATAAGTGTCACACAGTTGCCAATATCTTCATGCATTTTCCATAAGTGTCACACATTCACCAAAATTGTCACACATTCGCCAAAAGTGTCATGCATTCACCCTAGGTGTCATGGATTGATCCTGATAGTATCACACAATTATCTTATCACTGTCACATATTTATGCTAACAGATGTACGCAATCACTCTGTCAAAATCACACAATCACTCTGACAAAATTACGCAATCGACCATACAGAGTCACGCAATCGGGCAGGTATAATCACGCATTCACTTCTGTCAATTTTTTATTCTCTATTTTTTGTTGATTTGATTTTACTGCTAATCATCTGTTTGCAGCCTATGGCGAATTTATAGAAAAGATCGGATTGGTATTAGATCAATTGCACTCATAATCTCACACTTCATCTTTTGGTGCTTAAAATCAACAATGGTTAAAATGGATATGCATGCATAATCTCACACTTCATCTTTTGGTGCTTAAAATTAACATTAGTTAAAATTTATATGCATGTATAACACTTCGATTTGGACTTAAAATCAATAAAAAAAAAATTGGCATGCATGCCTTCACATTTCAATTTGATGTTTAAAATGGACATGCACATGTGTATTCAACACCTCAAATTGGGCTTTAAAATGAACATGAATCAGGTTGCATTAGATTAAATCATATTTAATTTTATTAAGGGAAAGAACTTTTATTGTGTTTGGGGTGGAACTATTGTTGCATTAACTAACTTTTGACCTGCCTTCGGGGTCTTGGGAGAAAGGAAGGAGGTGATAATGACACCCAATTTTATTTTATTCCTCATAGTGAGGGGTATCTTTGACTAGGGATTTCATCACCCCATAGAGGTACTACAAATTGGGATGCATTGGGGATATCATCTCTCCCAGTGTACTCTCAAGTGGGTTTTTTGAGTTGCTATATAAACATACTGGTTAGGCGGCTAGAGTGTTGAGTGAATTCAACATATGTGGGGGCCTTCCCTACACCGATAAGCTCAACTAAAGTATTAAGTGGCTTTCTCTAACAATCCTTCATTGGATCGGGATCCCTCAAAACCCTACAACAAGAACCAATTTAGTAGCCCAAAATCCTATGTTTAGTGATTTCGGGAGTGCAGATCGTACCCCATAGATACCCCTCATGTACCTTTCATTATGCAACATAAATCCCTCGGTGATAAGATCTTCGGATCTTTGGGGTAAGAGAGATTGGCATGCCCGAGAAGTGTGTGTCGTGGAGTGGAGCCAGTGCTACCAGACTCTCTATCTGTCTATCTTGTTTCAAAATTTTGCTGTAGGGGCCTCATTGAATGGTGTCCACTTTCCAATCTAAGCTTGTATTCTGTGCTTTTATATGTATCCTTGTATCAGACCAGTATTGAGTTAGTTCTTTGGGCTATTTCAGGCCCCATCTTGCATATCTCTGAATTCTTTGAGATTGTTTGAAAAACTAGTTTAGTCAGCTATATCTACCTCCAAACAATTGTTCTCAGACTTGAAAAAACACAAAAATTTTCCTACACATAGAATTACTGAAAACAAATTCCATTTTGAAACATTAGACAGTCCAACAAACTCAAAGATTTACACACTTGTGACCATAGGAAATCCTTGCATAGTCCTCATTTACGTCCTCCTTATTATCCCAAGTCCTTGCATAGTCCTCATTATCATCCTCATATGCATCCTTATCTAGACCTCATATACATCTGTCTTAGCTAATCATCATTTGCATAATCATTCTAGAAAGTCATACCCTAAACATCCAAAACACAATAATAGGATCAATCAAACTCAATCTCAACTCAAACAAGTTGGTCAAGTTCAATCAAACATTATCACATTCAGATAAATGGAGAAAATATCTTACATGTTGTGATCCTAGGTCCAAACCAAACAAGCAAATATCATGGATTGGAATTATACATTTCATAGGGAAGGTGGAGGATTCATCCCTTCCATTCCTATTCCATCGCCATCCATAGAAACCTTATCTCAACAAATCAAAACTTTGCAACAACAAGTGACTAACATGACTAGTCTTAACAACCATAGGGGCTGGTTAGAAAATATGATGAAAGAAGTGATAGCCATGAGAGGATCAGTATTAGAGCAACCTTCTTCTTCTTGTGAGACCATTCAAACATGCCAACCTTCATTCTTCAACAAAATCATTCCTACCTCAATTCAACCAACATTAGAGTTATGTAAACCTTCTTTTTCTTTAAACCCACTATATCAATCATACCAATCATATCAACCCAACAATCAAACCCCTTTCAACTAAAATCATGTTAGGTCCTAGAGAAAACTGAGAGGTGGGGGGGGGGGTGAATCAGTTCTCCAGTAAATTCAAACCAAAATTAACTTAGCCAAAACTTAAAGCACAATATCAATAAACCAAACTTTATGTCAGTAAACAGTCTATCAGTTAATTGTAGTATCGGTAAAGATTAATGCATGAAATAGAAAGACAATAACATCCACAACACATAACACCAATATTTGTAAGTGGAAACCCTGTAAGGGGAAAAACCATGGTGGGAAACCTTACCCACAATCAGATGATACTACTACAGATAGTATGTGTGTACAATAAGGGGTATGCACATGTAGAAAGGCCAAGTGCCTAAAGCTCACTACTCAATCACAAATGAGAGTCACACTAGTTACAATTGGATGATTAAATCCAATGATAATGTTCTAAATAGAATAAAATCTCCATATGCTGGATTTAGTATCGGTTTAGCTCTGATATGCCTTCCTCAAACCTTCCTTCAATCTTGAATGATGTCTACATGTATAGCTCTGCTTATATTCGCATATACCTTATTACAACCCTTTTTCCAATCACATATTAATCTCACAGATGAGATATAACATTTATACCATAATCTAAGACCAATTGAATAGGTCGGCTCACTAAAATATATTGCAATAAAATCAATTGCAAATGAAACAGTATCTAATGCATGATGTCGGCTCAATGCATTTACAATAATAACAAATTATTTCCATGACATGCCTTGCTGATCTGGAATAGATATGCCCATTGGTGTATATCCCAGACCTATTTGCTAGTAACAACAATGATGAATAATGATGAACAATAAATACCTAACAGATATTCAGAGGGGGGTGGGTGAATCAGTATAGACAAAAAATTCTTTAACAACTTAAACTGCAAAGGCTGCACTAACAGGTAAACAACATCACCAATCTAAATCAAGGCAATACTAGTAAAACACAATGACTGTAAAAGTCATAAACCGGTAACACTTAGATCTTCACAAAACCTACTATCTCATTTCCACTTCACCCATATGTTTAAATAAGTAATACATCAAAAATATAATGACCACTGGAACGGCTTGCATTATCGCTTAACAGAAAGTACTAAAACATCACATGAAAAAGAATCACACATAATACACTGATTTTTTCATGTGGAAACCCAATTGGGAAAAACCACGGTGGGGATGAATACCCACAAGTTGTTCTTGAACTCTTCTAAAGTCCACTCTGTTAGGAGCCTAGTCTGGTTAAAGACTTTACAATAGGTTCTACTAGGAATTGATCTTGCTAGGGATCACTCGGTTATCGGATGGCTAAATATCGGTTAGAGGTTAAAAACCTGTTAAAGGTTACCTTGTCCGAGGATTTAAAGAACTCAATGATTTTGAGTCACCCTATTAAAGGTTTTACAAAAATCTTGTTAAAGCTACCCGAGAAAGGGATTTTCCAATTGCTGAAATGGTAAGAAGTCAACAGGTAATACACTAATCTGATAACAACACTCAATGCCAAGGCAGATCCACTTCAATTTCTTTACATCTGCAATTACACTCTGTAGGTATCTACTTACTTCTTTGGTCTGGCAAGAATCATCTCACATACAATCATTTGCCAACAACTTCACAGTGCAAACCATCATTGACCTTATAGACAACAATTAGGTCGACAGCCAAAACCTAAAACCCTAAGCATCTAGGTTATCAATATAGTCAGTCCAATCTCAACCGTTTAATCACATTACATAGAGTAAAACAATCTTGAACAAATCTCAAGACATTCTCCATCGTCCATTCTTCACCACTTCTAGAAGCTGATAACCCATCACGCGTTGTCCACCATTTACTAAGATTTTGCACATTCCTGAGGTAGATAGAATCAATCTTCTTCATGCAAGATCCTCAAGGAGATTCTTCATGCACACAAAGCTAATGTGGCAACATGATCAAATCTTCATTTCAATACTAACTCATCACAGGATGTCATCGGTCGAATCACACAAACTTAGAATGCATCAATTGGAAACCCCGAAGCTGAGACTACCAACTGGTAGTCATATCAAATGAAACCACTATACAAACTTTGCATATACCGGTTCACATTCCAACATACCGGTTCACCTTTTTGCATATACCGGTTCATACCACCATATCGATTCACTTGCCAGTTTGCTTTCTTCAATATACCAGTTCATACTTCAGCATATTGACATCAATGACAACATACACCATCATGTCGTCAAACTCTGCACATATGCCAACAATCTACCCCTTTGGCATTGATGGAAATACACAAGGATATCTCTACATCTTCTTCCATATAACATGTTTTCAAAACTCCAGATATCTTCTCTGCATCACATCTTCTCCCCCTTTGACAACAATGCCAAAGTGGAGGCACAAACATCCATGTTCCTTTATGCTGCTCCCCCTGTGGAGTAGCATCCTTCAACACATAAATCTTGAAAAGATTTGATAATGCAATACCTGACTGATGTGGAGCATATACCTTTAGTTCACCTCTTGAAGGGGCAACACCCCTAATTCACCTCTTAAATAAGTAAATGTAGCCTTCGGTATAGGCTTAGTAAAAATATCTACTAACTGCTCCTTACTAGAAACATTTTCCAATACAACCTCTTTGTTCTGAACTTTCTCCCTCAAGAAATGATACTTGAGCTCGAAGTTCTTGGTTCTAGCATGCAATATCGGATTCTTGGAAATTTTAATTGCACTTGTGTTGTCACAAAATATACTTACCGGTTTAGATACAGGGACTTTGAAACCACTTAATACATGCTTCATCCAAATTGTTTGAGTGCAGTTCATAAATGCTGCTACATATTCTTCTTCTGCTATGGACTGAGAGATACAAATTTTCTTTTTGCTCATCCATGAGACTAGTCTACCACCAAGAAAGAATTCACCACTGATTGTGCTCTTCCAGTCGTCCACATTACCAGCCCAATCGGCATCAGTAAACACTTTGAGATTGAAATTATTACTATATGGATACCACAATCCATAATCTATAGTTCCCTTCAGATATCTAAGAATCCGCTTTACTGCTACCAAGTGGGATTCTCTTGGACTTTTCATAAAATGTGCAACAATGCCCATTGCATGTGCTATGTCCGGTCTATTGTGTTCTACACAGTGCAACTTATTAATCATTGACCGGTATTCCTTCTCATTCACCAATGTTGAGTCATCTTCTTTTGACAATTTTCAAATGGTCATCATTGGTGTACCAACTAGTTTGCTGTCTTCCATGCCAAAGGTCTTCAACACCTCTTTGACATACTTGGACTAAGTGATAAAGATACCATCTTTCATTTGTTGAATCTGTAGTCCAATGAAGAACTTAATTTCTCTGATTAGTGACATCTCAAATTCCTTCTTCATTTCATTTGAAAACGCATGACTCATCTTGAACAGATCAGAGTCTAATCTCCTTTTGACTTCAAATAGATATTGCTATCTTCAATTGTTCTTTCAGATCCAATATTCACAAGATGTGAGTGTAAATGTTCATACCATGCTCTAGGTGCTTGCTTCAATCCATACAAGGCTTTATGTAGCCTACACACCATTTCACTGCCTTCTGATAGGGCAAACCCATCTGGGTTCTCTATATATACTTCCTCTTCAAGTATTCCTTTCAGAAAGGCATATTTTACATCCATCTGATACACTTTGAATCATTTGAAGGCTGCAAATGCAAGTAGCATTCAAACACCTTCTAATGTAGCTACTGGAGCAAAGGTTTCTCCATAGTCTTCTCCTTCTTCTTGAGCATATCCCTTACATACCAATCTTGCTTTGTTTCTTACCACTATGCCATCTTCATTCAGCTTGTTTCTAAAAACCCATTTGGTGCCAATAACATTTTTATGCTCAAGTCTGGGTACCAAAGACCATGTACCATTCTTTTCTATCTGGCCAAGTTCCTCTTCCATAGGCTTAATCCAATCTTCATCTTTGTGTGCCTCTTTAAATATTTTGGGCTCAAATTTAGAAATCATGCAAGAACTTTCTTTGACCTTTCTTCTTGTAAGAATTTCTACATCCTTATCTCCTATGATATGCTTTGGATCATGATGCAACTTTACATACCTAGGAATGGTCTTGGCTGATTCCTATTGCTTTTCCTCTTCGTCCTTATCTTCATCTTCATCTACATCAACATCTATTGGTGTAGGAGCACTGTTACTTATACTTGGTTGTTTTGCAACCGGTTCCCAAAAGGTTACATCCAGTTCATCTACCACTTGCTCACTACCAGTTTCCTTAGGTTTCTCAGTAGTTTCATCAACTCTAACATTGATACTTTCAACAATTCTCTGATTCTTATTGTCAAAACACTTGAGATCTTTTCTCTTAGTGCAATACACTAGGAATATTCCCTCATCACATTTTGCATCAAACTTGCTCTGGTATTCACTTCTCTTGATATAACACTTGCTACCAAACACTCTAAAGTAGCTTACTACTGGAGTTTTACCAGTCAATTACTCATAAGGAGTTTTATCTTTACCTTTCTTGATGAGTACCCAGTTCATAGTGTAGACTGCAGTGCTCACTGCTTCTCTCCAAAAAGTGTGAGCAACCTTCCCTTGAATCAACATCATTCTGGTTGCTTCAACTACAGTCTGGTTGTTCCTTTCTACTAGGCCATTCTACTATGGAGTCCAGGGGGCAGATAGTTGCCTCTTGATGTCGTTCTCTTCACAGTACTTATTGAATTCTCTAGAAGTGAACTCACCTCCTTGATTGGTTCTAAGGCATTTAATCCTCTTATCGACTTCCTTTTCAACTAGTGCTCTGAAGCCTTTAAACTTTTCAAAAGCTCTAGACTCGTCTTTCAAGAATGTGACCCACATAATTCTTGAGCAATCATCAATAAGAATCATAAAGTACCTATCTCCCTGAACACTCCTAGTTTTCATAGGACCACACAAATCAATATGCACAAGATCAAGTAAATTATCTGCTGTGAAAGATTTACCTTTGAAGGTTGAGGAAGACATTTTCCCCAGTTGACATTCTTTGCACAAAGGATTCTCTGGTTTGTTCAGCACAAACAATCCTTTAACTGCCTTGATCTTACTAGCCTTCACAATGTTATCAAAATTTACATGGAAAAGTATCCTATGCCATATCCAACTGTCATCAGAATTAGCCATTAGACATTGACTGATATTTGTAGTCAATTGAAATAAGTTACCTTTGGTCTGCATACCGGTGGCCATCAGTTCACCACTCTTTCCTTTTATTTTTCAAACTCCATCTTTGAATTCCAGAGTAAATCCTTTATCATTCAGCTGGGCAACACTCAAAAGGTTATGCCTGAGACCTTCTACCCAATACATATTGTTATCACTTCTTTTTCCATTAAGAGAGATGGACTCTTTGCCTTTTACCATACATGGTGCATCATTACCAAATCGGACTACACCTCCATCATAGTCTTCCAGAGACTGAAACTTTCTCCAGTCACCAGTCATGTGGTGAGAACAACCACTGTCAATAATCCACTCATTATAATTATCAAAGCGGGAGACAAGAGCCTTCTTGTTTGACACATCTTCCTTAATGGATACAAACACTATGTCTTTGCTTTCTTCATCTTCTGATTCATCATTAGTGACACCTTCATCAACTACAACAAGATAGTTTCTCCTATTTCCTCCTTTGGACTTTTTGAACTTCTCCGGTTTGTCCTTATTATCACTATTGGGACAGTTTACAACAATGTGCCCTATCCTATTACAAGAAAAACATTTCAAAGGGAGCTTACCTCTTTATTTTCCAATTCTCTTAGGAAGTCTTTTGGCAAGAAGAGCTTCAAACTCCATCAGGATCTTCTCATCATCCAATTCTCTGCTTTGTTTGGGTTCACAGCTGGTACTAACCTCTTTTCCCTTTCTAGATAGTGCAACAGATGCTCTAAAGGCTGATTCAATCTTCTAAACACTACCATTATAACTGTTTAGCTCATATGCGGTCAACTTAGCAATGATAGAATCAAGGGATACCTTGGTCATGTCAATAGATCTCAACTCCTGAGTAGTGGAAACCCTTATTGCATAGACTAGTAATAATGTTCTCAAAACTTTGCTAACAACAGTGGAATCATCCATTATACCTCCTGCACTCTTGATGTCTCCAACAACAGTTTTAATTCTTATCCCATATTGTTGAATGGTCTCTCTCCTTCAACCATCTGCATGTCTTCAAATTATCCCCTAAGGCTTTCTTCCTTAACTTGCTTTACATGCTCATCACCGCCATAGATAGACTCCAGAGTATCCCATACATCTTTGGGATTGTCTTTATCTTGAACATCTATAAACTTAATATCAGATAGATTGCTGATAAAAGCTTCCATGACTTGCCCATTCTCCTTAATTTCTCTTCTTTGATCATCGGTGAGAGTATCGGTAGGGACAACATAAGTATTCTCAACATAGTTCTAGTGTTGAGCACCCATACTTTTAATGTAGATCTTTATTCTATCCTTCCATAGCTTAAAGTTATCTCTGTTGAACTTAGGACCTTCCCTCTTCATCATTAGAATAGGATCTTTTCCTCAAGTGGTTAAGCTTATAACACAAAGGACCTAGAGGATGCTCTGATACCAATTGATGAATAATGATGAACAATAAATACTCAACAGATATTGAGACAAGGGGTGAATCAGTATAGACAAAAACTTCTTTAACAACTTAAACTGCAAAGACTGCACTAACTGGTAAATAGCACCACCGATCTAAATCAAGGCAATATCGGTAAAACATAGTGACTATAAAAGTCATAAATCGGTAACACTTAGATCTTCACAAAACCTACTATCTCATTTCCACTTCACCCATATGCTTAAACAAGTAATACATCAGAAATATAATGACCATTGGATCAACTTGCATTACCAGTTAACAGAAAGCACTAAAACATCACATGAAAAAGCATCACACATAACACACTGATTTTTTCACATGGAAACCCAATTGGGAAAAACAATGGTGGGGATGAATACCCACAAGTTGTTCTTGAACTCTTCTAAAGTCCACTCTGTTAGGAGCCTAGTCTAGTTAAAGACTTTACAATAGGTTCTACTAGGAACCGATCCTGCTAGGGATCACCTGGTTAAGGGATGACTAAATATTGGTTAGAGGTTAAAACCTTGTTAAAGGTTACCTTGTTAGAGGATTTAAAGAACTCAATGATTTTGAGTCACCCTTTTAAAGGTTTAAAAAAAATCATGTTAGGCCTAGTATGGAAAGCTAATGTACTGAGAGGGGAGGGGTGAATCAGTACTTCAAATCCTTTTCTCAACAATATCTTTACTGTTATGCATAAATAGAATAGTGCAGTAACATAAAACAAAACTATAATCAACAGATAACATTCATACATGATTCACTCCATAACACATATATTTTGGTCACACAGAAACTCTTGGTTAGAGAGAAAAACTGCGGTGGGGATGGCACCCACAACTTCACTACTGCAATAATAAAGAGTGCTCGGTTAGAGCTACATTTAGCTATTTTTGATAGCTTACCCTGTTAGGAGTATTAAGATCAGTTAGATCTACCTTGCTAAAGGATTTATACAACACTATATAAGTGTAGCACCTGGTTAAAGGATTTACAATTTATAGACTTGGTTAGAGTCTTTTACCCTATTAAAGGTTTCTCTTACAACTTCAAAATATTACAATATAATCATTACAAATATCTGCAACTTTACATCTGAAATGCTATAGCAGATTCTATGTGCTCAAAATAAGATTACCTTGCCTATAGCATACCTTGGTAACTCATAAAGTAACTTAGTAAACCCTTCTATTTACTCTGTTCCTCGACTGTTCTTTGATAACCTTCTCGGTGACCTTTGTGTCTCTGTAAAAGTCATAATACTCTGTGATTTCTCATGTATCACATAAGTCTTGCTTCATACACATATGCACACACATTTCTCAAATTCACACCTCTTCTAACCCTAAATTCATGTTGTATAAATAGACTTCTTATGTCGGTGATATGATTCATTGCTTCGATCTTACAAACATGATTTCTTGAATAAATAACCATGCAAAATATTTCATTGGTTAGATGACCTCAAAATTATACAAAATCTGTATGTGCAATTTCCAATGTGATAATGGTTCTGTGTGCCTCGATCTTGTAACACGTTTTCATATGTGTGTCCAAGTTCAATGAATCTGGTAACACATTTCACTTGGTGTATATCAACTTGGTGTATTATCTTTACTGCTCGGTAGTCATGAAATAACACTCGATAGGCAGCTCGGTGTATACTGGGCTTTGTGACTGTTTTCCTTCTATAACCGACTAGGCTGTTCATACCAACTAAATATTTCAGTAGTGGTAACCAACTAGAGTATATAGAATGACTAGAGACACAGAGAGGTCATTGAGATGGTTATCAGTGAACAGTCGAAGAATAGAGTAAACAGAAGGGTTTACCAAGTTTCATTATGGGTTACCGAGGTATGCTACACAGAGACACACTAGAGACACAGAGAGGTCATTGAGAAGGTTATCAGTGAACAGTTGAAGAATAGAGTAAATAGAAGGGTTTATCAAGTTTCATTATGGGTTACTGAGGTATGCTACATGCTAGGTAATCTTATTCAGAGCACATAGAATCTGCTTTAGCATTTCAGATGTAAAGTTGCAGATATTTGTAATGATTTTATTGTAATATTTTGAAGTTGTAAGAGAAACCTTTAATAGGGTAAAAGACTCTAACCAAGTCTATAAATTGTAAATCCTTTAACCAGGTGCTACACTTATATAGTGTTGTAAAAAATCCTTTAGTAAGGTAGATCTAACTGATCTTGATACTCCTATCAGGGTAAGCTATCAGAAATAGCTAAATGTAGCTCTAACCGAGCATTCTTTATTATTGCAGTAGTGAAGTTGTGGGTGCCATCCCCACCGCAGTTTTTCTCTCTAGCCAAGAGTTTCTGCGTGACCAAAATATATGTGTTATGGAGTGAATCATGTATGATTGTTATCTGTTGATTATAGTTTTATTTTATGTTACTACACTATTCTATCTATGCATAACAATAAGGTTATTATTAGAGAAAAGTTTTGGAGTACTGATTCACCCCTTCCCTCTCAGTACATTAGCTTTTTATATTGGGCCTAACAATTGGTATAAGAGCTTGAATCTTGGAAAAGGGTTTAACTACCTAAAGAGAAAGATCTTAGCAATGGAAGGCTTCAAACAATCTCAGAGGATTGTGCATCTTCGAGAAGAGATGGATAATGCAAATCAAGTGATTGCAGACATGCAGAGGCAAATGCAAAAATCTCTTAAAGTAAGGAGAAGATTATCTGATGACTTGCAGGATTCTCAAGAGCTAGTAGAACAAATCAAGACATCATCTGAGAGTAGTATATCTAAAGAGACTGAAGAAATGATTGGAATGTTGAAAGAAGAGAACAAAGCATTGGCTGATCAACTAAAAGAAATGAAAAGAGAACATGAACATTTCAGTGCACAAATGACTGAAAATCTAGATGCATTAAGGATAGCTGAGGATAAAGCAAGAAATCTACAAAGAGAGAAACAACAACTTGAAGCTCTAGTATCTGAAAAGGATGATGAAATCATAAGGTTAACTGGTATTCAACAAAATATGGCAGATCAACTAGGTTATGCACATCATGAAGCAATTCTGAAGAATGATGAAAATCAATCATTGAAACTTGAAGTATCAAGGTTGATTGGTGAACTTGAAATAGAAAAGAAATCCAAAGAATCATTGGAGAAAAGTTATGAAGCATCAAAGATGTTGGATGAGCAACTAAATACAAGAAGACTCTACAAAGATGGAGGACTTGGTTTTAAGGAAAAGACTCTACCAAGAAAGGAATTCATACTATCGAGAGAGGAGAATCATCAAAACAAGCTGGAAAAAGGAATAACATCAAAAGGAAGAAGCCTATTTCCTACTAATATGGAAATCAAGGTCATACTATCAACATATGCCAGATCAGAAAAGGTAAGCAACCGAATATCTCTAAGTCCAATGGATATTGTTATAATTGCAATAAATATGGTCACACACCTAATCAATGTAGGACAAAGTCTATTAATAACTATTAGAAGGCAAAATTCAAAGGGTTCTGTAAAAACTGCAATAGATATGGACATAGTACCGAGAAGTGCTGGTTTAAGCAAAAGAACTACATGAAGTATCCACACCGAGCAAACACTGGAGGTTACCGAACTCACACGGATCCTTACCAACAATATGCAGCAGTACCATGGGATTACAATACAAGGATATGGTGTGAATGTTGTGGAAGATATGGACATATAAGTGCCAACTATTTTATAAGATTTGGAATGAACAACCAGAGATCATGGAGAAATCCCGGTATGGCATGTTTTCATTGTCACAAAGCTGGACATTTAGTTGGAGATTACAGAGATCAACTGAGAAGAGACACTGAAGAGATGAAAGAAAAATTCAAGATGATTTGGAAAAAGAAAGAAATTATGTTTGATGAAGAAAGCACCTTACCTACCGAGTTAGGTGGACCTATTTCAAATTAGTCAAGAAAAGGTATGAAGGGACTGCATTCTTTAAAAGTTGAATCCTAACAGTTCCTACTCTATTACGTACAAAATTCAAAATCTGCATAGTTAAGATGCAATTAGTTAGTTTATATACTATATAGGAAACCTGTCAAGTTGGTGTATACAGGAAACTTGTTAAGTCAGTTAATGAAGCTAAGTTGGGTACTCGGTGAAAACAGAAAGTGGAGTAAATCGGTAAAAGGTGAACCGAGTGCATTTAATATCTTGACCTAACTTGCACGGAGCCCGATAAGGTATTTTTGAGTACTTAAAAATGTTTTCACGGTCATTTTCATTCACCCAAATTTTTGAGAAGCAGAGTAGAGCGAATCAAAGCGATCAAACTTCATTTAGAGTGAATTTTGAGGTATTTACATCAATCTATTCACACTGTTTAGCTGGTTTATGATCTAGTCAAATTGCTATTGTCTACTAAGTGTGAAGAGTCAGTCACTTGTAAACCCTAAGGATAACTTGTCAAATCTTACCCAAAATCTACCATGGTGCCCAAGATCCAAGACCCTGTAGTTGTCCAAAATGTGGAGAAGCCCTTGCTGAAATATTCCCTAACTCCTAAAGTTGCCTCAGAACCAGATGATAAAACTGCATTTTCACTCATCCCGGATCGAGTCTTGTTGGTAGAAGATGTCAGATTCTTTACCAAATGCCGTGTTGAGGAACTCGATCATGTAGAGATTAGTGACACATATGATGAACTGTGCACTGATGGCAAACTGGATAGCAAATTTGAGCATATTAGAATCAAGGGATTAACTGAAGCCCTAGTCTATCCCCATGTGTTCAAACCCCAATGGGTTAAGTTTGTATTGAGTAGAGTACATGATGATTTCATGTGGCTACAAGAGCAACCGTTCAAGATCACAAAGGAAGTCATTCACCTGATCACCGGATATCCCATCTACGATCATGCTCGTGCACAGAAAATGATATCACAAAAGGAGCTAATTAGTCTAACCGGAGTAGAATCTGATTACTGAGGACTAAAATTGAATAATGTCACTGATGCTGAACTAAAATTTGCAATCAGAGTTATTGGTTACTGTTTCTTCCAATCTGCAAGGGAAAACAGTGTACCATGTGCTGCAGTGGACCTGGCCTACAAAATAGTAAAGAAGGGAATGAAAGTAGACTTATGTGAAGTGCTACTAAAGAACTTATTTGAGAACCTGAACAAAATAAGGAAGTCGAAGAAGAACAACTCGGCAAACACACTAAAGTTCGGTTCACTACTTGTATGTATGTTTTTCTATTTTGAGAAGTTCTTTCCCTCAGTCGGTAAAGTAGTATGGGAGCTACACTGACCTATCACCCATCAGATCAATGACTACATCAAGAAGTTAGGAGATAAATTTAATGATATCATGGATGATTACTTTAGCAAATTCAAAGAGAAAATGCACAATAGGTACAGGATCCCACCACAGCTGGTCAAAAAATACAAGGACAATATATGTTTTGAAGTCAACACTGATTATTGCTATGTAAATGCTGTTGAATCGAGGATTCAATCATTGCAACCAATGGGTTATGAAATTGATTATGATATCACACATCAACAAATTGATGCCTATCTATCATTTCCAAGGCATGCAACTGAACTAAGGTATGGAACCTATGAAGAGGTGAAGGAGAAAGTAAAAATGAGCATTGTAGTTCCTAAGGCTACAAGAAAAGCTACAAAGATGATAAAGGCTTTATCTGAGAAATTTAGAGAAGAATCCTCCTCTACACTTGTCAAAGGCAATCTTGCCATTATCGAGGAAGAATCAGAAGAATAGGAGGCTGCAATAACATTGAGCACAGAGCTGCCAAAGGGAAAAGTTCTAAAAAGAAAGAAACAAGACATCACAAAGTCCCTACTAACTCCACCAACAAAGCGACCCAACACTAGAGCATCAGCTACATCACCGAGCAAGAAACAAAAGACTGTTGCCATTCCTAAGGTAACTAAGACTTACAATAAATCTACTCAGAGACTCATTTTGGCAAAAGAGTTGAGTGATACAGAGTCTGATGATGCAAACAAATTCCAAGTTGTGAAAAGCAAAAAGGTAAACATTCACAGTGTTGAAAACTTTTGTGCCAATCTCAAAGAATACAGTGGATTTGTAAGATTTAGATATCTTAAGTATGAGTCTAGGAATAATGATGAGAAACGACAGATTGAAGAAGCTATCATATGTACACTTCTGAAGTTTCGGTTAGCACCATTAGAACTAGCAAAGTCACTTCCAAGTGAACTCTATTCACATATTGACAACAGATGGAAATATGCAATGGATTCGAAGAGACAAATAAGAGAAAAAAGTCTAGTCCATCTATTTCTTGACATGTCCATAGTTGAAGTCAAGGAGCATTTGTCCACATACAATTCAAAATTTCTTGTGAAACAGAGAGCCTTAAAATTGATGAATGGGCTATATATTGATGTGGAAAATGAGACTAAAGCCAAGTGGCAGGAGATCTTCAAACAAAAGGATGTCGGTGAAAAATCTCAAATTGAAATTGTTGATGTCACCGAGCAAGATCCAGATGTCACTGAGCAAGGTCCAGACCCGATTGACACTATACAAATTGATGAAGATGTAATGGATGAAGCAGCACCGAAGCAAGAAATGATTGAAGGCACCACTTATGCAAAACTTGTCTCTAGTGAATCTATCTTAGAACAAGTTCAGCCTTATCCGCCGGTGAAGCCCCAGTCTCAACCAAAGCCCCCAAGGACACCGAGCAAGCTATCGAAGGCAACAAATCTAAAGCTGCAGGTGACACAACCCAAGATCAAATGTCTCAAGCACAGATAAGAACTGTAGATATTACAGTTGAAACCCCTAGCACCGAACCACCCAAAGACACTACAACTACTACAGGTATAGACCAAAGTGTTGCATCTATTGAGCAACCTATCGAGGGTCAGCAAGCCTCACAAGCACTTATCTTAGTGCCACAAACCAAAGGAAAAGAGAAGAAGGTGAGAAAGCATGGTTTTAAATTTGACTTATCTAAACCGATCGTGTTGCCCAATGTAGACATTTCCAAATTGAAAGGGCAAGCACTCACTGAATTCGGTGAACTATGCAAAGAAAAGGCTGAACAGGAGAAGCAACTGGCCATATAGAAAAAGAACAAAGTACTTCAAAAGGTTAGGACACTACTCACATAAATGCTACCATCAGCAACAGTGTCAACCGATGCAGCCATCCATATTCAGTTGGATGAACTCCTTAATCAGATTGAAACATCTGGAGTTGATGCATCCAAGTACTTAAGCAAGCTCAAGGATAAAGAGCTTACAACAAAAATGATAGAGGAAGTACAAAAATCAATTGCTATTGGCAAGGTAAAACTTGTCAAATTCATTGCTGAGTTGTCCCCTCAACTCAAGCACATTCTTTATTTATTCCAAAAATTATGTATATTTTCTTTATTTATTAAAGATATCAAAAATAAAATTGATGCAATTGAGAAAGAGATCACCGATCTCTCATCTAAGTTGACCACTGAGCCCAATTCAGTTCAAAATTTTTACAAAAAGCTACAACAACTCATGGCTCAATAGTTAGAACTGAGGAATGAAGAGCATAAAATTAGGATGGATATAATGACCCTTCAAACATTATTCCTTCTTCATCTATCATCAGTACAGGAGCAGCTCAACCGAGCTACAAGCTTATCAACTACACAAGAGGGAAGCACTCTTGATAGCTTGATATCACTCCTATCTGATATTCAAGCATAAAACTCCCTTATGGAAAGTCTCAAGGCCTTATTCTTAGTCGCCCTCACCAATGCCCGGACCAAGTATAAGACTATTTTTGATCAGTTACCACCTCCAGATGGAAATTAAGTTTTTAATGTTTGTCAAAAAGGGGGAGTAATATTATGATACTAAAAAGAGGAAAGCCCAACAAAGGGGGAGTAATTCTACACTTGGAGAGTAGTACAGTTTTGATAACACAATTTTGAGTATTGTATACAAGGGGAGTATACGGAGCAGAATATATAGAGCACTTAGAGCACACAAGTACAGAACAGAACCGAACATGCAAAATTCAGAGTTATGTACAAAATAATGATAAGGGGAGTATATCTGCATATACTATTTTATTGACTATTGTATATATTGTCAAGTATAGTCATTTTGACAAGTATATAGTTTTTGAGTTATGACTTTGTAAGTAGTTTTTGTCAAACATCTCAACTAATGTCAAAAGGGGATATTGTTGCTACTTATCAAATTGCCATTAGTTTCATATCCAAAGTCATACTATATATTCTAGTCAGTTAGTATTACCAAATCATGCAGTCGGAACACTCAGAGAAGTTGGTATGAACAGTCTAGTTGGTTACAGAAGAAAGCAGTCACATAACGTAGTATTCACTGAGCTATTTACTGAGTAAAGTTTCATGGCTACTGAGTGGTAAAGTTAACTCACCGAGTTGATATTCACCGAGTGAAACATTTTACTAGATACATTGAACCTGGACATGCACATGAAAATGTGTTACAACATCGAGGCACATCTAACCATTTTTGCATTAGGAATTGCACTATGAAATTGTGTATGTCAATCTAACCAATGAGATATTTTGTTTAGTTATTCATTTGAAGAATCTTTTGTAAGATCGAAGCAATGAATCAGATCACCGCTTTAAGAGATCTATTTATACAACATGATTCTAGGGTTAGATATATGAGACGCAATAAGAGATAACAGAGTGTATGCATGAAGGAAGACTGTTACAGAGATACAAAGAGGTCACTGAGAAGGTTATCAGTGAATAGTCGAAGAACAAAGTAAACAAAAGGGTTTACTGAGTTTCATTATGGGTTACCGAGGTATGCTACAAGCTAGGTAATCTTATTCAAAGCACATAGAATCTGCTTTAGCATTTTAGATGTAAAGTTGCAGATATTTGTAATGATTTTATTGTAATATTTTGAAGTTGTAAGAGAAACCTTTAACAAGGTAAAAGACTCTAACCAAGTCTATAAATTGTAAATCCTTTAACTAGGTGCTACACTTATATAGTGTTGTAAAAAATCCTTTAGTAAGGTAGATCTAACTGATCTTGATACTCCTAACAGGGTAAGCTATCAGAAATAGCTAAATGTAGCTCTAACCGAGCATTCTTTATTATTGCAGTAGTGAAGTTGTGGGTGCCATCCCCACCATAGTTTTTCTCTCTAACCAAGAGTTTCTGCATGACCAAAATATATGTGTTATGGAGTGAATCATATATGATTGTTATCTATTGATTATAGTTTTATTTTATGTTACTACACTATTCTGTCTATGCATAATAGTAAGGTTATTATCAGAGAAATTTTTTGGAGTACTAATTCACCCCTCCCCTCTCAGTACATTAGATTTCTATATTGGGCCTAACAAGATGTTCTTTCATGTCCCATCCAACATCCACCTCCTAAACAAGATCCCATTGTCATTTCTCCTAGTCTCTCTCATAACCCCTCTACACAAGTTGTTCATGAACCCCTTTTCAATGAAATCACCAATCTAGATCATACTACATAGAGTAACTTATCAACAATTATATGTGATTTATCATCAAATTCTAATGTAGTGACAAAAATAAGCATAGCACCAACGAATGAGATTGACACCTAGTTGGCTTCATCATACTCTTCAAGTGCATCAATAAAAATAGGCATAGCACCTACTCATGTCACAACTTAAAAACTAGAATCTATTTGTCTCATATACCTACACTTGAAAGACTGGGGGCAAGAGAATCTACTACAGTTGGATTGCTTTAAAATTGATAAGGCTATAGCTGAATTCATGGGTTCCAGAGCTAGATTTCCTTATGATGATCCACAAACTAAAAAATCTAAAGAAATCAATATTGGAGATGTTGAACATGTACACTTGGCTGAGTCCTTATATCCTATCGAAAAAGAAATCTTTATTTGACTTTTCAAACAAAGACCAATGAAGTACCTACACAAAACTCCCTGACCCTATGAACAACATGCACCTTAAATGATATTATACCTAAGGGCTGGGTTAGTTTAGGTTTTACTTTCGCACATTGCATATCATAGTATTCAAAAGACCGCATCACATATAGTTTCTTTTTTAAATGCATCACATTTGCAAAGTTTTTGCATTTTCATATAGAAGCACCAATAAAACAAGGCATCTATCTATGTTTATCATCTATTTTCTTTTAAGAGAAGCAAGGATCATCTCCTTTCTTAGATATTAGGACATGAAGTCTTTGAGGTCCTAAGGTCATTCATTTTCAACATCACCCTATGACGACTCTTTAC
Source organism: Cryptomeria japonica (assembly GCF_030272615.1). Lineage (NCBI taxonomy): Eukaryota > Viridiplantae > Streptophyta > Pinopsida > Cupressales > Cupressaceae > Cryptomeria > Cryptomeria japonica. Next base: position 812,671,289 of record NC_081414.1, on the reverse strand, counting down.
TTATGGTTGGGTAATGATTTCACTATTTGAGACTTGTTAACCCAAAATCTATCTATTGCTATATCTCAAACATATTAAGAAGATCTCTAATTCATTCTAGATACCTAGTTGATCATATGACTAGTGAAAAATCTAAAATTCTACTTTAGTGCCACTGTAATTGTCACACCCAAGTAGGTTTCATTACTTACAAGTCACGACAAGAAAATAAAAAGATAAAGAGCTATGCCAAATTCATCTTAAGGAAAAAGAGCAATGATATATAACTGAAATATCATGCATGCAAGTGCGACAAAAAAAACTTGACTATGGGAACATGCAAGTAACTCTATCAGGGCTATGAATGCCTACTGCAATGGAGCAATATTTGAGAAATTACAGTCTATAACCTCGTCGAAGCTCTAAAAGCTTGCCAACAGCAAGGCTCTATTCGAGATGCTTTTGAAGTTAGGATAATCCATGTAGCTAGTCATATAGGATGCTAAGGATCTTTAGTGAACATAAGAGAAGGAATTAACTCATTTGCACACACATGGGCAAAAGAAGATCAAATTTTCAAGAATCAATGGGAAAGTTTTCTACGTCTCATTTATAAATCCTAGTCACTAAGTATGTTAATTTAGATGTTCCAAAGGACCTTAGGGATCGATTGACCACTTATATACTAAATGCTTTGTACCTCCATTTCAATTAGTGTATTATAAAATTTCAAACAAACACAGTTAACCTTGTTCGAATAGGAAATGCATCTTCATCATGCATATTGCATTAACATAGGTCATGTCAAAAATTCATTCTCTCCACATGCATTCTGCAGATCATCATGTCATACAGGTCTGCGCATTGGGGGCATAACTGAAAAAATCCTAAAAATCATATAAAGTCCTAAAAAAATCCTAAAACATCATATAAAGTCCTGAAAAAAATTCCAAAAATCATATAAAGTCCTGAAAAACATTCTAAAAATCATATAAAGCCTTAAAAAAATTCCAAAAATCATATAATGTCCTAAAAAAAATCCAAAAACAATGAAAAAATCAAAATCCAAAAACAATGAAAAACTTAAAAATCCAAAAACAATGAAAAACTTAAAAATCCAAAAACATTGAAAACTTAAAAATACCAAAAACATTCATCTAATGTCCTGAAAAAATACCAAACACATTGATATAATGTCCTGAAAAAATACCAAACACATTCACATATTGTTCTGAAAAAATACCAAAAAACATCCATATAATGTCTTGAAAAAATCAACCAAAAGCATCCTTATAATCTCCCGAAAATCAACCAAAAACATTTAAATATCGATCTACATAATCCAAAATCATTGAAAAAGCTCTTGGAAAAGAACTAAAAATAAAAAACCAATCAATCAAAAAACTTGCAATAAAATGTCTTGTGAGAAACAAATACCCTAGCAGATATCCAACAAACACTTTGCACGAAGTTAACAAAAGATACAACTATCCAGTCAAACATCTGCAACTAACTGATCAAATTGTCTTATCAATCATATCATATCCATATCAAAGTGATCATTATCTTGTCTTAAATAGAAGAGGATACACTCAAAATTAGATAGGTCAGTCTTAAACGGGGTCCACAACTTTATGAGATCAGGCATTATCAACTATCACATCAAGAAACCGAGAACGAAGGCACAAGGTCAGTATAGCTGCTGAATTTTATCCAGGTCAGTCTTTATCTTTTATCATTTGGTGACAGATTATGTTTCTATGCTACTCAAGGATGTCCACAAGTGACTAGAGGATCCATGATGGGCATTATCTTTTTCTTTGTTTGCTACTTGTTTTCTATGTGTTTGTTTCTACAATGAGACATCTTTACATCTTGGTTCCTTATACCCTGATGTGTTAAGCTTCATTTTTCAATAATAAGGCCCAATGATGAAGATATATTGTACAATAAATAATGACACAGGTTCGTGATTCATTCAATCATTCTTATTTCATCTCATTTGCTTATTGCTAGTTTGTTGATTCTTTTCTCATCATCTCTTTCTAAATCATTTTCTATCATCTAACATCATTCTATTTCATTGTAAGATCTATTCTCTCAATTTCTATCTCAATATCATCTTCACATCACCTATCTCTATCTCTAATCAACTAACTATTCTTCTATCTAACATTCTTCTTTTTTTGAGAGATCATTCATGTCTTTAATGCACAAACAATCTCTCGAGGGGGCAATACACCCTAAGTATCACCGGGGCATACTGGGGTAGAATTTTTTGTTTTCTTTGAAACGACGTTGTTTTGACATTGTCTCAAAGAGGGGCAAATGTAGACACCTAAAAATGTCTCATTGATCATGTACTAATTATTCATCTAATTGATTAAATAATTATGTAAATATTTAATTAATTTAAATAACTATTTCTTCTAATTTGATATTTCCTTGCCATCTTACTAATTATTTTATTTTCTATTTCTATCATCATTTAATCATTTTAACCATTTTCTAAATATTAATTAAATATTTATTATTTAATTAATTCAGATTAATTCCCCAATTTAAATAATCTTTATTATTTAAATAAATTAATTCTCAATTTCTGTCTCTAATCATCTAATCATTCAACCCTCTTCTAAATATTAATTAAATATTTATTATTTAATTAATTATGATTTAATCCTTTAATTCAAATAATCTTTATTATTTAATTAAAATTTAATTTCTAAATAATTAAATAGTTTCTTTAAATTATTTAATTAACTAATTAATTCTTCTAATTTCTTCCAAATTCAAATACATGTGCATGATTTCAAAGATTAAATTGAAAATCAAAGTCAAAGTTCTAAATATATTCAAATACTAAATTGAATTTAAAATAAATTCAATATTTGAATTAAAATTTCATGCAAAGATTAAATTGAAAATCTAAATTAAAGTGCAAGTACATGCTAAATTAATTAATTAAATCATTATCTCTCCAATCTCTATTTCCATCTTCTAGTTAGCTTTTTTAAATAAAGTTCTCTTTGTCATCCTCTTTATTTCCTCCAATCATTTTTTTTCTTCCTTTAGTTAGCTTTTTCTCAATCAATTAACTCCATTAATCTATTCAATCTATTTTGTTTGACCTCCAAATCAACAGTTCAACTATCAATTTTCAGATGAGATCACATGAGTTCCACCTCTTGATCAATTTGTTCCACCTTTCAATCAATCTTCTCTAAAAATCTATAAATTGAGCATTCAATCTCCATTTTCAATCCTCCTAAATCCTGGACAATTTACTCTGAATTACGAAATTTGAATCTTTGTGTCACTTGCAATTTGCCAACACAATATCTGAGAACCATCATACCACAGAGAAGATAAGAGAAATGGAAGCTATACGCAGTCACAAAATAGGGAGTTTTGATTGAATTAATTTATAATTCCTATTTTGATTTGACTGTGTTATTTCATTGTCTGTTTGTTAGAATTCTTTGATTAGATAGAGATTCATGATTTTCCTTTGATCATAATTGAATGATTGAATTTAAAGATGAATTTTACATGCTACAGAGTACTTATTCACTAAACTATTGAACCTATTACAAACCAAAATTCACATGATTCCAAAGTCCTGGAATCTACACAACAAAATTGTTCAAGTGCTCTTGTACCATGCTCCATGGGTAATAAAAACTCAAGTCTCTTGAGTGGATAAAGCTTAGATAGTGGTACCATGTTGTATGATTTCTTTCTTTGACATCTATGTAACCTCTTACTCGGGTAGCCCTATCTATTTGATCAGATAGTATCTATAGACTCCTTTCCTAGTCTTTTTCACAACCTTAGAATCCAAAATGCATTCCAATGTGACCGATTGGCTTGGAGGTAAATATTGCAACCAGTCCACATCTTCCATAATAGTAGGTTCTTCTTGATTTGTTATTGTCTAAGACCCTTTGTATGGATACAAATCACATATATTGAAAATTGGGGATATGCTCAAGTTTGGAGGTAATCCTAACTCATAGGCATTATTGCCAAATTTATGTATCACCTTAAGAGGTCCAATCTTCTTCATGTATAGCTTACTAGGTTGTCCCTTGGGTAGTCTCTCCTTTGTCAAGTAGGCCAACACTAGATCGCCAACCTTATAGTGTACCTCTCTTCTTTTCTTATTTGCTAATGCCTTGTACTTCTTATTGTGCTGTTGCAACATCTTCTTGACCTGCTCATGTATCTCTTTTATATTATCTACAAAGTTTTCCCCTTGTGCACTTATATGGTCCATAGGAATGAGGTCTCTAAGTTCCAATATGCCCCTAGAATGACATCCATAAACAATCTCAAAGGGACTCCAACTTGTACTTCTATTAACTGAGTCATCGTAGGCATACTCTGCTTGACCCAATACTAGATCCCAAGCTTGTCCTTGTTGTTTGGTGAGACATCGTAACAAGTTGCCTAAGGATTTTTTAACCATTTCAGTTTGTCCATTTGATTGTGAATTGTATGCTGATGAAAAAGAAAATTTTGTGCCTAATTTCTTCCATAAGGTTCGCCAAAAGTGACTTACAAATTTAGTGTCTCTATCACTCACAATGCTAACCGGTAGGCCATGAATCCATACAACTTTCTTTAACAATAGCCCTGCTATATAGGGGGCATCATTAGTGCATTTGCAAAGCACAAAGTGTGCCATCTTGCTGAATCTGTCCACTATGAAAAAAACACTATCATACCCTCTTGGAGTCCTAGGCAAATCAAGGACAAAGTCCATGCTCAAGCATTCCCAAGGTCTAGTTGGTATGGCCAATGACTGATATAAAACTGCATTGGTGGAGGTTCCCTTAGCTCTCTGACAGATGGAACATTTCTCCACAAACCTCGTATCATCTAACTAAAGTTTAGGCCAATGATAAAACCTTCCAACCTTCTCTAAGGTCTTGTCAAGACCAAAATCTCCTCCTAAGCTGCCTTGATGCTTCTCCTTGATGATATTATCCCTCATAGAACATTGTGGTATGAAAAGTAAGTGCCCTTTAAACAAAAGGCCTTCCTGCAACATGAAAGCAGAATATGCAACATGACAAATATTAGTAAACATGGTGCAAACATAATATGCTTCACCCAAATCCTTGTCTCCTTGGTATAGGTCTTTGAGTTCATTTAACCCCCCAATTTGGAGATGAACTTGTTTGATGGTAAGAACTATTCTACTTAAGGCATCTACTACCTTATTGGTGACTCATTTCTTATGCTTGATGGAAAAGGTATAAGCCTGCAAGTGCTCAACCCATTTGATGTGTCTTTGATGCAACTTCTCCTGGCCATTCAAGAAGCTAAGTGCATGGTTGTCAGTATAAACTATGAATTCTTTTGGAAGTAGATAATGCCGCCATTTCTTAAGGGCTTGTACCATGGTATACAACTCTAGGTCATAGGTAGAGTAATTTTTCTTTTCTTAATTGAGATTCTTAGAGAAAAATGCTACTGGATGACCTTCTTGGCTCAAAACTACTCATATTACCAACTTTCTAGCAACACACTCCACTATAAAGAGCATATTGAAATCAGGGAGCCTAAGATAAGGTAGTTCTACCACTTTTTATTTCAACAATTCAAACCCATTGTCTGTTGCACTAGTCCACTTAAACTGACATTTCATTCTTCCTTTGATGGTATTCAATATGGGTGCACATACATGACTAAATCCTCTAATAAACTTCCTATAGAAAGAAGCTAATCCATGAAAACTTCTCACATCTCCTATTGACTTAGGAGTAGGCTAATTAACTATTGCATCTACCTTTGTTGGATCCATTTTCAAACAACCTCAAGAAATTACAAAACCAAGATATACTAATTCAGTTTTTAAGAACTCACACTTGTCTAAGTTTATCATAATTTTTTCTTGATGTAGCTTCCTCAAGACCTGATCCAAATGTTTTATATGCTCCTCCCTTAACCTGCTAAAAATCAGAATGTCATCAAGATAAACAATCACAAATTTACCAATAAACTCTACATGCACTTCATTCATGAGTCTCATGAAGGTGCTAGGTGCATTTGTGAGCCCAAAGGGAATCACCAATCATTCATAGAGCCTCTAATTAGTCTTAAAGGCTATTTTCCACTCATCTCCAAGTCTGATCCTTATTTGATGATAACCTGATTTCAAATCCAACTTTGAAAAGTAACAAGATCCTCCTAGGTAGTCCATTAGGCCCTCAATTATTGGCATTAGAAACTAGTATTTGATGGTAATCATGTTGATAGCTCTTGAGTCGGTGCACATTTTCCATTTTCCATCCTTCTTAGGTACCAAAAAAATAGGTACTACACATGGGCTTAAACTCTTCTTGATCAATCCCTTACCTAGCAATTCTTGCACTTGTCTTGTTATTTCTTCATTTTGTGTGGGTGTCATTTTGTAAGCATCTTTGTTTGGCAAGGTAGCTCCAGGTATGAGGTCTATCTGATGGTTCAGATCTCTATATGGGGGTAAAGCATTTGGTATCTCATTCACCACTATGTCCTTGTACCGGTCTAACAAGGTCTTCACTTCTTGAGGTACTACTAGTTTAGGTTCAGAATTTGACTCTTCTTTTGGTTTCACTATGATGGCATATCCCTGGTCCCCCTCATGCTTCAACTATTTTAGGAACTCCTTCCCACTAATAAACATAACACTTGATCCTACATGTCTCTCTTCTCCTTGAACAACCAAAGTATCCATTTGGAACTTCCTTCCTTCCTTGGTGATAACATAAGAATTCTTCTCCCCATCATGTATAGTTTTCACATCATATTGCCAAGGGCATCCAAGCAACAAATGGCATGCATCCATAGGTAATATATCACATAGTAATCTATCCTTATACTATCCAATTTCAAAATCTATCCAATATTTCTCATCAACTAGCACATGTTGTCCTTTACTCAACCATGATACCTTATAAGGATTGGTGTGTGGCAACCTTTTCAACTGGAGTTTGTTTACCATCTCAATTGCTACTGGTGCAGGAGCACCCAGGAAGACAAGGTGGAGCAGGGTCACTAATAGGCCCTATGGAGGATATGATGAAAAATGAAGACAAACAAGACCTATAAGGTCTTTAAGTGATGTAACATGGCCATGTGAGCCATAAAATGTACTGAAATGCAATGTAATGATCAAAAAGTGTAAAATTGCCATTTTGAGCAATTAGGCCTAGAAAAGGCTAAAATTGGGTTTTTGGGATAGAAGTGTGTTTAGGTGGATAAAATAGGTTTATAAGGTCATATAATGACCATTTTAATGTTTTAGAAGGTTTAGATATAGGTTTGGCAAGTTGACATACATATTTGTCAAACTTGACAATTTTGGAGCAACTTTTTGTTGTCAAAAGTTGTCATAAGTTAGTTATAAGTTGGTTTTAGGTTGGATTTCAGCCTAGAAGGCCTTGAGGGTTGTAAATAGATGAAACTGAATCATTCAAAGAGGTTGGCTTTGTATTAGCAAGAGGAAGTTCATGAAATATGACTGTTTTTCATGATTAATAAGCTAAATTTGTTGTAACAGCCCATACAGAGAACAATTTCCATACTGTTCTTTCATGAGAGTTTGTGTCATGGTTGTATGAAGGTTTTTCATTCTTTGTGTGAGGGTTTTTACTAAGTTTTGGTTTATCAAATAAAATCTTTTAGTTTTTGCCAGTTCGCTACCTTGTCAAGGGTTTGTGGCTTGAAAATGTATCCACTTGACTAAACTAAGATTGGGATCCCATAGATGGTTTAGGTCAAGTGAAAATTCCTTTCTTCAGTGTATATATTTCATTTCTTGGCCAGGTTTGCAAGGAGAAAGTGCATTTAAGTTGAAGCTAGGCAAGTTGGTGGTTTGATTGGAAAAGACAGTCCCATAAAACATGCAGTCTGATAGAGGGGCCATATCTCCGTACTCAACCATTGGATCATCCTTAATTTGTGATATGTTGTAAAGGATCAAGTTTTTCATAATCTCACCAGAGCAATTGTGGAGTGTTGATCAATTTAAAAATTTATGGAACTCAGAGTACGGGTCTGTCAAAGAGGGCAATAAGAAGGTAGTTTTGGTTTTATTTAATCAAAGAGTTGTATTTGTTGGGTTAAATGGATAGGATGTAACATGAATAGAGCATTGAAGGTTGAAAGGTGGCCTTAGGAGTCCTTAGTGTTGAATTTGTAGATTTCCAAGTGCTTTAGGATCAAAGAAACCATGTTTTAGCATATGTCTATTTTAATATTGGCAAGCATGTGGAGTTTGGTGGACAATTGATGTGTTTTTGACCATTGAGAGGTCTTGAGTGTGGGTGTTGGGTCTCGGAGTTGATCCCATTGAAGGGTTATAGGAGTATTTCCTATTTTTTTTTAGTGAGGTTCACCTTTTCTCTGCATCAAAGTGGTATCAGAGCCAGCGAAAGGTGTGGGATATAGGGGTGAAGATGGAGTTAACAAAATATAAGAAAGAGATAGTAGGTGCTTACAAGAAGTGGAAAGAACTAATGTTCGGTGGAAAGAAGAAAAGAGAGGAAGAAGAGTTGAGGAAACAAGAAGTAGAAAGAATGAAGAGAGATGAAGAAGAAAAGAAACGAGATGAGTTGAGAAGTTTAAGAAGGGCTTTAGAAGCAAATGAAGCAAGATTGAGGGAGCTTAAAGAGGAACTAGAGAAAAAGACAAAGGAAGATGAACTTAGTGAAGCACAAATGAAGTTGAAATTGGAAAAACTTGAGGGTACAACAAAGAGTTGGCACTTGAGGGTGCACAAGAAGGTAGTTTGGCTTGTGAAGAGGCTAGTTGCAACAAAGAAGAAGGCCCATGATGAAGCCTTGATGATGGGTGAGGTTATGGTGACATGCCAAGGAGAATGACATTTTAAATATGAAGAGATTTCAATGGGTTTGCTGGAACAAGATGATATTGTAATGAATGAAAAAGATGTTTTTGTTTATCCTAATGTTTTGTATGCAGGTTTGTTGAGTGTTTACAAGGATGATAATGTTGGAGGTGCTTACCTTGAGTACCAATTTTTTGAGTGGAGGTACCATGAGTTGCCAAAGAATGTACAATTTTTAGTAGGGAATACAATGAAAGTTCCAATGAGTTGGAAAACTAGAAAGAGGAGGCAGCCATGCAAGGGGACCTTGCATTCTTTTTATCCTCGGGAGTATGGTACAGGAGCACCTAGGAAGACAAGGTGGAGCAGGGTCATTGATAGGCCCTATGGATGATTTGATAAAAAATGAAGACAAACAAGACCTATAAGGTCTTTAAGTGATGTAACATGGCCATGTGAGCCATTAAAATGTAGTCTAATGCAATGTAATGATCAAAAAGTGTAAAATTGCCATTTTGAGCAATTAGGCCTAGAAAAGGCTAAAATTGGGTTTTTGGGGTAGAAGTGTGTTTAGGTGGATAAAATAGGTTTATAAGGTCATATAATGACCATTTTAATGTTTTAGAAGGTTTAGATATAGGTTTGCAAGTTGACATACATATTTGTCAAACTTGACAACTTTGGAGCAACTTTTTGTTGTCAAAAGTTGTCAAGAATGCAAACAATTGTCATAAGATAGTTATAAGTTGGTTTTAGGTTGGATTTCAGCCTGGAAGGCCTTTAGGGTTGTAAATAGACGAAATTGAATCATTTGAACAGGTTGGTTTTGTATTAGCAAGAGGAAGTTAATAAAATATGACTATTTTTCATTTTTTTTAAGCTAAATTTGTTATAATAGTCCGTACAGAGAACTATTTCCATAATGTTCTTTCATAGGAGTTTGTGTCATGGTTGTATGAAGGTTTTTCATTCTTTGTGTGAGGGTTTTTACTAAGTTTTTCTTTATCAAATAAAATCTTTTAGTTTTGGCCAGTTCACTACCCTGTCAAGGGTTTGTGGCTTGAAAATGTATCCACTTGACCAAACCAAGATTGGGATCCCATAGATGGTTTAGGTCAAGTGAAAATTCATTTATTCAGTGTATATATTTCATTTCTCGGCTAGGTTTGCAAGGAGAAAGTGCATTTAAGTTGAAGCTAGGCAAGTTGGTGGTTTGATTGGAAAAGACAGTCCCAGAAAACATGCAGTCTGATATGGGGGCCATATCTCTTTACTCAATTGTTGGATCATCCTTAATTTTTCATATGTTGTAAAGGATCACATTTTTCATAATCTCACTAGAGAGATTGTGGATTTTTGATCCATTTAAAAAGTTATAGAACTTTGAGTACGAGTTTGTCAAAGAGGGCAATAAGAAGGTAGATTTGGTTTTATTTAATCAAAGAGTTGTATTTGTTGGGTTAAATGGATAGGATGTAACATGAACAGAGCCTTGAAGGTTGAAAGAAGGCCTTAGGAGTCCTTAGTGTTGAATTTTTAGATTTCCAAGTGATTTAGGATCAAAGACACCATGGTTTAGCATATGTCTATTTTAATGTTGGCAAGCATGTGGAGTTTGGTGGACAACTGATGTGTTTTTGACCATTGAGAGGTCTTGAGTGTGTGTGTTGGGTCTTGAAGTTGATCCCATTGAAGGGTTATTGGAGTATTTCCTATTTTGTTTGAGTGAGGTTCACCTTTTCTCTGCATCAAAGTGGTATCAGAGCCAGCGAAAGGTCTGGGATATAGGGGTGAAGATGGAGTTAACAAAATCTAAGAAAGAGATAGTAGGTGCTTACAAGAAGTGGAAAGAACTAATGTTTGGTGGAAAGAAGAAAAGAGAGGAAGAAGAGTTGAGGAAACAAGAAGTAGAAAGAACGAAGAGAGATGAAGAAGAAAAGAAATGAGATGAGTTGAGAAGTTTAAGAATGGCTTTAGAAGCAAATGAAGCAAGATTGAGGGAGCTTAAAGAGGAACTAGAGAAAAAGACAAAGGAAGATGAACTTAGGGAAGCACAAATGAAGTTGAAATTGGAAAACCCTGAGGGTACAACAAAGAGTTGGCACTTGAGGGTGCACAAGAAGGTAGTTTAGCCTGTGAAGGGGCTAGTTGCAACAAAGAAGAAGGCCCATGATGAAGCCTTGATGATGGGTGAGGTTACGGTGACATGGCAAGGAGAATGGCATTTTAAATATGAAGAGATTTCAATGGGTTTTCTGGAACAAGATGATATTGTAATCAATGAAAAACATGTTTTTGTTTATCCTAATGTTTTGTATGTAGGTTTGTTAACTGTTTACAAGGATGATCATGTTGGAGGTGCTTACCTTGAGTACCAATTTTTTGAGCGGAGGTACCATGAGTTGCCAAAGCATGTACAATTTTTTGTAAGGAATACAATGCAGGTTCCAATGAATTGGAAAACCAGAAAGAGGAGGCAACCATGCAAGGAGACCTTGCATTCTTTTTATCCCTGGGAGTATGGTGCAGGAGCTCCCAGGAAGAAAAGGTGGAACAAGGTCACTCATAGGCCCTATGGAGGATTTGATGAAAAATGAAGACAAACAAGACCTATAAGGTCTTTAAGTGATGTAACATGGCCATGTGAGCCATAAAATGTAGTGAAATGCAATGTAATGATCAAAAAGTGTAAAGTTGCCATTTTGAGCAATTAGGCCTAGAAAAGGCTAAAGTTGGGTTTTTGGGGTAGAAGTGTGTTTAGGTGGATAAAATAGGTTGATAAGGTCATATAATGACAATTTTAATGTTTTAGAAGGTTTAGATATAGGTCTGGCAAGTTGACATACATATTTGTCAAACTTGACAACTTTGGAGCAACTTTTTGTTGTCAAAAGTTGTCAAGAATGCAAAAAGTTGTCATAAGTTAGTTATAAGTTGGTTTTAGGTTGGATTTCAGCCTAGAAGGCCTTGAGGGTTGTAAATATATTAAATTGAATCATTTGAACAGGTTGGCTTTGTATTAGCAAGAGGAAGTTAATGAAATATGACTGTTTTTCATGTTTTTTAAGCTAAATTTGTTGTAACAGTTCGTACAGAGAACTATCTCTATACTGTTCTTTCATGGGAGTTTGTGTCATGGTTGTATGAAGGTTTTTCATTCTTTGTGTGAGGGTTTTTACTGAGTTTTGGTTTATCAAATAAAATCTTTTAGTTTTTGCCAGTTCGTTGCCTTGTCAAGGGTTTGTGGCTTGAAAATGTATCCACTTGACTAAACCAAGATTGGGATCCCATGGATGGTTTAGTTCAAGTGAAAATTCCTTTTTTCAGTGTATACATTTCATTTCTTGGCTAGGTTTGCAAGGAGAAAGTGCATTTAAGTTGAAGCTAGGCAAGTTGGTTGTTTGATTGGAAAAGACAGTCCCAAAAAACATGCAGTCTGATACAAGGGCCATATCTTCGTACTAAACGGTTGGATCATACTTAATTTTTTATATGTTGTAAAAGATCATGTTTTGCATAATCTCACTGGAGTGATTGTGGTGTTTTGATCCATGTAAAAAGTTATGGAACTTTGAGTACGGGTCTATCAAAGAGGGTAGTAAGAAGGTAGTTTTGGTTTTATTTAATCAAAGAGTTGTATTTGTTGGGTTAAATGGATGGGATGTAACATGACTAGAGCCTTGAAGGTTGAAAGAAGGCCTTAGGATTCCTTAGTGTTGAATTTGTAGATTTCCAAGAGCTTTAGGATCAAAGACACCATGTTTTAGCATATGTCTATTTTAATATTGGCAAGCATGTGGAGTTTGGTGGATAACTGATGTGTTCTTGACCATTGAGAGGTCTTGAGTGTGTGTGTTGGGTCTTGAAGTTGATCCCGTTGAAGGGTTATCAGAGTATTTCCTATTTTGTTTGATTGAGGTTCACCTTTTCTCTGCATCAAAGTGGTATCAGAGCCAGTGAAAGGTCTGGGATATAGGGGTGAAGATGGAGTTAACAAAATCTAAGAAAGAAATAGTAGGTGCTTACAAGAAGTGGAAAGAACTAATGTTCAGTGGAAAGAAGAAAAGAGAGGAAGAACAGTTGAGGAAACAAGAAGTAGAAAGAAAGAAGAGAGATGAAGAAGAAAAGAAACGAGATGAGTTGAGAAGTTTAAGAAGGGCTTTAGAAGCAAATGAAGCAAGATTGAGGGAGCTTAAAGAGGAACTAGAGAAAAAGACAAAGGAAGATGAACTTAGGGAAGCACAAATGAAGTTGAAATTGGAAAACCTTGAGGGTACAACAAAGAGTTGGCACTTGAGGGTGCACAAGAAGGTAGTTTAGCCTGTGAAGAGGCTAGTTGCAACAAAGAAGAAGGCCCATGATGAAGCCTTGATGATGGGTGAGGTTACGTTGACATGGCAAGGAGAATGGCATTTTAAATATGAAGAGATTTAAATGGGTTTTCTGGAACAAGATGATATTGTAATCAATGAAAAACATGTTTTTGTTTATCCTAATGTTTTGTATGTAGGTTTGTTAATTGTTTACAAGGATGATCATGTTGGAGGTGCTTACCTTGAGTACCAATTTTTTGAGCGGAGGTACCATGAGTTGCCAAAGCATGTACAATTTTTTGTAAGGAATACAATGCAGGTTCCAATGAATTGGAAAACCAGAAAGAGGAGGCAACCATGCAAGGAGACCTTGCATTCTTTTTATCCTTGGGAGTATGTTGCAGGAGCTCCCAGGAAGAAAAGGTGGAACAAGGTCACTCATAGGCCCTATGGAGGATTTGATGAAAAATGAAGACAAACAAGACCTATAAGGTCTTTAAGTGATGTAACATGGCCATGTGAGCCATAAAATGTAGTGAAATGCAATGTAATGATCAAAAAGTGTAAAGTTGCCATTTTGAGCAATTAGGCCTAAAAAAGGCTAAAGTTGGGTTTTTGGGGTAGAAGTGTGTTTAGGTGGATAAAATAGGTTGATAAGGTCATATAATGACAATTTTAATGTTTTAGAAGGTTTAGATATAGGTCTGGCAAGTTGACATACATATTTGTCAAACTTGACAACTTTGGAGCAACTTTTTGTTGTCAAAAGTTGTCAAGAATGCAAAAAGTTGTCATAAGTTAGTTATAAGTTGGTTTTAGGTTGGATTTCAGCCTAGAAGGCCTTGAGGGTTGTAAATATATTAAATTGAATCATTTGAAAAGGTTGGCTTTGTATTAGCAAGAGGAAGTTAATGAAATATGACTGTTTTTCATGTTTTTTAAGCTAAATTTGTTGTAACAGTTCGTACAGAGAACTATCTCTATACTGTTCTTTCATGGGAGTTTGTGTCATGGTTGTATGAAGGTTTTTCATTCTTTGTGTTAGGGTTTTTACTGAGTTTTGGTTTATCAAATAAAATCTTTTAGTTTTTGCCAGTTCGTTGCCTTGTCAAGGGTTTGTGGCTTGAAAATGTATCCACTTGACTAAACCAAGATTGGGATCCCATGGATGGTTTATTTCAAGTGAAAATTCCTTTTTTCAGTGTATACATTTCATTTCTTGGCTAGGTTTGCAAGGAGAAAGTGCATTTAAGTTGAAGCTAGGCAAGTTGGTTGTTTGATTGGAAACGACAGTCCCAAAAAACATGCAGTCTGATACAAGGGCCATATCTCCGTACTAAATGGTTGGATCATCCTTAATTTTTTATATGTTGTAAAAGATCATGTTTTGCATAATCTCACTGGAGTGATTGTGGTGTTTTGATCCATGTAAAAAGTTATGGAACTTTGAGTATGGGTCTATCAAAGAGGGCAGTAAGAAGGTAGTTTTGGTTTTATTTAATCAAAGAGTTGTATTTGTTGGGTTAAATGGATAGGATGCAACATGACTAGAGCCTTGAAGGTTGAAAGAAGGCCTTAGGAGTCCTTATTGTTGAATTTGTAGATTTCCAAGTGCTTTAGGATCAAAGACACCATGTTTTAGCATATGTCTATTTTAATATTGGCAAGCATGTGGAGTTTGGTGGATAACTGATGTGTTTTTGACCATTGAGAGGTCTTGAGTGTGTGTGTTGGGTCTTGAAGTTGATCCCGTTGAAGGGTTATCGGAGTATTTCCTATTTTGTTTGAGTGAGGTTCACCTTTTCTCTGCATCAAAGTGGTATCAGAGGCAGTGAAAGGTCTGGGATATAGGGGTGAAGATGGAGTTAACAAAATCTAAGAAAGAGATAGTAGGTGCTTACAAGA
Organism: Cryptomeria japonica; assembly: GCF_030272615.1. Lineage (NCBI taxonomy): Eukaryota > Viridiplantae > Streptophyta > Pinopsida > Cupressales > Cupressaceae > Cryptomeria > Cryptomeria japonica. Next base: position 812,656,250 of record NC_081414.1, on the reverse strand, counting down.
AGTGGAAAGAACTAATGTTCAGTGGAAAGAAGAAAAGAGAGGAAGAACAGTTGAGGAAACAAGAAGTAGAAAGAAAGAAGAGAGATGAAGAAGAAAAGAAACGAGATGAGTTGAGAAGTTTAAGAAGGGCTTTAGAAGCAAATGAAGCAAGATTGAGGGAGCTTAAAGAGGAACTAGAGAAAAAGACAAAGGAAGATGAACTTAGGGAAGCACAAATGAAGTTGAAATTGGAAAACCTTGAGGGTACAACAAAGAGTTGGCACTTGAGGGTGCACAAGAAGGTAGTTTAGCCTGTGAAGAGGCTAGTTGCAACAAAGAAGAAGGCCCATGATGAAGCCTTGATGATGGGTGAGGTTACGGTGACATGGCAAGGAGAATGGCATTTTAAATATGAAGAGATTTCAATGGGTTTTCTGGAACAAGATGATATTGTAATCAATGAAAAACATGTTTTTGTTTATCCTAATGTTTTGTATGTAGGTTTGTTAATTGTTTACAAGGATGATCATGCTGGAGGTGCTTACCTTGAGTACCAATTTTTTGAGCGGAGGTACCATGAGTTGCCAAAGCATGTACAATTTTTTGTAAGGAATACAATGCAGGTTCCAATGAATTGGAAAATGAGAAAGAGGAGGCAACCATGCAAGGAGACCTTGCATTCTTTTTATCCCTGGGAGTATGGTGCAGGAGCTCCCAGGAAGAAAAGGTGGAACAAGGTCACTCATAGGCCCTATGGAGGATTTGATGAAAAATGAAGACAAACAAGACCTATAAGGTCTTTAAGTGATGTAACATGGCCATGTGAGCCATAAAATGTAGTGAAATGCAATGTAATGATCAAAAAGTGTAAAGTTGCCATTTTGAGCAATTAGGCCTAGAAAAGGCTAAAGTTGGGTTTTTGGGGTAGAAGTGTGTTTAGGTGGATAAAATAGGTTGATAAGGTCATATAATGACAATTTTAATGTTTTAGAAGGTTTAGATATAGGTTTGGCAAGTTGACATACATATTTGTCAAACTTGACAACTTTGGAGCAACTTTTTGTTGTCAAAAGTTGTCAAGAATGCAAAAAGTTGTCATAAGTTAGTTATAAGTTGGTTTTAGGTTGGATTTCAGCCTAGAAGGCCTTGAGGGTTGTAAATATATTAAATTGAATCATTTGAATAGGTTGGCTTTGTATTAGCAAGAGGAAGTTAATGAAATATGACTGTTTTCATGTTTTTTAAGCTAAATTTGTTGTAACAGTTCGTACAGAGAACTATCTCTATACTGTTCTTTCATGGGAGTTTGTGTCATGGTTGTATGAAGGTTTTTCATTATTTGTGTGAGGGTTTTTACTGAGTTTTGGTTTATCAAATAAAATCTTTTAGTTTTTGCCAGTTCGTTGCCTGTTCAAGGGTTTGTGGCTTGAAAATGTATCCACTTGACTAAACCAAGATTGGGATCCCATGGATGGTTTAGGTCAAGTGAAAATTCCTTTTTTCAGTTTATACATTTCATTTCTTGGCTAGGTTTGCAAGGAGAAAGTGCATGTAAGTTGAAGCTAGGCAAGTTGGTTGTTTGATTGGAAAAGACAGTCCCAAAAAACATGCAGTCTGATACAAGGGCCATATCTCCGTACTAAATGGTTGGATCATCCTTAATTTTTTATATGTTGTAAAAGATCATGTTTTGCATAATCTCACTGGAGTGATTGTGGTGTTTTGATCCATGTAAAAAGTTATGGAACTTTGAGTACGGGTCTATCAAAGAGGGTAGTAAGAAGGTAGTTTTGGTTTTATTTAATCAAAGAGTTGTATTTGTTGGGTTAAATGGATAGGATGTAACATGAATAGAGCCTTGAAGGTTGAAAGAAGGCCTTAGGAGTCCTTAGTGTTGAATTTGTAGATTTCCAAGTGCTTTAGGATCAAAGACACCATGTTTTAGCATATGTCTATTTTAATATTGGCAAGCATGTGGAGTTTGGTGGATAACTGATGTGTTCTTGACCATTGAGAGGTCTTGAGTGTGTGTGTTGGGTCTTGAAGTTGATCCCGTTGAAGGGTTATCGGAGTATTTCCTATTTTGTTTGATTGAGGTTCACCTTTTCTCTGCATCAAAGTGGTATCAGAGCTAGTGAAAGGTCTGGGATATAGGGGTGAAGATGGAGTTAACAAAATCTAAGAAAGAAATAGTAGGTGCTTACAAGAAGTGGAAAGAACTAATGTTCAGTGGAAAGTAGAAAAGAGAGGAAGAACAGGTGAGGAAACAAGAAGTAGAAAGAAAGAAGAGAGATGAAGAAGAAAAGAAATGAGATGAGTTGAGAAGTTTAAGAAGGGCTTTAGAAGCAAATGAAGCAAGATTGAGGGAGCTTAAAGAGGAACTAGAGAAAAAGACAAAGGAAGATGAACTTAGGGAAGCACAAATGAAGTTGAAATTGGAAAACCTTGAGGGTACAACAAAGAGTTGGCATTTGAGGTTGCACAAGAAGGTAGTTTAGCCTGTGAAGAGGCTAGTTGCAACAAAGAAGAAGGCCCATGATGAAGCCTTGATGATGGGTGAGGTTACGGTGACATGGCAAGGAGAATGGCATTTTAAATATGAAGAGATTTCAATGGGTTTTCTGGAACAAGATGATATTGTAATCAATGAAAAACATGTTTTTGTTTATCCTAATGTTTTGTATGTAGGTTTGTTAATTGTTTACAAGGATGATCATGTTGGAGGTGCTTACCTTGAGTACCAATTTTTTGAGCGGAGGTACCATGAGTTGCCAAAGCATGTACAATTTTTTGTAAGGAATACAATGCAGGTTCCAATGAATTGGAAAACCAGAAAGGGGAGGCAACCATGCAAGGAGACCTTGCATTCTTTTTATCCCTGGGAGTATGGTGCAGGAGCTCCCAGGAAGAAAAGGTGGAACAAGGTCACTCATAGGCCCTATGGAGGATTTGATGAAAAATGAAGACAAACAAGACCTATAAGGTCTTTAAGTGATGTAACATGGCCATGTGAGCCATAAAATGTAGTGAAATGCAATGTAATGATCAAAAAGTGTAAAGTTGCCATTTTGAGCAATTAGGCCTAGAAAAGGCTAAAGTTGGGTTTTTGGGGTAGAAGTGTGTTTAGGTGGATAAAATAGGTTGATAAGGTCATATAATGACAATTTTAATGTTTTAGAAGGTTTAGATATAGGTCTGGCAAGTTGACATACATATTTGTCAAACTTGACAACTTTGGAGCAACTTTTTGTTGTCAAAAGTTGTCAAGAATGCAAAAAGTTGTCATAAGTTAGTTATAAGTTGGTTTTAGGTTGGATTTCAGCCTAGAAGGCCTTGAGGGTTGTAAATATATTAAATTGAATCATTTGAACAGGTTGGCTTTGTATTAGCAAGAGGAAGTTAATGAAATATGACTGTTTTTCATGTTTTTTAAGCTAAATTTGTTGTAACAGTTCGTACAGAGAACTATCTCTATACTGTTCTTTCATGGGAGTTTGTGTCATGGTTGTATGAAGGTTTTTCATTCTTTGTGTGAGGGTTTTTACTGAGTTTTGGTTTATCAAATAAAATCTTTTAGTTTTTGCCAGTTCGTTGCCTTGTCAAGGGTTTGTGGCTTGAAAATGTATCCACTTGACTAAACCAAGATTGGGATCCCATGGATGGTTTAGTTCAAGTGAAAATTCCTTTTTTCAGTGTATACATTTCATTTCTTGGCTAGGTTTGCAAGGAGAAAGTGCATTTAAGTTGAAGCTAGGCAAGTTGGTTGTTTGATTGGAAAAGACAGTCCCAAAAAACATGCAGTCTGATACAAGGGCCATATCTCCGTACTAAACGGTTGGATCATCCTTAATTTTTTATATGTTGTAAAAGATCATGTTTTGCATAATCTCACTGGAGTGATTGTGGTGTTTTGATCCATGTAAAAAGTTATGGAACTTTGAGTACGGGTCTATCAAAGAGGGCAGTAAGAAGGTAGTTTTGGTTTTATTTAATCAAAGAGTTGTATTTGTTGGGTTAAATGGATAGGATGCAACATGACTAGAGCCTTGAAGGTTGAAATAAGGCCTTAGGAGTCCTTAGTGTTGAATTTGTAGATTTCCAAGTGCTTTAGGATCAAAGACACCATGTTTTAGCATATGTCTATTTTAATATTGGCAAGCATGTGGAGTTTGGTGGATAACTGATGTGTTTTTGACCATTGAGAGGTCTTGAGTGTGTGTGTTGGGTCTTGAAGTTGATCCCGTTGAAGGGTTATCGGAGTATTTCCTATTTTGTTTGAGTGAGGTTCACCTTTTCTCTGCATCAAAGTGGTATCAGAGCCAGTGAAAGGTCTGGGATATAGGGGTGAAGATGGAGTTAACAAAATCTAAGAAAGAGATAGTAGGTGCTTACAAGAAGTGGAAAGAACTAATGTTCAGTGGAAAGAAGAAAAGAGAGGAAGAACAGTTGAGGAAACAAGAAGTAGAAAGAAAGAAGAGAGATGAAGAAGAAAAGAAACGAGATGAGTTGAGAAGTTTAAGAAGGGCTTTAGAAGCAAATGAAGCAAGATTGAGGGAGCTTAAAGAGGAACTAGAGAAAAAGACAAAGGAAGATGAACTTAGGGAAGCACAAATGAAGTTGAAATTGGAAAACCTTGAGGGTACAACAAAGAGTTGGCACTTGAGGGTGCACAAGAAGGTAGTTTAGCCTGTGAAGAGGCTAGTTGCAACAAAGAAGAAGGCCCATGATGAAGCCTTGATGATGGGTGAGGTTACGGTGACATGGCAAGGAGAATGGCATTTTAAATATGAAGAGATTTCAATGGGTTTTCTGGAACAAGATGATATTGTAATCAATGAAAAACATGTTTTTGTTTATCCTAATGTTTTGTATGTAGGTTTGTTAATTGTTTACAAGGATGATCATGTTGGAGGTGCTTACCTTGAGTACCAATTTTTTGAGCGGAGGTACCATGAGTTGCCAAAGCATGTACAATTTTTTGTAAGGAATACAATGTAGGTTCCAATGAATTGGAAAACCAGAAAGAGGAGGCAACCATGCAAGGAGACCTTGCATTCTTTTTATCCCTGGGAGTATGGTGCAGGAGCTCCCAGGAAGAAAAGGTGGAACAAGGTCACTCATAGGCCCTATGGAGGATTTGATGAAAAATGAAGACAAACAAGACCTATAAGGTCTTTAAGTGATGTAACATGGCCATGTGAGCCATAAAATGTAGTGAAATGCAATGTAATGATCAAAAAGTGTAAAGTTGCCATTTTGAGCAATTAGGCCTAGAAAAGGCTAAAGTTGGGTTTTTGGGGTAGAAGTGTGTTTAGGTGGATAAAATAGGTTGATAAGGTCATATAATGACAATTTTAATGTTTTAGAAGGTTTAAGTATAGGTTTGGCAAGTTGACATACATATTTGTCAAACTTGACAACTTTGGAGCAACTTTTTGTTGTCAAAAGTTGTCAAGAATGCAAAAAGTTGTCATAAGTTAGTTATAAGTTGGTTTTAGGTTGGATTTCAGCCTAGAAGGCCTTGAGGGTTGTAAATATATTAAATAGAATCATTTGAATAGGTTGGCTTTGTATTAGCAAGAGGAAGTTAATGAAATATGACTGTTTTTCATGTTTTTTAAGCTAAATTTGTTGTAACAGTTCGTACAGAGAACTATCTCTATACTGGTCTTTCATGGGAGTTTGTGTCATGGTTGTATGAAGGTTTTTCATTCTTTGTGTGAGGGTTTTTACTGAGTTTTGGTTTATCAAATAAAATCTTTTAGTTTTTGCCAGTTCGTTGCCTTGTCAAGGGTTTGTGGCTTGAAAATGTAACCACTTGACTAAACCAAGATTGGGATCCCATGGATGGTTTAGTTCAAGTGAAAATTCCTTTTTTCAGTGTATACATTTCATTTCTTGGCTAGGTTTGCAAGGAGAAAGTGCATTTAAGTTGAAGCTAGGCAAGTTGGTTGTTTGATTGGAAAAGACAGTCCCAAAAAACATGCAGTCTGATACAAGGGCCATATCTCCGTACTAAACGGTTGGATCATCCTTAATTTTTTATATGTTGTAAAAGATCATGTTTTGCATAATCTCACTGGAGTGATTGTGGTGTTTTGATCCATGTAAAAAGTTATGGAACTTTGAGTACGGGTCTATCAAAGAGGGCAGTAAGAAGGTAGTTTTGGTTTTATTTAATCAAAGAGTTGTATTTGTTGGGTTAAATGGATAGGATGTAACATGACTAGAGCCTTGAAGGTTGAAAGAAGGCCTTATGAGTCCTTAGTGTTGAATTTGTAGATTTCCAAGTGCTTTAGGATCAAAGACACCATGTTTTAGCATATGTCTATTTTAATATTGGTAAGCATGTGGAGTTTGGTGGATAACTGATGTGTTTTTGACCATTGAGAGGTCTTGAGTGTGTGTGTTGGGTCTTGAAGTTGATCCCGTTGAAGGGTTATCGGAGTATTTCCTATTTTGTTTGAGTGAGGTTCACCTTTTCTCTGCATCAAAGTGGTATCAGAGCCAGTGAAAGGTCTGGGATATAGGGGTGAAGATGGAGTTAACAAAATCTAAGAAAGAGATAGTAGGTGCTTACAAGAAGTGGAAAGAACTAATGTTCAGTGGAAAGAAGAAAAGAGAGGAAGAACAGTTGAGGAAACAAGAAGTAGAAAGAAAGAAGAGAGATGAAGAAGAAAAGAAACGAGATGAGTTGAGAAGTTTAAGAAGGGCTTTAGAAGCAAATGAAGCAAGATTGAGGGAGCTTAAAGAGGAACTAGAGAAAAAGACAAAGGAAGATGAACTTAGGGAAGCACAAATGAAGTTGAAATTGGAAAACCTTGAGGGTACAACAAAGAGTTGGCACTTGAGGTTGCACAAGAAGGTAGTTTAGCCTGTGAAGAGGCTAGTTGCAACAAAGAAGAAGGCCCATGATGAAGCCTTGATGATGGGTGAGGTTACGGTGACATGGCAAGGAGAATGGCATTTTAAATATGAAGAGATTTCAATGGGTTTTCTGGAACAAGATGATATTGTAATCAATGAAAAACATGTTTTTGTTTATCCTAATGTTTTGTATGTAGGTTTGTTGATTGTTTAGAAGGATGATCATGTTGGAGGTGCTTACCTTGAGTACCAATTTTTTGAGCGGAGGTACCATGAGTTGCCAAAGCATGTACAATTTTTTGTAAGGAATACAATGCAGGTTCCAATGAATTGGAAAAGTAGAAAGAGGAGGCAACCATGCAAGGAGACCTTGCATTCTTTTTATCCCTGGGAGTATGGTGCAGGAGCTCCCAGGAAGAAAAGGTGGAACAGGGTCACTCATAGGCCCTATGGAGGATTTGATGAAAAATGAAGACAAACAAGACCTATAAGGTCTTTAAGTGATGTAACATGACCATGTGAGCCATAAAATGTAGTGAAATGCAATGTAATGATCAAAAAGTGTAAAGTTGCCATTTTGAGCAATTAGGCCTAGAAAAGGCTAAAATTGGGTTTTTGGGGTAGAATTGTGTTTAGGTGGATAAAATAGGTTGATAAGGTCATATAATGACAATTTTAATGTTTTAGAAGGTTAAGATATATGTTTGGCAAGTTGACATACATATTTGTCAAACTTGACAACTTTGGAGCAACTTTTTGTTGTCAAAAGTTGTTAAGAATGCAAAAAGTTGTCATAAGTTAGTTATAAGTTGGTTTTAGGTTGGATTTCAGCCTAGAAGGCCTTGAGGGTTGTAAATATATTAAATTGAATCATTTGAAGAGGTTGTCTTTGCATTAGCAAGAGGAAGTTAATGAAATATGACTGTTTTTCATGTTTTTTAAGCTAAATTTGTTGTAACAGTTCGTACAGAGAACTATCTTCGTACTGTTCTTTCATGGGAGTTTGTGTCATGGTTGTATGAAGGTTTTTCATTCTTTGTGTGAGGGTTTTTACTGAGTTTTGGTTTATCAAATAAAATCTATTAGTTTTTGCCAGTTTGTTGCCTTGTCAAGGGTTTGTGGCTTGAAAATGTATCCACTTGACTAAACCAAGATTGGGATCCCATGGATGGTTTAGTTCAAGTGAAAATTCCTTTTTTTAGTGTATACATTTCATTTCTTGGCCAGGTTTGCAAGGAGAAAGTGCATTTAAGTTGAAGCTAGGCAAGTTGGTTGTTTGATTGGAAAAGACAGTCCCAAAAAACATGCAGTCTGATACAAGGGCCATATCTCCATACTAAACGGTTGGATCATCCTTAATATTTTATATGTTGTAAAGGATCATGTTTTGCATAATCTCACTAGAGTGATTGTGGTGTTTTGATGCATGTAAAAAGTTTTGGAACTTTGAGTACGGGTCTGTCAAAGAGGGCAGTAAGAAGGTAGTTTTGCTTTTATTTAATCAAAGAGTTGTATTTGTTGGGTTAAATGGATAGGATGTAACATGACTAGAGCCTTGAAGGTTGAAAGAAGGGCTTAGGAGTTCTTAGTGTTGAATTTGTAGATTTCCAAGTGCTTTAGGATCAAAGACACCATGTTTTAGCATATGTCTATTTTAATATTGGCAAGCATGTGGAGTTTGGTGGATAACTAATGTGTTTTTGACCATTGAGAGGTCTTGAGTATGGGTGTTGGGTCTCGGAGTTGATCCCATTGAAGGGTTATAGGAGTATTTCCTATTTTATTTGAGTGAGGTTCACCTTTTCTCCGCATCAAAGTGTTATCGAAGCCAGCGAAAGGTCTGGGATATAGGGGTGAAGTGGAGTTAACAAAATCTGAGAAAGAGATAGTAGGTGCTTACAAGAAGTGGAAAGAACTAATGTTTGGTGGAAAGAAGAAAAGAGAGGAAGAAGAGTTGAGGAAACAAGAAGTAGAAAGAACGAAGAGAGATGAAGAAGAAAAGAAACGAGATGAGTTGAGAAGTTTAAGAAGGGCTTTAGAAGCAAATGAAGCAAGATTGAGGGAGCTTAAAGAGGAACTAGAGAAAAAGACAAAGGAAGATGAACTTAGGGAAGCACAAATGATGTTGAAATTGGAAAACCTTGAGGGTACAGAAAACAGTTGGCACTTGAGGGTGCACAAGTAGGTAGTTTGGCCTATGAAGAGGCTAGTTGCAACAAAGAAGAAGGCCCATGATGAAGCCTTGATGATGGGTGAGGTTATGGTGACATGCCAAGGAGAATGGCATTTTAAATATGAAGAGATTTCAATGGGTTTGCTGGAACAAGATGATATTGTAATCAATGAAAAAGATGTTTTTGTTTATCCTAATTTTTTTTATGTAGGTTTGTTGAGTGTTTACAAGGATGATCATGTTGGAGGTGCTTACCTTGAGTACCAATTTTTTGAGTGGAGGTACCATGAGTTCCCAAAGCATGTACAATTTTTTGCAGGGAATACAATGCAAGTTTCAACGAATTGGAAAACTAGAAAGAGGAGGCAGCAATGCAAGGAGACCTTGCATTCTTTTTATCCCTAGAAGTATGGTGCAGAAGTACCCAGGAAGACAAGGTGGAGCAGGGTCACTGATAGGCCCTATGGAGGATTTGATGAAAAATGAAGACAAACAAGACCTATAAGGTCTTTAAGTGATGTAACATGGCCATGTGAACCATAAAATCTAGTCAAATGCAATGTAATGATCGAAAAGTGTAAAATTGCCATTTTGAGCAATTAGGCCTAGAAAAGGCTAAAATTGGGTTTTTGGGGTAGAAGTGTGTTTAGGTGGATAAAATAGGTTTATAAGGTCATATAATGACAATTTTAATGTTTTAGAAGGTTTAGATATAGGTTTGGCAAGTTGACATACATATTTGTCAAACTTGACAACTTTGGAGCAACTTTTTGTTGTCAAAAGTTGTCAAGAATGCAAAAAGTTGTCATAAGTTAGTTATAAGTTGGTTTTAGGTTGGATTTTGGCCTAGAAGGCCTTAAGGGTTGTAAATAGATGAAATTTAATCATTTGAAAAGGTTGTATTTATATTAGCAAGAGGAAGTTAATGAAATATGACTATTTTTCATGTTTTTTAAGCTAAATTTATTGTAACAGTCCGTACAGAGAACTATTTCCATAATGTTCTTTCATGGGAGTTTGTGTCATGGTTGTATGAAGGTTTTTCATTCTTTGTGTGAGGGTTTTTACTGAGTTTGGTTTATCAAATAAAATCTTTTAGTTTTTGCCAGTTTGCTACCCTGTCAAGGGTTTGTGGCTTGAAAATGTATCCACTTGACTAAACCAAGATTGGGATCCCATGGATGGTTTAGGTCAAGTGAAAATTCCTTTGTTCAGTGTATATATTTCATTTCTTGGCCAGGTTTGCAAGGAGAAAGTGCATTTAAGTTGAAGCTAGGCAAGTTGGTGGTTTGATTGGAAAAGACAATCCCAAAAAACATGCAGTCTGATACAAGGGCCATATCTCTGTACTAAACCATTGGATCATCCTTAATTTTTTATATGTTGTAAAGGATCATGTTTTGCATAATCTCACTGGAGTGATTGTGGTGTTTTGATCCATGTAAAATGTTATGGAACTTTGAGTATGGGTCTATCAAAGAGGGCAGTAAGAAGGTAGTTTTGGTTTTATTTAATCAAAGAGTTGTATTTGTTGGGTTAAATGGATAGGATGTAACATGAATAGAGCATTGAAGGTTGAAAGGCGACCTTAGGAGTCCTTAGTGTTGAATTTGTAGATTTCCAAGTGCTTTAGGATCAAAGACACCATGTTTTAGCATATGTTTATTTTAATATTGGCAAGCATGTGGAGTTTGGTGGACAATTGATGTGTTTTTGACCATTGAGAGGTCTTGAGTGTGGGTATTGGGTCTCGAAGTTGATCCCATTGAAGGGTTATAGGAGTATTTCCTATTTTTTTTAAGTGAGGTTCACCTTTTCTCTACATCAAAGTGGTATCAGAGCCAGCGAAAGGTCTAGGATATAGGGGTGAAGATGGAGTTAACAAAATCTAAGAAAGAGATAGTAGGTGCTTACAAGAAGTGGAAAAAACTAATGTTTGGTGGAAAGAAGAAAAGAGAGGAAGAAGAGTTGAGGAAACAAGAAGTAGAAAGAACGAAGAGAGATAAAGAAGAAAAGAAATGAGATGAGTTGAGAAGTTTAAGAAGGGCTTTAGAAGCAAATGAAGCAAGATTGAGGGAGCTTAAAGAGGAACTAGAGAAAAAGACAAAGGAAGATGAACCTAGTGAAGCACAAATGAAGTTGAAATTGGAAAACCTTGAGGGTACAACAAAGAGTTGGCACTTGAGGGTGCACAAGAAGGTAGTTTGGCCTATGAAGAGGCTAGTTGCAACAAAGAAGAAGGCCCATGATGAAGCCTTGATGATGGGTGAGGTTATGGTGACATGCCAAGGAGAATGGCATTTTAAATATGAAGAGATTTCAATGGGTTTGCTGGAACAAGATGATAGTGTAATCAATGAAAATGTTGTTTTTGTTTATCCTAATGTTTTGTATGCAGGTTTGTTGAGTGTTTACAAGGCTGATCATGTTGGAGGTGCTTACCTTGAGTACCAATTTTTTGAGGGGAGGTACCATGAGTTGCCAAAGCTACAATTATAACAGATAAGGAAGATTGTTGGCATTTCAATAAGGATATTGAGAAGGTTGTTGATGATTATGGATATAACTAATTAAGGATGTTTACTGTCTTAATACTATTATTTTGTCATTGATGTGAAGAAATTGATTTTTTAATTCATTATGATGTTTCCATATCTTAAGAAGTATGATTTGATGAGTATAAAGATGTCGGTAAAAGACACAGAAAGAATGTGATTAATAAGGGGAGGAATAAGTTATTCAATGGGCAACTATTACTGAGTTAAACAATGATGAGATCATGATGTTTAAATTGTTTTGATATCCTACATATGTTATTGATTGTAAGGTTAATACTATACTATGTTACCGAGCAAAGAACCTAGTCAGTAAACCCTAACGAACCTAGTCGGTAAACCCTAAGGTTATCCCTATCGATTAATGAAGGCAGAATGTCTACTGAGTGAAGTTTAGTATTTATCGAGTTGCAACCAAGTAATAACAAAATGCATTGAATGAATAAAAGCATTAATTAATGAAGGAAGCTGATGAGATAGCTATGATTAAATGATTGGTATGTCATGCATGAAGTTTGTTAAAGAATCTATGGCAAAAGGAAGATTGGCAGGAAGATCTACAACTCAGATTGAACTGCAATACCCTAGCACAAGGTCCAAGAAAAGTATGCAAGTTCCAAGGCGGGGTAAAACATTTTTAGATCGAAGGATACATTGAACCTGGTCAAGTTTGAAGATCTAATGGCTATGATTGATAATGGGATATGTGATAAAGGAGATTAAGTGGTTGACAAGTTGTTTATAAATAAGGAACTGTTGATAAACAATGTATGCGGGCAAGTGTATGCACAGAGCTGCCACATAGTGATTACCGAGCATAAAAGCTTGAAGACCTGTTTGAATAGAAGAGTATAAAGCCCAGTAGATAGATAAGATAAGTCCTATTGTATTGAGCAAATAAGAATCTGCTTTAGCATTTTTAGATTTGAAGTTGCAGATAGATTTTTATTACTGTTATTTTGTAAAGTGACAGAAAATCTCTTAACCAAGTGGACTTAACAGTCTTATTTGTAAAACCCTCTAGCAAGGTGACCTTATGATTGAGTGTTTGAAATCCTTTAACAAGGTTGCTTCTAACAAGGTGAAGATCCTAACAGATCTGAGGGAAATCCCTTAACTAGGTCACATCTAGCAATGTGTTTGTAATCTTTAACAGGATTTGCTTTTAACCGAGTATACTCTAGAAGAGTATATTTCTTAGTGGGTCCGAAATCCCACAGTGGTTTTTCCCTATTTGGGTTTCCACGTTAAATCTAGTGTTATGAGTGTTATGATGTTTATATGCTTATGTGTTTGCATGTTTAGCAATTTTGGTATATTACTGAAGTATATGTTACCGAGGTTGAATCTGTTGTTTTTATTGAAGGTTAAGTTTGTATGATTCACTCCCCCCCTCTCATCTTATTAGCTTGGCATCTATACTAAACATTTAGTATCAAAACTATCAATTGGTATCAGAGCTTTGGAGTCCGAAAAGAAAATTTTAAAGGTACTTGAGGCAAAGATCCAAAGATTTACAAGAGGGATGCACCGAAGTTGAACAAGTCATGTTTCTCTACATCGCAGAAAAGGATGAAGCTGCACCTATCAAGAGTTGGAGAATATGCTGTATATTATTTGGAGAATGATTTCATTACACCGAGCACCTATCCATTGACAATGGAAGAGATAAAGGCAAAGCAAGAACATATTCAAGCAATGATTGAATTAACATCTGCATTGACTGACTCAGAGTTTAATGATCTAGAAGGCTACAATGATGCAAAGGCAATGTGGGACAAGCTCATATTTGTGTATGGTGGAGAAGAACATGTTCAAAGAGAAAAAGTGGATAGTCTAAGAGGACAACTTAAATCTATGAGGATGAATGAAGGTGAGAAAACCCAGTACAGTACAAGACTAAAGGAGATTGTCAATCAAATCAAAGGAGCAGGTGGAACTATTGAAGAAAAGGATATAACAAGTAAGTTGTTAAGAACCCTTCTACCAGCTTATGCAATCTGAGTCTCTGTAATCAATGAATTGAGGTCTGTACCCAATATGCCAGTTTCTTTAGATGCTACTATTGGTAAGCTACATGCATTTGAGTTAAGTAACTTTGATAACAGTGGGTCTTCGGTAAATAAAGTTGAATCTGCATTTAGTTCTTTTCATATTGGTGAATCTAATGATTACAATGATAGAATGAGTAAGTACACTAAAGGGGATCATAGTGGAGAAAGTGAAAGATTTCACAAGAACATCGAAAAAGTGCACAAACTGTATGAGGAAATCAGAAAGCAAGAAGAGTTTGAAGCACTATTAGCTAGAAGGTTACCGAGAGGCAAAGGTAAGTATAAAGGAAAACTACCTTTGAAATGTTTCAATTGTGATAAGATAGGACATATGGCTTCTATCCATCCTGACAAAGATTCTACTGAAAAGAGAGATTACTGAGATGACAGACAGAAAGATAATCATTACAGAGGACACCGAGACTTCAGAAGAAGAGATAGAAAGTCATGCCTAATAGCTGATGAGGATTCAAATGATGATAAATCAGATGAAACTGATATAGAGGAAGTAGTTTATGTGGCTATCAAAGATGGATCAGATGAAGAAAGGTATGAAGAAAAATCCCTAATATCTCACATAAATACTAATCAATCTTGGATCATAGATAGTGGATGCTCACATCACATGACAGGTGATAAACACAAATTTCCTACATTAGAAGATTGTGATGGAGGCTATGTAAGATTTGGTAATGATGCACCATGTCTGGTAAAAGGTAAAGGATCTATAACACTTCTTGACAATGCAAGATGCAATGATGTTTATTGGGTTGAAGGTTTGAAATACAATTTGTTGAGTGTAGCACAACTAAACAATACAGAATACCGAATAGAATTTCAGAAAGGAATTGTCAAAGTTCATGACAAGCATGGAAAGTTAGCTGCTACCAGGACACAAACAAAAGGTAACACATTTCACCTTGACTCAACTCAGAACAAGTGTCTATATGCAAAGATAGATGATACCTGGTTATGGCATAAAAGGTTGTGTCATGTAAATTTGGATAATCTGATCAAAATAAGCACGAAGCACCGAGTAAGAGGTCTATCGAGTCTTGAAAAACTTGAGAATGCTATGTGCCGAGGATGCCAGATGGGTAAGATGACAAGATCAAGCTTTACAAGTAAGTCCTACACTTCTAAGGGAATTTTAGATCTTGTGCACACTGATCTTTGTGGTCCTATGAAAGTTCAAAGTCATTATGGTGATAAATATTTCATATTATTTGTGGATGATTACTCAAGGATGATGTCAGTAATGTTTTTAAAAGAAAAATCAGAAGCTTTTCAAATGTTTAAATGGTACAAGGCAAGAGTTGAAAATGAAATAGGAAGACAACTGAAATGTCTTAGATCAGATGGAGGAGGAGAGTTCACATCTGATGAGTTCAACTTATTCTACAATAATCATGGTATAAAAAGACAAGTCTCTGCACCAAGAACTCCACAACAAAATGGGATAGCTGAGAGAAGAAACATATCTATTGTGGATTGTGTCAGAACCCTGATGATTGAAAAGAAAGTGCCACAAACATTTTTGGAGAGAAGCAATAAGCACAATAGTTTACACCCTGAACTGACTACAACTGAAGAAAGGAACTTTAAAGACACCATATGAGATCTAGTATGACAAGAAACCTAATGTAAGTTATTTTAAAATCTTTGGAAGAAAATGCTATGTTCACAAAGATGATAGAAATGACAAGTTTGATCAGAAAAGTGAAGAAGGAACATTTCTTGGTTATTCTTCTAGAAGTAAAGCATTTAAATGTTTGATCAAATCATCTAACAAAATAGTAGAAATTGAAAATGTGAAAATTGATGAATTTGTAGAAAGAAATGATGCAAGAAATTCCAAAGAACCAAAAGATTATGATGAATTTGTCTATGTTCAACCGACAAGTCTTACTGAGAGAACAGTTAAAGAAAATGAAGAGAATATCCAGTTACTGAGTGATGAAGAAGATCATATAGAGCCTACCAAGCCTATATTAGCCAAGTATGTCAGAAGACATCATGCATCAAATCAGATTATAGGAGATAAGGATGATTTAGTGATGACAAGGAACAAACTGAGATAGAACACATGTCTGATATCTGAATTTGAACTGAGGATAGTGAAAGAGGAATTTAACAATGAAGATTGGATAAATTCTATGATAGAAGAGATTGATCAAATCAAGAAGAATGACACATGGACACTGGTCCCAAGACCGAAGGACAAAAATGTAATTGGTACAAAGTGGATTTTCAGAAACAAGCTGAATGAAAAAGGTGAGGTCATTCGAAATAAAGCAAGACTAGTTTGCAAAGGTTATGCCTAAGAAGAACGAATTGATTATGGTGAGACTTTTGCACCTGTGGCAAGACTTGAAGGAGTAAGAACATTGTTGGCATATGCTGCTTACAATAATTTCAAGGTATATCAAATGGATTTCAAATCTGCATTTCTGAATGGTATATTAGAAGAAGAAGTTTTTATTGAACAACCTAAAGGATTTGTTGAAGACAAGAATAGAGATCAGGTATGTAAATTGAACAAAGCTTTATATGGTTTGAAACAAGCACCTAGAGCATGGTATGAAAGATTGCACTCTTATTTAATCAAGATTGGTTTTATAAGAACAAGTGAAAACAATAACATGTACATGAAAAATGATGAAAATGGAATACTGATCTCAACCATATTTGTTGATGATATTATCTTTTGTGGAAATGACTCTCTATGCAAGAACTTTGGAAATGAAATGAGCAAAGAATTTAAGATGTCATTAATTAGTGAGATAAAGTATTTTATAGGTTTACAAATACTGCAAATGAAAGATGAGATTTTCATTACTCAATCCAAGTACATAAAGGAAATCTTGAAGAAATTTGGAATGGAGGATTCAAAACCAGTAAGTACTCCTATGACTACCAACTATAAACTATCAAAGAATGATGAATTTGCATCTATTGATGAGACACTTTACCAATCTATGATTGGAAAGCTACAATATGTTGTTCACAGCCAGCTAGACATAGAACATGCAGTAGGTATAGTTGCAACATTCTTTGCAGATCCTAAGGAAATAGGCATGATAGCAATCAAGAGAATTTTCCGATACTTGAAAGGCACTGAAGATTATGGCTTAGTATATCAGAAAGGAAATGATTTTGATTTAAAAGTTTATACTTGTTGATTGGGCAGGCGACATTGATAATAGAAAAAGCACAAGTGGAGGAGCTTTCTTTTTAGGAGAAAGACTAGTGAGTTGGCTTAGCAAGAAACAAGGATGTGTTTCACAGTCAACAACAGAAGCTGAATACGTTGCTGCAGCATTGAATTGTACCAACATAGCATGGATCAAACAACTGTTGGAAGGTATAAATGAGAAAGTTACCGAGCCAGTAACTATATTCTGTGACAATACTAGTGCCATTAACATTTCAAAGAATCCTGTTATGCACTCTAAGACAAAGAACATCTCTATCAAATTTCATTATCTTAGAGAAGAAGCTCAAGAGGAAAGTGGTGCTGGAGTATGTTAGCACAAAGGAACAAATAGCAGATATCTTCACCAAGCCACTACCAAGGGACACTTTTGAGTATCTCAGAAGTAAGTTAGGGGTCCTACCCCTATCTTCTACTCACTGACCGAGTTTGGTGAAAGAATCAATTCGATGACTCTATAGAATATCTTTTAAGAGTTGATGTTGATTTACACACTTTAGGATGTTTTCTAAAGGTGTGCAGGAAACAATAACAGGGGATGGGAATTGAAGACAAAATTCTCTGATCGAGACTAAGTTGACACATAACAGTAGGAAATCACTTCATACGGGAAGAAATTATGTTTTAGTTCTTTACATTTTGGCATTGTTGTCAAAGGGGGAGAAGATTGAAGAAAAGGGGAGAAGACTAATGTATGGGGGAGAAGACTAATGACAGGAGGAGAGCATTTTAGCATGTCAAAAATCTCACAACAATTCGAATCAATTAGGTCAAATCAATTGGTTTTGCCATCAATGCCAAAGGGGAAGATTGTTGGCATTATAACAAACAAGGAAGATTGTTGGCATTTCAATAAGGATATTGAGAAGGTTGTTGATGATTATGGATATAACTGATTAATGATGTTTACTGTCTTAATACTATTATTTTTTCATTGATGTCAAGAAATTGATTTTCTAATTCAGTATGATGTTGCCATATCTTAAGAAGTATGATTTGATGAGTATAAAGATGTTGGTAAAAGACACAGAAAGAATGTGATGAATAAGGGGAGGAATAAGTTATTCAATGGGCAACTATTACTGAGTTAGACAATGATCATAATGTTTAGATTGTTTTGATATCCTACATATGTTATTGATTGTAAGGTTAATACTATACTATGTTACCAAGCAAAGAACCTAGTCGGTAAACCCTAAGGTTATCGCTATTGGTTAATGAAGGTAGAATGTCTACTTAGTGAAGTTTAGTATTTACCGAGTTGCAACTGAGTAATAACAGAATGCATTGAATGAATAAAAACATTATTTAATGAAGGAAGCTGATGAGCTAGCTATGATTAAATGATTGGTATGCCGAGCATGAAGTTTGTTAAAAAATCTATGGCAAAAGGAAGATCATCAGGAAGATCTACAACTCAGATTGAACTGCAATACCCTAGCACAAGTTCCAAGAAATGTATGCAAGCTCCAAGGTGGGGTAAAATGTTTTCAGATCGAAGGATACATTGAACCTGGTCAAGTTTGAAGATCTGATGGCTATGATTGATCATGGGATATGTGATCAAGGAGATTAAGCGGTTGGCAAGTTGTTTATAAATAAGGAACTGTTGATAAACAATGTATGCGGACAAGTGTATGCACAAAGATGCTACATAGTGATTACCAAGCTAGAAGCTTGAAGACCTGTTTGAATAGCAGAGTATAAAGCTAAGCAGATGGATAAGATAAGTCCTATTGTATTGAGCAAATAAGAATCTGCTTTAGCATTTTTAGATGTGAAATTGCAGATAGATTTTTATTACTGTTATTTTGTAAAGTGATAGAAAATCTCTTAACTGAGTGGATGTAACAGTCTTATTTGTAAAACCCTCTAGCAAGGTGACATTCTGATTGAATGTTTGAAATCCTTTAGCAAGGTCACTTCTAACAAGGTGAAGATCCTAACAGATCTGAGGGAAATCCCTTAATTGGGTCACATCTAGCAATGTGTTTGTAATCTTTAACAGGATTTTCTTTTAACTGAGCATACTCTAGAAGAGTATATTTCTTAGTGGGTTTGAAATCCCATAGTGGTTTTTCCCTATTTGGGTTTCCACGTTAAATCTGGTGTTATGAGTGTTATGATGTTTATATGCTTATGAGTTTGCATGTTTAGCAGTTTTGGTATATTACTAAAGTATATGTTACCAAGGTTGAATCTATTATTTTTATTGAAGGTTAAGTTTGTATGATTCACCCCCCCTCTCATCTTATTAGCTTGGCATCTGTACTAAACATTTAGTATCAGAAATATCAATCTTACCATACGATCTAATTTTTTTTTTTAGAGTGTATTTCTTTGAGTAGGTTCTTTGTCCTACAATACCTTCAACAAGGTCCCCCTTAACATTAGGTTCTCTCCATCTAAAACTGGTCCATCTTTGCTGATAGGTGAGGTAATACTTTGATGCCGAGCATATTGGAAATCCAATCATAACTCTAGGATCATGTTGATCCATCCATATTTTCATCATGAGAATAATTCATTACAGGAATATTTCATCATTCTTCAACAATCAATCAATCAAGAAAACATAAACTTAATCTAGATATCAAACTTGCCAACTTGTTGTCCCTTTAGATATACTTGTACACAGAGTTCTATAACTTTCTAACTAGATGTGAAGACCTCAATCCCTTTGGTCAGACCCTAAATAACTAATTAAAAACAACATATACAAACATTATCCACATCCAACGGTTCAATTAAACATTATGACCGTTGCATTGAGACCCATTTCTGTTGTCCCCAAACAAATCATGCGCATGCCTAGTCTGCCTAGGGCATCAAATATATTTTAAACAACAAGCCAAAATGATCCAAAACCAATTTCACATGAACCCTTTATGAATTTAATTTCATAATATGTAATCCATTAAATTTTTCAATGGTTTAATCATTATATAAAGACAAATCATTGCCCCCAACTCCATTGAAGATGGTTTAAAACCAGGTTTCACCAAAATCTTCATAACTTCCACAAATATAAACAAAATCAACTGAGACAAAATGAAAAGAAATAGGATTCACATATATTTCGAATAAATCTATTTTTGAGGTCATAACTATTCCATATGAATCCATACCATATGCTGCAACATGACTGTTCTTAGGAAACCTCAAATCTGCAATGAACAACTTTCACCAAAAATTTGATAACTTCTTCATTTCTAAAGATAATCACTCCAAAATAAAAATAAAAGAAATTTAATTCACATATATAACTATAAATTATATATATAAAAAGTTTTCTAGGCCATAAATGATCGTACAAGACCTCAAACCAACATAAAAACTGGAAAGCCAACCAAAATGATAATAGTAGAATGCACCAAAATGTATCAAAATATTTTCCTTTCTTCCCTTCCTTTTCTTTCTCATTTGGAATGACCATAAAATGCCTTTTTATAGACTCTTGGTCAATTTGGACCTTATAACTACCTCCAAGACCTTTCAACTTCCCATTTACAACTTTTAATGCAATTTTGCATTATTGCATTTTTGCCACTTTTCATCTTTTTGACAACTTTTTGTGACATTTTCACATAATGACCCCAAAACTTGACAAAAACCTTATAAAAATATCAAATATCCCTTAAATTACCTTTTACAAGCATTTATGCCCTTTCATGGCATGTTTACATCATTTTGACTCTTTGACCCCACTAGGTCCTAAATGGACAACTATGCAGCTTTTACACAAATGACTCAAATAGCCTTACATTATGACTCCATTGGATAAAAATGAACTCAAACGCATGCATATGTTCTTTACAAGTCATAAATGACCCAAATATAATTAGATAGTGACCTTGGACATCCCGATTGTGCTTCTACAATGGGGTGCTCCTGCACCACACTTTGATTGTCTTCCTCCTACATGAAATGAGTTCTCCTTTCACCTACATATGAACTTGAAGTCTTTTCAGGACATTGGTTCATTGTGTGGCCCACTTTATGACAATGAAAGCATTTACTGGTGAAATTTGTGGGTCCTCTTCCTTGAGTTCCAAATCTACCCCTAAAGTTGTTTCTTCTTCTAGAGTTGCCTCTAAATGGACCATTCTTGCTAAAGTTATCCCCACTATATTCAAATTGATTTTTTTCTTCATTCTTTCTAGAGTTATGACCCCTTCTAAAGGTTACTCTTCCTTTGAATCCTTTACCACCTCTACCTCTTTGATTGAACTCACTTTTTCTCTTGATCTTGTCCTCTTCTCTCAAGGCCAACTACAAAATCTTATGAATTGTCTCAGGTGCCATCATGCAAATTTCATCTTGAATGTTTTGTCTTAGGCCATTTAGGTACCTTGCTACCTTCTCCACTTCTTCCTCTTGTTTCTTGGATCTAAGAGTTAGTTTGTTTAACTACTCTATATAAGCACTCAGATCCATTTCCCTTTGTCTCAAACTCATGAACTTCTTGTGAATCTGCACCTCATAATCTAAAGGAAGGAATTGAGTTTTGATTCAGATCTTCATTCTCTTCCAAGAGTTAATTTTTTTTCTCCTAGTTTTTTCCCTTTCTTCTTGCATCATGTTCCACCACACTAGAGCCGATCCTTTCAACTTGGTCTTTGCCATGTTGACCCTCTTCCCTTCTGCAACCTCCTTGTATTCAAAATAGTTGTTCAAAGCTTCTATCCATTCTAATAGCTCTTCTCCATTTAGGCTTTCACTATAGACCGGTAAACCATCTAGAATATCTTTGTTGAGTGATTTAAGGGCATCTAGGAATATTTTCTGATCTTTCTCCAATTCCTTCTTTTCAATTACCACTCCTATCACATCTTCATCTTCATCATCAGTTTCATCACCCCACTCTGTGATCTTACCCTTACCTTTCTTGTTTTCTTGCTCCCGGGCTTCATTTAGCATGTCTTGGACCAACTTCCTAATGGCCTCTTGACTCATTTCCTTAGGTGGCATGCTGCTAGCTTCTGATTCTACCTCTTGGTCTAACATACACCACTTTATTTGATCAAGTGGTTCTGATACCAATCTGATGTAGAGGGGTTGCTCACTCCTACCAGGTTTGCTAATTCTTGATGTCTCTCTAGGAACCCTCTTGAACCATCCAATGGTTCCAAAATATCCCAACCTTCCAAAGGTTGTAGACACACCTTTCCTGACCTTCCCAAGGTCTTTATACTAAGGTGACCTCCACTTGTTTAGTGAGTGTCCAACACTCCTTAATTGAGACTCTCCTACTCAACACCTTTTTACACCTTCACCAAGAGCTAACCCCCTCTACCTTAGGATATTCTCTCACACATTCCCAACTCACACAGGGTTGATCTTCTTTTGTTTCCTAACCCTATCCATTCATCTATGTCCTTGGAGATTACCTATTCCAAGCTTAAGGACCTATTTGCTCTTTTAGCCCTACTGGGTCCAATTAGCCCTACCAGTGAGGTATTTTGTGCTTATCTGCCAGAAGTCCTGCTCATTGATATGAACTCTTTATCTTTTCAGATACCCTTTTGTAATTTTCATACAATATCACAAAATTGGACATGGGTTTGGTCGCTAACCATCCTAACCCTTTTTAGGCCTAATTCCTCCTTTTAAGCCTACAAAATAGGGTTTTGCTTAAATGCCTTCACTAGTCCAATTACTCAAGGATTTTATTGATTGTTTCAGGTCTATACACCCATGAGGATGTCCAATCCAACCTGGAATCAAAACCATCCAATGAATTTACCCATCTAGGAACTGTTGTCCATGATCCCCATTGCTTGCCAACTCAACGTGCCAATCCTAGGGTATGGCGAAAAATCTAGAGATTAGCCTTCATTGTCTTAAAAAAAAAATGAAAGCATACTGTACGAGTCCTCCTAGCATTCCACAAGGTTTCAATACAGAGTTCCACCATGGAATGCTAGGTATGAGCCATAGGGTCCTCAAAACCCTTGTTTTAAGGTCTTGACTACCCGCTTGCAACAAAAATGAAAAAAATTACAAACTATAACACTTTAGAAACTCAAATCACCATGAAATGAAAGGTATTTCTTTATTCCAACAATTCATGCCTTGGTATGGGCTTGGAAGTCCGTACAAACCATACAAATACAATGAAAGTCAACTCAACTTGCTGAAAATATAATTTTTGAAAGTGTAATCTTGCTATTCTTCATTCAAATCTTCAACATAATTTCTCATCGGTTGTCCCAAGCTTTATATCAGCCTTGGGTTAGTTACAAACATCTTTAACTGAATAAGACAACCAACTAACTGGTGGTGTTTGGAAAATGCAAAAGTTGCAAAGTTGCTATGAGCAATTTTTTAACTTTTTACAACTTCTACATAATTGAGAAAGTTTTGCTCAAATCAAACCTAGATGACTTCTAAAGGTTCAAATGACCTTAAAACCCTTAAGCAACATCAATCAACCTATTCTAACATAAAATCAACTTATTCTACCAAGTACTCTTCCTGGCACCCTTAAGAGCCCATATGCCAACATTGGCTAGTCAGAGACTCTTGGGGTCCTTACAAACATCTCAGTACTTATTCACTAAACTATTGACCCTATTACAAACCAAAATTCACATGATTGAAAACTCCCAGAATCTACACAACAAAATTGTTCAAGTGCTCCTGCACCACTTTGGCTGATGTTTCTCCTCAAGATGACTAGTCCATTACCTACAGACCTCAACTTAGTGTCGATATGATTGGTTCAATAGTGCACATGGTTGATCCCGAGCCTACTATTCCTAGTATTACTGCTACATCTACCCCCTTGGGCTATGTGAGTATGTCTAGTGGCTCAACCTTTATGTCTGGTACTACTTAGATGTCTACAATTAATAGTAGCACTACATGTACTAGTGGCATTGGTCCTTCCAGAGGTTTCAATGGAGGTGGTGGTGGATTTGGGCCACCTCCACCTCCTCCACCCACCAATCTAGTCTTGAACACCATCTTACAAAAAATGGGCTAGTTTTAGTTATAGTTAACCAACTTGGCCTCCGCATCTGGTCAATCATCCATGCTTGCATATAATAAGAAGAATTTCCTTGACATCACCATCCTAAACACTATCCTTCCTACCGCGATTGAGTCATTGAAATTCGATAGGTTTAATGGTGATGGGGAACCTAATGTGTATATTAATTCTTTCAAGACCATGTCTAGTGACTACCATAGCCTGGACTTTGTGTTGCTTAAACTATTCTCATGGCAATCCAGGTGGATCTTCAAAACCTTAAAAATTTGATTGTCTCCAAATTGGGTGAAAATAACACCCTATTGAAGAGCTCGTTGATATAGTTCCAACACATCTTGAATGGGCTCAAACAGAGTCTATATGAAGAAGATATCATTGGTCAAATTTTATCAAAAAGAGAAGGGTGACCAAGTACAAGTGATGATGTGGCATAGTGATGTCATGGCATCATCAGAGTTTGACATGTGGTATCTATACAAATGACATGGTAGTATGCTTGATAGTTATTGGTGATGTGGTATTGATGACTTGGACCAATGAGACGATGGCATGTTTCACTAACATGGGTGAATAAAATAGTGCCACATGGCACCCCTGAGTCATTCTCCAAGTAGTTGTTTGTTAAAAGTTCATTGGGAGGAGTTGATCCTGCAACCTCCCCCCTCTAACTATTTCTCTCTACCACCACACCAAACACCCTTTTAAAAATGAATAGGGGTGATCATTATTTTAAAAACATTCTTATGGTGATATAAAGGGTAAAAGGAGGTTTGTGGATATGAGATGCTAACCTTTGACAAACAAGGATGACCTCCTACCATTGCACTACACATGATATTTGATATAGTTTGTGAGCAATATTGTTTTTATTATGGATATTGTTGTTGAAAAGTGACAAACAAGGACCCATGTCCCCTTTGAAAGGATTCATAGCCAATGCATTATGCACACTTTTGGCAAGTAAAACAAACTTGAAAAATATGATAAGGATGTAAGGGTTCAAATTAAGGGGAATCCATAATAATTTAAATAAGACCACCTATTAAAATGTTAAGGGCTTAATTTAGTTGATATGGAAAACATATTGTTAAACCCCTAATTAGCATATAAAGTTGTACATAAGGGGGTATTATTTCTTTGTAAAAATAATGCTTAGAGACAATTGTCAATAAAATTATCAGAGAAAGGACAATTGGGATACATTGGAGCAATTAAATTCTCTTAGAGGGAGAAAATGAATTTACTCTTGCTAGAAGAGTGAAGGAGAGAATAGTTGTATAAAGTTGTTGCTTGGAGATACCACAGTATAGAAAGTGGATGTTGGGCGTGAATATTCAAACCCTTAGGAGAAGAGATTTTTGATGTTGCTAAGTAGGTCCAGTCAATGCAGTGTGGTGTTAATGACTTATAATTGCATTTGGAGGGACCATAGTGGTGTAATTACTTTTGCATCATATTAATGACATGGATTGCACAATTGCGCGGATCTAGAGATGTAGCTAGAGTCTAGTGAATTCCATTATCAAAATCTTGTCTCCTTTATTCTCTTTATGCTTCACACACTTCTTTTCTAAGCTCTTTTTCACATGCAATCATCAGAGGTCTAAATAATAAAATCTATGATCCATAGGTGAATCTAACAAACTGATTAAGTGGAAAAAGATGGAGAGCTTGTGTGGAGGTGGAGAAGGCGACAATGGAAGAATTCAAAATTTAAATTCTTTACAAGGCGAGATCTCTGGTTCCAATGGTGGGAGCGGCCAGATCGATGGATCCGGCCCTATGGGGGAGAAGGACAAGCCTCTAGATATTCTGCAGGCTGACGATACTCTGCCAGAGAAGAATGTGGGTTCTGGAAACATGGTGGGGAGGTCCAGTGGGGGGTCCAGCCCACGTGAAGTGGTTTTGGAGAGTGGAAAAGAATCTAGAAAGTGGTCATCCCTCTTTGGAACTAGACCATCTAAAAAATCCCCCTTGCCTTTTGTCAAGAATATATCAGACCCTACTAGTGGTAAGTTCACCATTTCTATCCTTGATTCGGTTTTGGATCATAACATAAGTAGTATGTCGAACTCTCTGGTGGGTAAATTCATGGGACCATGCCCAAACATTGAAGTTGTTAGGGCTTATGTCAAACGGAAATGGGCTTTGAAAGCTAATGTTGAAATTTTGGCTCTACCCAAAGGACTCCTCACCTTTTCCTTTTCATGTGAAGAAGATAAAATAAGGATCCTTTATGGTAGTCCTTGGTTGGTTGGAAAGATAGCTCTGGTCTTTTAGAAATGGCATCCGAATCTAAAAATGAGTGATTCTCTTCTGGTGCAAGTCCCAATTTGGGTTAAGTTACCAGGTTTGCCTCTTGAGTATTAGGCAGAAAGCATTTTCTAAGGTATAGCAAGCTCTTTTGGTGAGCTCCTCTCAATAGATCCAGTCACAACTTCAAGAAGGAGGCTCACTCATGCCATATTTTGTGTAGGGATCACCCATAATGTAGATATGCCCAAACAGATAGATATAGTGTCAAAGTTGGGAACGTGGAAACAACAAATTGAATACAAATCCATCCCCTTTGCTTTCTTTCACTGCAAGAAAGTAGGTCACTGGGCCAAACATTTTCCTCTCAAGCCTAAAGGGGAGAACAAGAAAGCCAAACCTTTAGTAGAAAGTAAAAAGGCTCTATATAAAAAGGTATGACAAGTAAAAAACTCAGAAAATAAGGAAACAGACCTTGTGGATACCAATTATTTTGAACCCCTAGGGGAAAATAAGGAAGTGGTCTCCTCAGCCTTTTTCTCTAATCTCCCCCCCTAGAAAGCTTAGAGGGAGGAACAAATGAAAGAAGACAACCCCCTGGTAGGGAAGATCCGAATAGAGGAAATAAAGGATCAGAATGAATCTTCTAAAGAAAATACCGAGATGGTAAGCGATGATACCTTCGCCAGTAAGGAAGCTCCCAATGAAGAGGATCAGAAAGATGAGGATTCAAAGGAAGCTGAACAATCTGAGGAAGGGGAGATTACTGGCTCACAAGAAGAAAATACCGACTCTTCCCCTCTCATGATCAGGTCAGATATGCAAGAAGCCCAAAAATGTGCTATATTGGGTATGAATCTTTCAAATTTAGACCAAGCTTCTAAAATAGTCAATAGTTCTTCACACAATTTCATATCACCTAATTGGGGAAATGAAGAGGAAATTTATAGAATTCTTAGTAACCCTAAAGCGGTTCTTGAGAAAGAAGAAGATTGGAAAATTCTAAAATACAGGAACAAAAAAGGATCCACTCCCTCAGCTGCCCAATTAAGGAATTCTAGTAGAATTGCTCAAGTTGATGTTGGGTATGTCTCCTCATCCCCAGGATGACCTTCAAACCATAAAGTCTGTTAGGAATTGGTAAGTAATTATGAAGATTGTCTCTTGGAACATTAGGGGACTCAATAATCCCCACAAACATGGTATCATTAGGAATATGATTAGGGATAGTAAACCTGATATTTTTCTTATTCAAGAAATAAAGATGAGTAGAGATAAGGTTGAAACTTTGAAATTCTTTAAATCTGGGAGTATCAGTGGTGGAAGCTCGGAAGGTGCCTCTAGAAGCATTGCAACTATTTGGAATCTCAATAGTGTTAAAGGTCATGTTCTAATTCAAGAAAGCAATTTTTCTTGCATTGAATTTGAACATTTAAAAGATGGAACCTCTTGGGTCCTCACTAATATTTATGCTCCTAATACGTTGAAAGCTAGAACCATTTTTTGGAAAAAACTTATGAAAATAAGGGACAACTTCAAGAACCTCAGCTGGCTGGTCATGGGAGACTTCAACACCCCTTTGAGAGAGGAGGAAAAAATTGGTGGAAGCCCTTCTCAGTTGGAAAGTAGACTAGCCCTCATGGATTTTATAAATGCTCATGCTCTGAATGATGTAGAAATGCAGGGTTGCAATTACACTTGGACTACCAGGAGGGCTGGAAATGACCTTATTCAAGTTCTCCTTGACAGGGCTCTTATTTATGATGATTGATACAAACATTATTTCTATTCTCTGTTTTCTCACATTTGGGTTGGGTCTGACCACTATCCCATAACTCTTTTTGCTGACCCCATAAATAGAAGAAGGAACATTCCTTTTAGATTCAAAAAAATGTGGACTCTTCATCCGGATCTCACCCATAAAATTCAAGAATGGTGGAACATTCAAGTTGAGGGAACTGCCATGTATAGAGTTGTGAAGAAACTCAAAAGTATAAAAGACAATATAAGGACTTGGAATAAATCCAACTTTGGGAATATTTTTGAGGCCAAAGGAAAAATTCAAGAAGACCTCAATAAGATACAGGTCCAAATCTAGAAGGATGGATTCTCTACAGTGACTATTGTTGAAGAAAATGAGATCCTCAAAAAATACCATGAAATCATTGCTAAAGAAGAAGTTTTTTGGAAGCAGAGGTCTAGATGTATCTGGCTGAAGGAAGGAGATAAGAATACTAGATTCTTTCATATGTCGACTATTAAACATAAAGTGGCTAATAGGATCAAAAAACTGATGGTGGACAATGGGGAATTGGTTAAGGAGGAGGAGATAAGAAATGAGGCCAAAAGATTCTTCACTGATCTTCTTTGTAGGGATCAAAGCCTGCATGTTTATGTTCAAACTTCTTTCCTTTAGAACATTCCTTGCCTCATTGATGAGCAGAAGAATGGCTTCGTATCTTCAATATGTTTGAACTTGGAGATCAGAAATGTTATCTTTTCTTTTGATGGTAACAAAGCCCCTAGACCTGATGGCTTCCCCATGTCCTTCTTCCAAGAATTCTGGGATATTGTTGGGAAAGATATCTCCAGTGGGGTCAAAGAGTTTTTTGGGGCTAGAAAACTTCTGAAAGAGATTAAGGGCACCTTCATTTATTTAATCCCCAAAATTCAAGGTGTTGAATCCATGGATAAGTTCAAGCCAATCAACTTATGCAACTCTTTTATAAGATAATTTCCAAGGTCCTAACTTCTAGAATCCTGAAAGTCCTTCCTTCTTTGATTACTCACCAACAAAATGGTTTTATGTCAGGAAGACAAATTCTTGATTCCATCTTAACTATCCATGAGAATACCCATTCCCTTGTTATGGCTAAGAAACAAGGTTTTATCCTCAAGCTTGACCTTTCTAAGGCCTATGACCGGGTTGATTGGTCTTTCCTCATGAAGGTCCTTTTGGCTTTTGGCTTCTCTAACAAATGTGTGGACCTTTTCAAGTATCTCATCTCCTCTGCCTCCTTTGGTGTTCTTGCTAATGGATCTCCCTCCTCCTTATTTCAAGCCTCCAGAGGTCTGAGGCAAGGGGACCCCATTTCCCCTATCCTCTTCGCTATTATGGCTGGATGTTTTGGTAGGTCCATGGAAAGTATGGTGAGTAAAGGTATTTTTAAAGGTCTCCAATCTTCCTCGGCTGATCATGTTTTCTCCCACCAACAGTTTGTGGATGATACCATTGTTATGGGGGACTCAATCATTTCGAAAGCCAAAATTCTGAAGCACACCCTTTGTAATTTTAATTCTTCTTCTAGCTAGCTTATCAACTGGGATAAAAGTGAAGTGTTTTTTATCAACACACTTGAGAGAAGACAACACAAAATTTGCAGAATTCTGGAATGTCGCATTGATGATCTTCCTACTGCTTATCTTAGTCTCCCCCTAGGCATTACTCCACCTGATTCCTTTTGGAGCTCTCTGGTGGATAAATTTGAAAGAAATCTTGCTGGTTGGAAAGGTGCTCTTTTAAGATAGGCTGGCAAGCTTTAAATTCTTAAAGAATCCCTTCAAAGCATACCTATTTATGCCCTTAGCCTCTTCAGAATTCCAGTTAAGTATGCTGATGCTATTGAGAAAATTCAAATTTTTTTTCTTTGGTCAGGGGTTGAGGAAAAGAAAAGAATGACTTTAGTGGCTTGGGACAAGGTGTGCAGATCGAAAAGTAAAGGTGGTCTGGGCCTGAGAAAAATACGGACCCTTAATGAATCTCTTTTGTCTAGATAGGTTTGTAGACTGTTCCACTCTTATAGTGAATGGTGTAAAATTTGGAGAAGTAAGTGTCCTCTTTTGTCTTCTTCTCTTCTCTCTTTCATCAATTCTAATTTCAGTATTAATGGGTCCCATATCTAGAATCATGCCTATAAGTGTAAAGACAACATTGCTAAAGGGGTGAAATGGAGAGTTGGTAATGGTAGGAAAGTTAGATTTTGGGAGGATACTTGGCTTCTTGATAAGCCTTTGATTGATATCCCTGATTGGGCCCCTTTTTCTGCCCTCTGTATTAGAATCTTTGGCTCCTTATTTGAGGGGTATTGGATAGGTGATAAATGGAAGAACATTGAAAGTATCCACCTCGACCTTATCAATCTTAAGAACCATCTATCTTCTGCCTAGTTGTACAATAAAGAAGATTATCTTATTTGGAAATATGAACCCAAAGGCAATATTACTATCTCTTCAATGTATGGTATTCTTTCCCCTGCCCCCTTAGAGAATCCCCTTTGGTCTAAAGCCTGGATAAAGGGTCTTATCTCTAAGATCAACTTTTTCTATTAGACAATCCTTCAAAACAAAATCTTGACCTTAGATAATCTTAAGGTTAGAGGTTTTTCCTTCCCAAATAGGTGTGCTTTATGTCTTGAGGAGGAAGAGTCTATGGACCATTTGGCCATCCACTGTTCCTTCACTATTTCAATTTGGGAAAGATTTCTTAAGAATTTTTGCATGGAATGGGTGTTTCCTAACACTATTAGTGAATTGTTCCATTCTTGGAGTTATCATTGGTCTAACCCCACTTTGAGATCTTTGTGGCAGCTATCTCTCCCTCACATCCTATGGGGGATGTGGAAAGAAAGGAACAACCACATCTTTAGGGACACTTCTCTCACCCAGGCTATTGTTTTCCACAAAATTCAAAGGGCTATTGTGGAGAACATTGGGATCATTGGGGATCCTTGCATTTTTGCCAACCCCTTGGGAACTCACATTTTCAACTCCTAGAATCTGAAGAGTGTCGGTAGTACTTATCCCAAACAAAGAAAGAGACTAGAAGCTAGATGGAACACTACCCCTCATGGTTGGCTCAAAATCAACTTTGACAGAGCTGCCAAAGGCAATCTTGGCCCTGCGGGATGTGGTGCAATTCTCAGAGATGAAAATGGTAGTTGTAAGGAAATGATTGATGTTCTTATAGGCTGCCAAACTAATCACATGGTGGAAGATATGGCTACTCTCCAAGGCATTCTCCTAGCTAAAATATGGAACTGTCTCTATCTATGGATTGAGGGGGATTCAAATAACATCATTAAGTGCCTAAAAGGAACTTCTAAGACTTCATAAGGCACTCTCTTGGCTAAAATATGGAACTGTCTCTATCTATGGATTGAGGGGGATTCAAATAACATCATTAAGTGCCTAAAAGGAACTTCTAAGCCTTCATAGACTATCAATAACATAATGAAGGCTACTAAAGATCTCATCAACACTTTTGAGAAATGCTTTATTTCCCACATTTACCATGAAGCTAATGGCCTAGCTAACTGGGCAGCCAACGTGATGGTCAACCACAATAATATGGTTACCTGGAAGGGTGAAGAGGGTCTCCTTGATGATGTCAGATCGATCATATTCATGGATTGATACAATAGTACGCCAAAAATCATAAATGGACAAAATGACGATGAAACAAATTAATAGGAGGGCTATAAGTAATTATAATAATGTCAGTACCATTTATTACAAGACAAAAGCCACCTTTTCCCATGCTTTCTGGGTATATGTGGCTTCTTCGAGAAATTTCTTGCCTATATCTCTCTGCAACTCTTGGCCTTCTATTTTGAAAAGTGAAAAAATGGGAGGAAATAGATGCTGCTATGAACCCAGTAACTATAAGGAGTGGAAAAAAAGAGGTAATTTGGAACATCTTGCAGAAGGGCAGGTTTACGAAGTTTATGGAGAGGCTCCATGGGAGGGACGCCACAATCACTAACTTTTTTGCAAAAACTAGAGGAAGGGCACCCTGAAGATGGGAGATCAAACAATCTCCATTGATGAAGACCTAATTGCTCAAGTCACGGGTCTTTGCAGGGAAGGAATAAATTACTACAGAGACAAAAAATTGAGCAAGGAGGCTATTGAGTGATACCCTGAAATGACAAAGGAGAAGAAGCACCTCATAAAGATAAGTAAAATCTACTACCCGCCTAGGGAATTTGTTAAGCCATGGAGGGAGGTTTCGCTTGCTATTATGCATTATATTACCTTGGATGGCAGGTTCACAAAAGTGTATGGCTATCATTTTGTATTGCTTAATCATTTTAGGTATGATGAAAAAGTTAATATTCTATATTTCCTATTGTGTTCAATGAATGCTACCATTAAAGCCCATAGAGAGAACCCTAAGGGTGATACAACCATGCATCAAGGTCTTATGGTGTTAATTTATGACCATCTAAAAGCCAACCAAATTGCCCATCCCCAGCCTTCAATCTCTGAGTTTGATGAGGAAGGGTCAGATTCTAGTTTTTCTATGGGTAAGGAGTCAAAAAGTGATTCAATGAGTGAGTCTGAAGAGAGTGTGAATGAATTTGAAGCTGAAATTGGTAAGAAAAGAAAATAGGTGAGTACCAAGCCCTCCTCCTTGAAGGGTGAGAAAAAATCTAAAGAAAAGGTTTTCCAGATCACCTCCTCCTCCTCTCTGAAGGTCTCTGAAGATTCTGAGAAGGATGAACCCCAGTCTCCTGGGAAAAAGAAAACTAAAACTTCCATTCAGATAAGGAACAAATAGAAGAGGCAGGAAGATAATGATATAGAGCTAGAGGAAAAAGTGTAGAGAAACGATCCTATCGTCGACCAGAAATTGGAGGAGGAGATCATAGGGGAGGGTTTTGATCAAAGGGTTGATGGAAATATCAATAAGATCACTAGTGGCGACGTCCCCAAAAATGAACAGGACAAATCTAGTGAGAAAACCCCTCTTCAAATCCTCCCATTGAGGGATTGAAAGGTTTTGTGGACACCATCGATTAGTTAATTACTAGTTACAAGAAAGCTATGAAGGATAATAAGAAGCTAAACCACAAGGTCCAAATTCTGGAGACAATTAGTATTGGTGAAGGCAAATCTATGGCGGAATATGTTGAGGATTTGAGTAAAACTATCACTAGAGCTAAAGAGATCAGAGATTCCTTCAACCCTAGGTTTGAGCAAATTGAGAAGGCACTGATAGAGTTAAAGACCAATGACAATGCTACAAACCATAGAATGGCGGAAACT
The DNA here is from genome assembly GCF_030272615.1 of Cryptomeria japonica. NCBI lineage: Eukaryota > Viridiplantae > Streptophyta > Pinopsida > Cupressales > Cupressaceae > Cryptomeria > Cryptomeria japonica. The sequence goes on along the minus strand of NC_081414.1, from coordinate 812,623,114 downwards.
GACAACAAATTCAACAAAATTGAAAAATACCTCAAAAGTATTGCTGAACAAAGCTATAGCATTCTGAAGGCCTCGACCGGCAATACCAAAATTCTCATCAGCAAACTAGAGAACAAGAAGGATTCCTTGGAGCTGGAACCTGACATTGAAGGTACGGGAGAAGTGCAAGGACCTAGAACAAGGACCAAAGGACAAAAGGAAGGAGAAGAAGCCAAACAAGGATATGGAAGAACTCAAAGTTGCTTCGGCAAACTATGACCAACTGGTCAATAAGGCAGCTGATCTTCTTAAGTCTTTATAGTTGCTATTTGTCTGTGTCTTTTTTCTGGTTTTTTCACTTTGTTGTTCCTTTCTTTAGCTATCCGTTTGGTTTACTGGCCTTTTTGCCAGTCTTTTTGTAAGTTGTTTCAAAGCTGGTCTGGATACTTTTTGATGAACTATATTATGCTAATTTGTTAAAGGTTTCAGGTCCTTAAAACCTATTTTTCATATTAATCAGAACAAACTGATTAAGTGATTCATAAGTAGGATCATTTATAGATCACACAGTCCCTTAAGAGTACCATGTTAGAATGATATAACTCTCTACTAGATCATTCTATCTACACCTTTGATCAGGTTATGGAAATTTTCCTTAGGTAGTTTCATGTTAACATTGGCAGAAGGGTCACTATCACTAACCTTGTTCATTGTAAATAGAAACCCAATGAAAAGATCACCGATTTTATCTCATTATATCAATAAATTTCCACAAAAATCACCTTTTCCATGCCAAATAGCGTTCTATAGAGGATGTTGTTAGCAATCTGTTGCTGAAATTGAGGGAGAAACTATCTCTCAATCGATATCAAAAATTTTCTAATATGTGTTTTGTGCTTACAAACTATCAACACACCATGTCTTAGTTTGGAGATTCTACTTCGAACCCCCACGACGGGTCCTTTGTAGGTGCATGCACATAAGGGTCTAGGAAGAATAAGGCAATAGCTAATGTCGTGGTTTCCCCTCTGACAACTATTGGATAAGGTTTGCATCAAAATAGAGTCTTCACAAAATTGAATGACTCTTATTTGAGCATACTGTAGTGATTGTTAAAAGACAATCTAATTACCCTTCCTAAGATTAGATAGTTGTCTAATAGTAGACCCTATCCACGTTTGTAAGATGGATCAAAATTTTGTCACTACCATTGTGTTCTTGGTCATCACACTGAGTGATGTTATTGTCTTTGACATGTTTTCTAGGATCACATAGACAGTGGTACAATCAAAGTTGATGCACAAAAACATAAGTCAAATAATTTCATTGACAAAACCAAAATTTACTTGCAAATCTAATTGATCCCTTTTCCTCACATCCGACAAGTTTCATCTCTACATTGGATCCTTCTTTGAATGATGGTCCATTTGTGAACATGATCAATATCACTCTTATATGCTTGCCTCCTAGCCAGAAGGGAAAGGTGTCTGACGTATCTGTATCATTCACCACTCTAGATGCCCCATATTATGAAGAGTCTTCTCCTCTATACATCCCTGCCAAGTTGAATGGTCAAACTATCACAAGTACGATCGTTGATCCATCATGTAGAGTCGATGTCATTATAGAGGAGACACTTTTCATAAATAAATGACATAGGTCTGCGTACAATGAGTAACAAATGACCCTGAGGACACATGATAGGTTTCTATCCCTCCTTTGTGTAGTATCACCTTGATGGTCCTTGTGTGGCCTAAGACTATATCTTCCACATTTGCAATCATTCCTGATTCAGACCTACTTTGAGCTAAGCTAGGCATTATTTGGTTGATTTCCATGGAGGTGGTACCTTTAGTAATTCATAAATGTCTCAAGTTTCCCCATGAGGGTTCGGTGCATGTTATCTAGGATACTAGATATCAACCCCTGGTAGTTCATGAGGATTTTTTGGTTGGTAGAACATTTTTGGCCTACTCTAGTGGGGCCCATTCTTCCCCATGGCGATTTGATGTACCACACATACTATCAGTATAAGATGGGGGAGTTGGCTCCTAGATTAGCGTAGCCTAGCTTTTCATTTTCACTTCCTGCATCAACCTCTTCTCTATATATTCTGGTCTTGGAGAAATTGGTGCTTCATGTTTCTTTATCATTGGGGGTCAAGGCTAAGCTTCCTCTCCCAAATAGACCTCCATGTCTGCCTAAGAATGCACAACTTCTAGTGGTTTCTTCTATTCCTATGACTACATATAGTGCAGACAAGGGAAAGACACCTATGTTGTCAAAGTACGCCACCCGCTCTCCTTTTGAGATCCCAATCATGGCCGATGTCCCTTGACTGCCATTATGAGAAAGGGAAGCATTCTTCTCAAGTTCATTCATCACCACTCGCTCATGCTTTACAACTTGCATTGGCACCCTTTATTCCTCTGACTGCTCCTTGAGTGAAGTGTAGTAGGGCACCAGTTGCTATAAGTGTGGTGCCTATCCCAGATACACCTCCTGTTTCATTGGTTGGGCCTTCTCCTTCACCTGACATGGTTTTGGAAGCCTATTCCATGGATCATGATGCTCTTGAATCATGTACAACCTCAGTTGGTGGTTCTTACTTCCATCGTAATTAGCGTGCATGTGAGCATAAATGCTTTTGATGATCCATGACTCGACAGTGTGATGCCACTCTATAGTTTGTTGGTTCTTCTTTGGCACCTGGTCTTGTTGTCTTAGAGCCTATTTCTTTGAATGTTCCTGTATGTGGGAAAAGTGGGTTGTTAGAATTTAAAATGTGAAAAATACGTAAAATACCAATCCACACACACACACAGGACTTCTTGATGCAAGCTATGGAGTAACGATGCGTTACTCAGCTTCCCAAGGAGGGTCCCATGGTTCTCTATCTCACAATGTCCCTCAAACCAATGTTTTGCTCTCAGATTAGTGAGCAAAATGGCTTAGGGATGGCAAATATGAGAATGAGAGAGATTTTAGCTGATCTTAGTATGAGATGTGTTATAAGCTAGATGAGATGCTAGAAATGCAACAAACTAAATGATAAGATGACGAGGTTAGTATGAATACTATCCTAGCATACTATATTTAATCTATGATTGAACTAAAATGATAAATAAATTACTCTAGCATGCATATTCATGATTAATTTATGATCTAAAAGAGGCTAAATGATGAGCATAAGATAATATGAAAGCTTGAAACAATTTGAGCATAAGTGTGATGCTTCAAATTTGAAAGATGATTGTTTAAAATGGAGGAATGAGAGCTCTATTTATAGCACAAACAGGGCAATGGATGGTCAGGATTAAAAGGTTTAATCAAGGGCCAGGTTTGAAAGTTGAGGATCCATGTGCACAATTTGCACCAATGAAATGATGACAAATGTCAACATAGGATTGGGTTGAAAGAAGAGGTTGGAGGCATTAAAGGCCTGAGGAGACCTCATGGTTATCTAAAGGCTAAGGGTCAAGTCTAAGTTAAGATTATCCATTGGATTAAGAGTTAATCCAAGGATAAACCTTTGTGCAAATGATTAAGAGATAATCATGGTCAAAGCATTAATGACCTGATGAGACCCTTGGGTGGGATAGAGGTTGAGTCAAAACAAATGTTTTAACCATGTGGGAGGGTTTGAAATAACCATTAATGGTTATTGGAGACTTTGGGGATTAAGTGGTTGAAGGTTGGAAACCTTCAATGGTTTTCAAAGACTTTGGGGTTTTTGGTGGTTGAAGGTTGAAAACCTTCAATGGTTATCCAAGACTTTGGGCCATTTTGAGAAGTGACCTCCCTTTGCTTAGGGATGTGACAAAGTTTAGAGGAGGGTTAGGTTAATTAGAATCGATTAGAAGATTCTAGAAGGGATTAGGAAGGGGTTTGGGTTTTTGCAAGTGGATGGAGGATAATAGGATTTAATTGAATTATTTTGATTTTCATTCAATTTGGTTGGAATTAAATAAATTTGATTTATTCAATTTAGGATAACTATTTAATTAAATTTGAATTTAATTAAAAGTGGCTAGGAGGATTTAATTGAATAAAATGATTTATTCATTAAATGGTATAGTGAATTTAATCAAGTGATTTACTTAATTAAATAGAAGAATGTGGATAATTTAATTAAATTGGATTTAATTAAATAGGAAAATGAACATAAAATATTCATTTTAGGAATATGGTCATTTTTATACGTCTACATTTTGCTCCTCTTTGAAGTGACGTGTGTGCACATGTTATTTCAAAGAAAAATGATTGTTTTTGTATTTTTATGATCAAATGCAATTTTTGTGTCGCTCTTTTGATTTGCCAGTCGTGCCCCAGATTTGATGTGGTGCCCCAGATTCGATGTTTGATGTGATGCCCCCTCGGGAGATGAATCAATTTTTTTTTTTTTTTTTTTTTGTTTGGAAAATTTTTGATTTAAATTGATGACGTTCGTATGATGTGTAGGATTTCATGTGTGTAGTTAGTGTGTAAATTGATTCATCTCCCGATAAATTACAAGTGTTTTGGTATAGGGGAGACTGCGACCATATTACAGGCCCAGTTAGTTAACCCTAATTTCATTTTCCTCTTATAAAAGGGGAAAAGGGCTTGATTTGAATTCATTTGTGCTTGTTGACTTTGAAGAAAAGAGAATTTGCTCTGGAGAGAAAATGCCTATTCCGTATCACAGACACCGTTTCGAGCGCGTTCGGAGGTATCGGAGACCAGCCACGCGTGGACCACCAGTAAGTCAACGCTTCTGACCCCTTTTTGATTTTTTATTTTGTCGTTTTTAGCTGTTTTTCGAAGTTTAAAGTTCGGATTAAACGTTTTAGCCCGTGTAAGGCGCATATTAGCGCATACGCAGTGCAAAGTAGCGCAGAGGAGTCAGTTTAGTGGTTGCGTCCAAAATGATTTTGATAGCGCATAGGTCGTTTAGGTCAGCGCATCTATGTAGAATAGCGCAGGTAATGCGTTTAGTAGCGCTTTGGAAGAACAGGGTAGCGCATAGGTCTAACCTAGTGCATAGGAGGCATAGAAGTTCGCATCAAATAGGGAGTTTAGTGCGTAGGAATAACCTAGCGCATAGGGACGAAAGGGTAGCGCTTAGGCAAAGGGGGTTAGCGCGTAGGATGAACCTAGTGCATAGGATGAAAAGAGGAGCGCTTAGGGAGGACAAATTAGCGTGTAGAAATATTCTAGCGCATGGGTTAGTTTGGGTAGCGCGTGGGAGGAAAATAGTAGCGCGTAGAAAGAGTCTAGCGCATAGGATAAATTAGATAGCGCACAGGTAGAAAAGGGTAGCGCATAGATGAAATCTAGCGCATAAGAGAGATAGGTTAGCGCGTAGGACAAGCAGCTGAGCGCATGGGTCTGTTTTAGCGCATTTAAGGTCTTTTTTAGCGCATGCATGAAAAATTTGTGTTTTGGCCGAATTGGAAAAGTTGTGTTTTTGCGTGTCTGTCGTGTTTTTGTTGTACGTATCCAATATGAGTATTTGTATAACTTGTTTTGATGTGAATGTTTCCAAGTTATGTATAGATATCAAGCTGTTTGTGTTGATCAGAACATGATTTATTTGTGTTATCTGTTTTTTAAGTTCAAATGTGTATGAAAGCCTGAGTTGTTTTACAAGCCGATATGGGTTGGAAACTTGAGTTGTTTTACAAGCTGATATGGGTGGGAAACTTGAGTTGTTTTACAAGTTTATGTGATTGTGGTACTTGAGTTGTTTTACAAGTTTTGATATGGTTTTTGAGAACTTGAGTTGTTTTACAAGTTGATATGAAATGATAGGTTTTTGAACTTGATGTAGATGAGCAAATTTGTGGCATGTTGTTGATGTAAGTTTTATTTTGATATCTTGTTGTTGATGTGGAATCTGATATTGGATATGTTTTGTTTGTTGACAGGAGCGATTGGGGATCGTGCAGTCGAGGGAGAGATTCCCGAGACCATGGACACTGATACCACGTCTGTCACAGGCAGACCTGGACATTATTGAGAGGTGTGGATTGACCTCACTTTTAGATATGCCTCGGTTCATTATGAACCGGGGACTCTTGATAGCACTAGCAGAGAGGTGGCATAGTGACACGAACACCTTCCATTTTGCTACTGGGGAGATGACCGTGACACCAGAGGACTGCTATCGTATCCTGCGTATTCCTATGGTAGGGGCTATATTGCCCTATGAGCAGACAGAGGAGGGCGGCACAGAGGCACTGCGCTGGATTTTTCATGATGAGAGCGTCTGTGGGTATGAGATCCCGTGGCAGGAGTTCCTGGATCTGGATTATGCACCGCTGCCATCTGTATTGGCAGGATTTATTGGAGGATTCCTTTGTCCTGATTGCAGGTCAAAGAGATTTTCAGTGGGATGGGGGCTGGTTCTGGAGCAGATGGTCACACAGGGCCGGAGATTTGCATGGGGGTCAGCGATGCTGGCCCACCTCTACAGGAGCCTACATGAGGTGGTATACCTCGGATATGGGAGTTTATCAGCAGGGGTGACCCTTTTACAGGTATGGTGCTGGGAGCACATTCCAGCAGCGAGGCCACTGGCAGACAGGGATAGGCCCGTAGGGGCAGCTTATGCTTATGGTTATAGAGGCCTAGTTGTCCAGCGTAAGCTGGGCAAACTAGAGCACTGGAGGAGGGTTTTTGATGACATAGATATAGTCACCTGGAGACCGTATACAGACTGTGAGGTGTGGGCAAAGGATGGGATGGAGATGCCTTTCATTTTTATGACGAGGTATCTGATCGGGAGGACTCCATTTGTGATAGAGCGGTTTTTGGTTACCCGAGTTTTGCGGCAGTTCGGGAGACAGCAGGGGATTCCACAGGGGGCATGCTTATACGCACGGCGGCAGCAGGATGTGGCCGATTGGGGGCCGACCATTGACAGTGCTGTGGCCATTGAGGAGTTTACCGGGTTGGCTGGACAGGTCTGGGATTATGCCCCGGAGATACAGGATGCCAGGATGACAGAGGAGTTCGCTCGTTTGTTTACTGCTTGGGCCATGGCTAGGATCTCAGATCCAGAGGAGATGAGACCGGTATTCGATTCAGAGGGAGAGGAGGGAGACGGGGGAGATGATGGGGATGATGGAGGAGATGGAGGAGATAGAGGGAGGAGGAGAGGTAGAGGTGTGCAGAGGGCAGTACAATAGGGCAGGATTGAGAGAGGGAGAGGAGGATTGGCCATTGGGGCCAGGGGAGAGGGTAGAGTGACGGAGGTGTTGGCTACAGTGGGAGGAGAGGAGGAGGTGGGGAGACCAGTACAGAGGAGGAGGATAGATATACTCCCACCTCCTGTACCCAGGACAGGCCGAGTGGGAGGGGTTCCTCTAGCACAGGGACCACTGCGGGTACAAGTGCCGGGTCATGTAGAGGATGCACAGATCCGGACCCTACAGATTACTGTGCAGCAGCTGCAGGCACAGATTTTGACGTATCAGCGGCAGATATCTCAGTTGACTACTGAGAGAGATACCGAGATGGAGTGACGGGGTCGAGTAGAGGAGGCCCTAGCAACCGTACAGAGAGCAGCGGCGGGTGGTCCCTTGAGAGACACCCTGAGAGAGCTGACCTGGAGGGTACAGGAGGTCGAGTATTATCGGCGGCATTATGAGGATGCAGTACCCAGAGAGCGACGTGTAGCGAGTTTTGCACAGTCGAGATCGAGTCGATCTCGAACTGTCGGGACACGATCGGAGAGCCGAGGAGTGACAGGGCCAGTGAGACAGGACCCTCCTGCAGAGCCGGGGGCGAGTGTATCTGAAGCTAGGCAGGATCCTCCTGGAGATCCAGGGGCAGGGGCATCCGGAGCGAGACCATCTCCATCAGGGGATAGTCACACTTGAGAGACATGGTCTCCATTGTATTTTTGGATTTTTGCATTCTTTGTACGGGACATATGGCTGAGACACATTTTGCAGATTTTGATCATTTTTTGAGAGATATATATATACGGAGCACCATTTTTGATCGATGTGATGTGTTTATGGATGCATTTTATGTGTGCTACTGCCTTTCATATGATGATGTAATGCTTACATATATGATGTAATGTGTTATGTAGGATGTATGTTTGTATATGCTATGAGATGTATCTTGAAAATGAGATGGTGGTTTAATATGCTATGAGATGTAATAATGATGTAATAATGATATGGGATAATAGCGTAAAATGATGTGCGACTAATTGTAAAATGATATGCAACTAATCGTAAAATGATATGCAATTGATTGTAAAATGATATGCAACTAATTGTTTTTGGATCATCTCTCATTCTGTATTTGCCATCCGATAGAACCATTTATTTGCTTTCTTTGTAAATATCATCATTGAGCATTGATTTGTTTAGGATATGTTGAAAATTTATACAAGCATAATGGTATAATTGAACCATAATGACCTGAGTAAAATTTACATGATTTTTAATTTTGCAAGATAGCACAAGCGTCAAGGTATAATTGAACCAGGACGACCTGAGTGCGTATTGCGTAAACAGACAAGAGTAGATCATTTATAATGCGTGAAATGGGATCAAGCCTTCAGTGATATGGGTCACGTCTTGAGGCAAATATTCACACAGTACAAGTGATCGCCTCCTAGACAGAAGACTAAGAAAATTTTGGAAGTTCCTCATGATCTCTGGCTTTGAAGCTTTTGATGAGAAGATTCCAATTTATTTTAAAAAGTTCAAAATGTAAAATAATCAAGACTTTAATGCGATAATGTAACATTTAGTATTTCAGAAAATCATCCATCCTTGAGTTTCTTGTGTATTGTTCGTGTTTTGGGTTGTGTGTGATGAAGTGTGTTTGTTGGATGTCCTGTGTCTGAGATTTTACAATAGTTGGAATGTTTTTGAATGTTTGCAAGTTTTTGAACAGTTTAATGCCCCTAGATGAGTGTTCGTCTGGATATGATGATGTATAGTGATTTCCAAGCCATGGTGAAATACGATAAGAGAATAGATACAGATGGATAACTCAGGATAGTGACTACGCTAAGTTTGTCCTGGATAGATGATAAGTGTCGGGCGATGGCCAAGAGTGTTTTGATGGATAAAATGGCATGGATATAGAGAAAGGAGCCGGCCTTTCACAAAGGTGCCTGTTTACCAGGTTTTCACCATTTGTTTTTATTGTACTTTGTATTTTAACTTTTTCTGGAGTTTTGTATTTTTTTGTTTGTTTTTGTCGTTTTCCGTGCACTAGGCTACTTTAAGTATAGTACTTCTTTAGATGAATGCTATTAGTTGGATCATCAAGCACATCTCCTTCAGAATTTGTTAGCTGATAGGCACCTGATCCATAGACTGAAATGATGACATAGGGACCCAACCAGTTAGGTTCAAATTTTCCTTTCTTTTCTCTATCTTGCTGGTTTCTTGGATTTTCTTTTAAGACTAGATCACCAACCTTGAAGTTACGAGGAATGACCTTATGATTGTAGCTCCGGCACATGCGTTGCTGATATGCTTTGAGATGAGTATAAGCATGTTGGTGTCTTTCATCTAATAGTTCCAATTCTTGTAGTCGATTGACCCGATACTCTTCATCTGGAATCAAACCTTTCAAAGAGACTCTAAGAGATGGAATTTCTACCTCCAAGGGTAAAATAGCCTCTGATCCATATACCAAGGAATATGGTGTTGCCCCTGTAGGTGTGCGGATGCTAGTCCTGTAGGCCCAAAGAGCTGGATTGAGTTGTACATGCCAATCTTTGCCTGCATCATTCACTGTTTTCTTAAGGATTTTTAGGATCGTTTTGTTAGATGCTTCTGCCTGACCATTTCCTTGTGGATAGTATGGTGTAGAAAATCGATGCTGGATTTTGAATTTTTCACATAGTTCCTGCACATCTTGGTTTTTGAAAGGTCGTCCATTATCTGTGACAATTGAACTTGGAATACCATATCTGCAGATCAGATAATTTAAGATAAAAGAAGCAATTTGTTTCCCAGTTACTGTGGTCATGGGAACTGCTTCAATCCATTTGGTAAAGTATTCTATGGCAGTTATAATGAACTTGTGTCCATTTGAAGATGAAGGATGTATTTTGCCTACCAGATCTAATCCCCACTGACAAAAGGGCCAGGATGTGGTAAATGGTTGCAGTTCCTGTGCTGGTGCATGTATCAGATTGCCATGGATTTGGCATTTAGGACATTTCTTGGCGAAATGATATGAGTCTTTTTCCATGGTAGGCCAGTAGTATCCCATTCGTAGAATCTTTTTAGCAAGAGTAGTGCCACTCGAATGTGTACCACAAATACCTTCGTGAAGCTCGTGTAAAGCTGAATCAGAATCATTACGATCAAGACAACGAAGAAGAGTACCATCTAGACCTCGACGATATAAGGTATCAACGGTAAGGGTGTAACGGGCAGCTTGTCGGATAAAGTTACATTTTTGGTTGCGGGATTGGTCAATGGGTAATATATTATGCTTGAGGTAGTCGTATATTGGTCCATATAACGGAGAATCTGAACCGGTTAAGGCATATATAACATGAGATTCAGAATGGTCATAGGCGGGAGAGAACAGTTGCTCTACCAGGAACTCATAACGACTCTGTTGTTCTGGAATTTGTAGTAATGAAGCGATTGTAGCCATTGCATCGGCTGCTTTGTTATTTAACCTTGGTATTTGCTCAAAAGTGATGTGCACAAAATACTGTTTGAAATCATCCACCATCCGTTTGTAGGGTAGTAGCTTATCATCCTTTGTCTGATAGTTGTTGTTGATTTGATTGATGACCAATTGTGAGTCTCCATAGACTTTTAATTCTGTGATCTTCCATTCGACAGCCATTTTGATGCCTATGACCAATGCTTCATATTCAGCCATATTATTTGTACATGGAAACATAAGCCTGTATGATCTTGGCATAGTGTGTCCTTCAGGGGTGATGAATAGAATGTCGGCCCCTGAACCATGTTGGGTATAGGATCCATCAAAGTATAGGGTCCATTGTTTGGAGGAAAGAGCAAAAACGTCCCTGTCTGGAAATTCAATGTCCATGGTTTGTTTTCCTGGTAGCGGTGCTTCAGCCAACTGATCTGCAATTGCTTGTCCTTTGATGGCTCGTCATTCTGTGTAGTGGATGTCAAATTCACTGAGAATCATAACCCATTTAGCCAATCGGCCTGTGAGAGCTGCCTTGCTGAGTAAATACTTGAGAGGATCAATTTTGGCTACTAGCTTGATAGTGTGTGCTAGCATATAATGTCGGAATTTTTGAGATGCAAAAACAACTGTTAGGCAAGCCTTTTCAATGAATGTATAATTGAGCTCATATCCATTCAATGTTCTACTGATGTAATATATGGCGTGTTCCTTTCCTTGTTGATCTTCTTGTGCCAATAATGCCCCCAGTGAAACATCTGTCGTTGATATATACAATATAAGAGGCTTTCTTGCAATTGGTGGTACTAGAACTGGTGGATTCATCAGGTACTGTTTAATTTGGTAAAAGGATTCTACACATTTAGTCTCCCATTTGAATGGCACATTTTTGTGTAACAAGTGGTTAAATGGCAGACTTTTATCTGCTAGTTGAGCGATGAATCGTCTGATTGATTGAAGTCGTCCTTGGAGAGATCGAAGTTGACTGATATTCTTCGGTGGTGGCATATCCATGATGGCTTGTACCTTTGCTGGATCCACTTCAATACCTTTAGCTGAGACGATGTAACCTAGTAACTTGCTTGATGTAACCCCGAAGACACACTTTTTAGGGTTGAGTCGGACTTTGAATTTCTGCAATCAATCAAAGATCTTTGTTAGGATGCCAAGATGTTCAGCTCTGGTGAAAGATTTGGCTAGTAAATCATCCACATAGTCTTCCATAAATGTGTGCATCATATCATGGAATATGGTTGTCATTGCTCTTTGGTAAGTGGCTCCGGCATTCTTTAAGCCAAAAGGCATTACATTCCAACAGTATGTTCCCCAAGGACAGGTGAATGTTGTTTTGTCTTGATCTTCAGGAGCTATTTTGATTTGATTGTAGCCTGAGAAACCGTCCATTAATGAGAGCATTGCATGGCCTGCTGTAAGATCTACAATTATATCAATACTTGGTAGAGGAAAGTCATCCTTTGGGCAAGCTTTATTGACATCTCTGAAGTCGGTGCATATTCTGATACTACCATCTGGTTTTGAGACTGGAACAATGTTAGAAATCCATTCTGCATAGTCAATAGGTCGGATGAATCCGACATCTAATAATTTCTTTAATTCCGTTTTGACTATGAGTGCTATCTGTGGATTCATCTTTCGTAGTTTCTGCTTGACTGGCTTGACCCCTGCAGAGATGGACAAGTGATGCATGATTAGGTGTGGATCCACTCCAGGCATATCAGCATATGACCAGGCAAAGTTAATTTGCTGTCCTTTAAAGAAGATGATGAATGCCAATCTTTCCTCTTCGGTCAGAGATTCTGCAAGGTGAATGTTTCTGGCTGCTTCAGTGGTACCAATGTTGATTGATTGAGTGGGCTCAATCAATATGGGTGATCGTTCATGAAAATGTTCAGGAAGAGTGTCAAGTCTCCCATCGTTAGGTGCTTTAAAAAGGTTTTCACCCTCAGATGCGTCCTTTATTTTTACTTTTTTGGGATCCATTGCTGCCATTGACTGGTTTTCAGCATTAGATTCATTATTTGATTCATTTTTGCGACTGAGAGACTTGGCACTCCCTGAAGAACAGACGTCGTTATGCGGTTCACTGGTAGAGCCTGTTCCGGGATTTACGGTACATAGGTAGTGGATAATAGATTCATCATCTGGAAAAATTGGGATATCATGAGTCTCAGGTTCAGTCCAGTCGATGAGATCAGGGAAGACAAGTGGTAAGGAATCATGGGGTGGGTCAAGTTCAGCTACTGTAAGTGTTAGAATAGAGTTATCATCGTGATGGGTCTTGTTTTTAAAGAAATTTAGGGTTTCATCGAGGTCTTCGATGGTATCATCTTCTACATAGACTTGTTCGTAATATTGCTGTTCACTTTCCTGAACGTCATAGATATGTTGTGGTCTAAATTCAAGAGGTCTATCTTTTATGTTATGTTCTTCTTGAGAAATGGATATGAAATCAGTATCATCTGGGATATTTGTAGTAGTATCTGAACAGGTACCCCATTCATATTCATTTGAATCTGTCTCATAGTCATCATCCCAAATTCTATCTGTGTTGTAGACAGGTATGTTGTATGGCGAAAATAAATCCTTGATGATAGATACTATTTTGACATTTTGTGTTGATTCTGTATCTAATCCATCTTCTACATTCTGGATTTGTTCATATATTGTGCTTCCTCGAGGAGGAATGATGGGTGCTTGTGATGATAGGATTGGTTCTTGAGCCACTGGTGTGTGAATATGAGCCACTGCTGTAGATATGGCCTTCTTATGATTCAGAAGCTTTCCCTGATGTATCTTCTGATCTTGACGTTCTCTTGCCTTACGGATTGTTTCTGCTGATTCAAAGAGAGCTTCCTGCCATGATTCTTCCTTGTATTTCTTCTTTTCTTTCCATTGAGGTTTTGTATTTGTATTTGGCGGCCTTTTTAATAGGAAAGTGAATGTAGAACCTAATCCTTCTTTATTTCTACTCGGTTGTGAAGGAAGATCTATAGGTTCAGTGACTCCTTCTTGGCGTTTCCCAATAGGTCCTTTACCGCCATATCCCATTTGTTTCATGATCAGGTAGCCTTTTCCATACAAGTGTGTTGGTAGAACAATGTCGAGAGCGGCCGCTCTATTAGCTTCTTCTTCATCTTTGTATAGCCAGTTAAGAACATCTTTATCTTCTGATTCATGTGCTAGAGTCCCCAATTGGATGAAGGTACCATCAAATTTAGTTATGGGCTGAGTTGCCTGATGTGTTGATAGAGTAGGTAAACCATGTGATCTAGGTGATGTTGGCAATTTGGTTAAACACAAAGGCTCCATAGAGTATTCGCCCATGCCTTGGTCTTTGATTTGCATTTTCTGTTTGAAATCTCCCCATAAGGAGTTGGATTTTGCTATTGGTGGATCAGGTGTCGAAGACTGTTGCTTTTCTCTGTTATAAGGAACCAAACTGTCTTGGGCTGCCCCCATTGTATTGCAATGTTGAAATGGATTGTGATCAGCTGATATGGAGATTTCCTGTCCATCATAAGGAAATTTGACACACTGGTGGTATGTAGAAGGTACTGCTTGCATTTCATGTATCCAGGGTCGGCCTAGTAAGATATTATAAGTGAGATCAATATCTAAAACTTGACATATAGTATCCTTTTGCACTGGGCCTACCTGAATAGGTAATATCACTGTTCCTTTAGAGGACCGTTCCTCATCATCATATGCTTTTATGGTAATCTTTTTACAAGGATCAATAGATTCTTCTGAGAAACCTAGTGCACGGATAAGCTTTAAAGTACATATATTAAGTCCGGCTCCTCCATCTATTAAGACTCTTTTGACACGGTGTTTGCAAACAATGACTTCAATATGTAGAGGAGTATTATGCGGATGACTCAATGAAGTATTATCATGCTCTGAGAAAGTGAGGTTATGAGACTCTGTCATGTGGGCCACCATAGCTTGGAATTTGTCTGTATCCAGATTTTGAGGTACATTTGTTTCTAAGAGCGCTTGCTCCAATATGTCTTTGTGTCTTGGAGATAGCTTTAACAATTCCAGGATAGATATCTGAGCTGGAGTTTTTCGCAGTTGAGTAACTAAGTCGTATTGGACCTTGGGTGTGGTGGTTGGAGGTGCAGTATGCCCCTTTAAGACATATTTCTGGGTCCGAGTTGTTACATTGACAGATTCATGATCACGTTTATCTCGAATGGTTATAACATTGACTTGATGGTCTTCAGCTGATATGTGATTGATTGTGTTGTTGTAGATGTGATTAATACGAGCTCCGCGGGTATCGTTTGAAGTTGATGCTCCATCTTTATAATTTGGTAAAGGATCTTTGAAGGCTTCGTGATCATTATTTGTTTTGAGACCATCCACTGTTAAGTCCCCTCGATCAATCATGTCTTGGATTATGTGTTTCAATCTCATGCACTCGTTTGTTCTATGACCTTTGTTTCGATGAAAATCACAATAATGGGAATCATTCCACCAAGGTGGTTTGATCGGGGGTTCATAATTGTTGATTGGAGGTAAAGAAAGAACCTTGTTTGTTAACAGCTCTCTGAATGCGGACTCTAATGATTGGCCCAATGGTGTGAAAATACGCTTATGGAAATTGTTGGTGTTGTTGTGTGAATTGTTGTTAGGCCCTGGATTCAGATTTTTGTTTTGATTATCGGTGGCATTGTTGGTGTTGAGTTGTCCTTGAGTATTGTTTGGTGGATTGGGAGTAGCATTTTTAGGACTTTTCATATTCTGAGTATTTCCTGATAAAGCAAGCACTGGCTGTTTAGATTTAGGATCATAGGATTCATTGTTGCCGTCGTTTTTGTTTCGAGTCCAAAATCAAGTTTTGTCTAGATTGGTATTGTTTTGGTTATTGTAGTTTGATGAGTTCGTTCCTTCTTTGTAGAATTTGAGTGTTCCCTTTTTGACACAAGCTTCCTCTACTTGGATGCCATTTTCAATTAACTTGTCAAAAGATGGGATGCATTGAAGTTTGAGTCTGTAACTCATTTCCCCATTCAAGTTATCAATGAAGATTTCCATTTTCTCTTTTTCAGGAATATCGCGAGGATATCTTGATACCATGCGTCGCCAACGTTGAAGGAATAACATGAATGTTTCATTGTTCTTTTGTTTGGTGTTGCAGATATCTAACATGGTTATGGCATGTTGGATGTTGTAAGAATAATGGGTGATGAACTTGTTGACTAATTCGTCAAATGATCTAACAGGTGGTGTAATCTTGGATAACCATTCCATTGTTTGTCCTCCCAGGCTTCTTGGGAATAACCTCATCAGATACGTGTCATTATGAGCAAATTCAAGACTCATAGTACAAAATTCTCGAACATGATCTCGAGGATCACCTTTCCCATCATATTTATCAAATTTGGGAATGTCTGAGTTTGGAGGAAAAGGTATCATGTTTAAGCTTCTGTCAAATGGATAAGGACAGATTTCATTTATAGAATACCGCACTGTTGTCCCTTGTTGCATATCATGCATTTGTCTTTGCAACATTTGCATCTGTTGAGTAAGAGCAACCAAAGGCGTATTATCTTGCCGAGGGAAGAGTTCTTCCCTTGGATTTGTTCTCATTTGAAAAGGTGTAGCAAATGGTATGTGTTGTTCGGGGGTTTCGAACATAGGTACTCGCATTTCTGGTATATGTTGTTCTGGAATACGTTGTTCAGGTATGCGAGTCTCTTCTTCCCTTTGTTGTTCTTGATATGTGTATTGTTGAGATCCTGTTTGAAAGACATTTGCGTCGAAATCTTCAGGAAGTTTGACACCTTTGCTTGTAAGCATAAGCAGATATTTTTCTTTGTCATTTTCCATGAGTTTTTCAATGAGTTTTTGGAATGAAGGATTTTCTTGGCATTCCTGAAGAATTGCGTCAGTAATTTCAGGATCTTCTGAAGATGGAACTTCAAAAGGATTTGATAATCTGCGATTCATACTTGATTCCGCGGGTGTCTCGCTTTGTTTGTTTCGTTGAGAGCGAGTGACAGGCATTTCAATAGAAACTTTCAGTGATGAAAGGAACAAAGTCCTCGTTGATGTTTTGCTCTGGCGTTGGTGGTTCTGGTCTAGGTGTGTTATATGTGATGCACTCGTCGGGCAGGAATGTTGGATTGATTTTTCCTCCGCAGTTTATCTTTTGATTAAAAGCAGACTTTTGACAGTATGCTCTTGTTTTCAGGGGTTCTTTGTCAAATTCGCTGGATTTGTTTTGGATATAACGTTTGACGTGATAAAGAAATACCCGATGGGATTTGAAGAGTTGACGATTGATGTATAAAAATTTATTTCTCTTGATGAATTTGGAAAAGCTTGGTTGCTGTTTCTTTAACGTGATGTTGCGATAGAGGTTCTTCTTTCTCAGAATAAGGCGATTAGTCATGCATGAGTGATCAATGATTTCCTTTGATTGATTTGGATTCAGTTGATTCTTGTTTTGAAAATTTCAAATTTTACTTTATCAGAATGAAGGTTTAGCTATTCCTTCACGATAAAGTATGTCAAATGATATGGATAAGAGTTTCCCGATCTGGAAACTGGATTTGACAATTTGTAAAATTTCTAGACAAGTGTTTTGGAGATAAGATCCGTAAGATATTTAAAGGATGGAATTGACACTGATGATGACAAGTTTCCGGATTATGATAGAAAAGACATCCTCTAATGCTTGATTCGTTTTCAGATTTGGACAACCTTGTTTGACGCAAATTTGACTTGAAAAATAGTTTTATGGCTTGTTTCTGTCACTCTGGTTTGATGAAAAACGTGTTTTGATGAAAAACTGTGTTTGAAATATTTTTGAGATTTTCAAAAATTTTGGTTTTTCCAACTCTCTGTTTTTCTCCTCTTTCTCATGCGCTAAAACAGGTGTTCGATGCGCTAGTAAATTTTCTCAATGCGCTAAAACTATTTATCTACGCGCTACTCTGCCCCTGGTTACGCGCTAAACAATTGATTCTGGAAAATTTTGTGTGGTTGACTGTGAAATATGCACGCGCTAAACTATATTTTCCACGCGCCGACTGGTTTGGTTAATGCGCTAAAACAAAGATTCCACGCGCTAAGCTGCTCGTTACACGCGCTAAAACAGACTTTTTTGAAATTTGCTGTGAAGTTTTCGGAAAATTACACGCTACACTGTGACTTTCACGCGCTAATTGGTTTGGTTAATGCGCTAAAACAGAAATCCCACGCGCTAAGCTGCTCGTTACACGCGCTAAAACAAATTTTTTGAATTTTGTTGTGAAGTTTTTGGAATTTTGACGCGCTACACTGTGATTTTGAAGCGCTATATATTTCTGTTTCTGCGCTAAAATATTCCTAACACGCGCTATGATATGTTTTACACGCGCTAAAATATTTGGTCTCTGTTTTACTTTCAGTTGAAACGCTACTGTTTTTTTTGGACGCGCTATTTTGTTCTTCAGATGCGCTAAAATAACTGTTTGACGCGCTAATATGTTGTTCTCACGCGCTAAACTGCCTTGATTTTTCCTCTTGGTGCTTTTGTGATGTTTTTGATTTTTGTTGAGAGAATTATCAAGTAGGATGGATGATTTTCTAAAATACAAAATGTAAACACGGCACACAAAGTATAATCATTTTACTTAATCTAACATAAAGTGTATGTTCTGTCGAGGATGTTTTCGAATCCCCAATGTTTTAACAGGTTGGATACAAGATAAACACTTCAGAAAGACTCTTTATTCAAGGGTCATAAGCAACATCATAGCTCACTAGTCTCGATACTTCGTCAGCTCAAACAGCCGTGTCACCCCTAGAGGGCGCCCATTTTTTTTCCTTTTGCCAGAAGTTAACCCAAAGTGAATTGCTTCACAGTTGAGTAGTTATCTTGGGAGATATATGGTGAGTAATCTTGTGGGCGGATTCTTCCCCACCCTTGCACTATGATGTTACAAATGTTTGGATACTGACTCAGCTCAAAGTTTCTAATGCTAAGGTTCTTAATCAGGCTTCCCGTTCGGCCGTCAGTGATAAACTCCCTCAGGAGGCTTCCCAACCTTTAGAACAAAGGCTTTACGTATCTCAAGGATACTGGGGGAAGGCTAATCGCTGCGCGCAACCATTGAAAAGGACTTTCGTCACTTTCCACATTTGATTATAGTGGGTTGGAATTCTTGGCGTCAAAGTCGTTCCCCACTTAGGTCGTTCCCTTCACACCGGCCATAAACGGCTTTAAGAGTTGAGTGCAACTCCTCGGGAAGGCAGGCCTGCTAAAGGATTTATTGCTTGAATAAAAGAAAGCATAAGAGTGGTTTGGCTTTTTGGTCACCCAGTTAAGGGGAGAGCATATACCTTCCACTTTCAATACACGGCAGATAAGTTGTTCTTTTTAGCCTTCAAGACAATGGTTTGCTAACCTCTATTTGGAGATGTTGCTCCAACCAGCATGGTGTTCTTTTTAACCCTTTATAGCAATGATTATTTAATCTATGGAAAATAGATCGTCAATAAAGCAAATTTTGATTTTCGAGGTCAACGAAAGGAAAAACGTTTTGCTTGTAAAACAAATCTCCTCGCTTTTCCTGCAAGAAATTTGTTAAAAATCCTGCAAAAGAAATCGGTTGGTTTGTTTCGGGGGACTTCCACAAGTCTAAAATTATTTATTCGGTTACACAATCTTTTTGTTGGTCTTGTTGTTGATGCGCTACAGAACAAACTGTACGCGCTACAATATTCGGTGGATGCGCTACTGTCCCGTTTGCGTGCGCTATTCTGTTTCCCGAAAGCGCTACTCTGTGGCTTTGATGCGCTAATTTATGGTCGGGTTTTTCAGCGGCCTGTTTTTTGGGAAATTTGCAATTTTAATGCGCTAACTGTCTGTTCAGATGCGCTAGAAGATTCTATATAAGCGCTTGTATATTGGGCCGATGCGCTAATCTGTCAAATAGATGCGCTGATTTGTGTTTCGGTTTTTCTCGGAAAATGGTGAATTTTCATGTGCTAACTGTCCGCTTATACGCGCTAGAATATGCAGGTGAAGCGCTAAATCTATGGGTCTATGCGCTAGTCTGTCATGTAGAAGTGCTAATCTGTGTTCCGTCGGCGTCGACACCTACAGGAAAATTTGTTAAATAGTATCATGCGCTAAGGAACAGTTTTAACACGGTAAGACAGAAAGCCCATGCGCTAAACAGTAGGCTAGAAGCGCTAAACTGTTTGGCGGATGCGCTAAAATATGTCTTTGACGCGCTAATGCTAGTTTCCCGCGTACCTGCAAAACTCTTTAAATTCAAAAAACGATAGGTTATTGGGGTTCGGGCCCCACGGTGGGCGCCAGAAATGTATGTGGGAAAAGTGGGTTGTTAGAATTTAAAATGTGAAAAATACGTAAAATACCAATCCACACACACACACAGGACTTCTTGATGCAAGCTATGGAGTAACGATGCGTTACTCAGCTTCCCAAGGAGGGTCCCATGGTTCTCTATCTCACAATGTCCCTCAAACCAATGTTTTGCTCTCAGATTAGTGAGCAAAATGGCTTAGGGATGGCAAATATGAGAACGAGAGAGATTTTAGCTGATCTTAGTATGAGATGTGTTATAAGCTAGATGAGATGCTAGAAATGCAACAAACTAAATGATAAGATGACGAGGTTAGTATGAATACTATCCTAGCATACTATATTTAATCTATGATTGAACTAAAATGATAAATAAATTACTCTAGCATGCATATTCATGATTAATTTATGATCTAAAAGAGGCTAAATGATGAGCATAAGATAATATGAAAGCTTGAAACAATTTGAGCATAAGTGTGATGCTTCAAATTTGAAAGATGATTGTTTAAAATGGAGGAATGAGAGCTCTATTTATAGCACAAATAGGGCAATGGATGGTCAGGATTAAAAGGTTTAATCAAGAGCCAGGTTTGAAAGTTGAGGATCCATGTGCACAATTTGCACCAATGAAATGATGACAAATGTCAACATAGGATTGGGTTGAAAGAAGAGGTTGGAGGCATTAAAGGCCCGAGGAGACCTCATGGTTATCTAAAGGCTAAGGGTCAAGTCTAAGTTAAGATTATCCATTGGATTAAGAGTTAATCCAAGGATAAACCTTTGTGCAAATGATTAAGAGATAATCATGGTCAAAGCATTAATGACCTGATGAGACCCTTGGGTTGGATAGAGGTTGAGTCAAAACAAATGTTTTAACCATGTGGGAGGGTTTGAAATAACCATTAATGGTTATTGGAGACTTTGGGGATTAAGTGGTTGAAGGTTGGAAACCTTCAATGGTTTTCAAAGACTTTGGGGTTTTTGGTGGTTGAAGGTTGAAAACCTTCAATGGTTATCCAAGACTTTGGGCCATTTTGAGAAGTGACCTCCCTTTGCTTAGGGATGTGACAAAGTTTAGAGGAGGGTTAGGTTAATTAGAATCGATTAGAAGATTCTAGAAGGGATTAGGAAGGGGTTTGGGTTTTTGCAAGTGGATGGAGGATAATAGGATTTAATTGAATTATTTTGATTTTCATTCAATTTGGTTGGAATTAAATACATTTGATTTATTCAATTTAGGATAACTATTTAATTAAATTTGAATTTAATTAAAAGTGGCTAGGAGGATTTAATTGAATAAAATGATTTATTCATTAAATGGTATAGTGAATTTAATCAAGTGATTTACTTAATTAAATAGAAGAATGTGGATAATTTAATTAAATTGGAGTTAATTAAATAGGAAAATGAACATAAAATATTCATTTTAGGAATATGGTCATTTTTATACGTCTACAGTTCCTATCTCTACAACCTCTTTCATTTTGCTTCCTTCTGCTTCGGGGCCTATTGACGAACCTTCCCCTAAACATGTGCAAGTTTTCATTGCTCCTTTTTGGGAGCCACCCCTCATTACTTCTTTGTCAGACATGTCTCCATTGTCTTGACCTATTGATATGTTGTATACATAGGTTGTGTCTAGATCAACTCTGGTTTCTCCCCCTATTTTGCAACCATTACAACATCCAACCTTTCCTTGAGTCCTTTAGCTTTCTATAGTTGATAGGAGACCTACTTCTCCTATTCAACCCAAATGCAAACTTGAATAGGTCCCCATTCCATAATTTCACAATGAAAATACTCACAGGTATATTCCTCGCCTTCTTCTATGCCTATTTTAGTGCCTACTGGTTTTCTTGTTCCTGTGTGTGTCATTGGGAAGGCTCAACCTTCTCTTGAGTTTTTCACTGCCCCTCTTCTCTTCTAGAGGTTGGTAGTTCTATTGTGATTTCATCTTCTTTGAGTGAGTCATCTACTTCCTATACAAAGGATTGCATGTTCAACTCCTTAGAGAACATTCAAACCTTTTCTACAATCTTCATGTGATCGTTGACCCTTACCTCCTCCGAGCCTGTGGACGATGATGTTTCTACTTCTTTGTCCCTTTCCCTCACTGTTGGTGAGGTGCTCTGTAAAGCTCTTTCTATTGTCCCTCTCCAAGCTCATCCTCCTTGTATCTATGATATAGATTGTGAGGATGATGATCTCCTACAGAATGACCTTTAGGGGGTAAGAGCACAAAACATTGTCACGTTTCAAGCTAACTTATCAACACAAGTGAATTTAAGTAATTCTAACTAAAAATTAATTTTAGTCAAACATATGGTTTATATAGATTCATAATAGCTAAGTTATATGTGGACCAAAAATTTTCCAATTGGAAGTGTGTACTAAATGTATATTTTATACCACTTTGGGTCTAATTACAAAAAAAAAAAAACTTGATGTTTTAACAACTCCTACTCTTATAAATAATATTTTTTTGAAATGTAAAAATACCCTTTTATAGATCTATAAGTGAATTTAAAAAAATATATATATCTTTTAATATTTTAATTACTTTTTATATTTTATATTTTATTTTTATTGAAAGTAGGTCATGAACACTAAAATATAAGGTTGATTATCTTTTCAAGGAAAAATACTAAAATTTATTACACCAAGAGGTGTTCCTACTGTCGTAGTAGGGGGAGTTAAGGATATAATAAAAGTGGAATATTTTGTGTAAACACTAAAGAAAATAGAAACATGATGGAAGACCAATCACCCCCTGAAGTTGGGTGGATCATACTGTAAAGATGTTCACGTGCCTTGTTACATCGAGAGGCATTCCTACAATGGAAACACAGAGAGATTGTCCATACGACATAAAAAAATGATTTGCTGGTAAATACATCAATAATGAATATTACATTCTCCTCTCCAATGCATGAACACCATTATCACATAGGGCCACGATTGCCATTCCTTTCTAATGCACAAATGTTATTGTAAAGGTTTAGGAAGGGTTGTGATTGCCATTCGTTCCACTTCAATGTCAGCTAGCTATGTTAGTTGTAATGCCATTCGTTGTAATGCCATTTTGGACTACTGCATGCTACCCTCAACGTTAAATTCATTATGAAGGAAAGTGGAAGGATTTCAGAAAACAAACACGCTATATAATAATCCTCTCGGGAAGAGAGAATAAAAGTTTTTTATAGTAAGCAAAAGGAAAAAAACAATTCGCATTTGAAAAACAAAAGATCAGGTATGTAAACTATTATGCAATCATCACATTTTGTAATGGATTTTCTTCGATGATTTGTTGTTCCATTCACCATGTCATGGCATCTAATCTCGATCTCTTTCCACATTTTTGTGTTGTTGAGAAGAAAACAACACAACTTCTTTGACCAACGCCAGAACAACAAGCTTTCAAGTAAGCGAATCCAATCATGTTATGTTAAATTTTTACTAGCTTGTAAATTGATGAGCTTTTAAAATGAGCTTAATCCCAAAAATCTCATTGACTGCTAGAACTCAAGATTTGACTACTAGAACTCAAGATTTTGGATTGGTTTATGCTTGTGAAATCTCTTTGTAGCACAGATCCTTTGTATTTTTTTTCCTTCAACCTTTCAGTGCACTCTCTGCTTCATTTTAGGGGAAGTTCAATATTTAGATGTGTCATTTTCTTAATATTATTATACTTTTCCATTGTCTTAAACCATGTTTGGCATACCAATATTGATACTATTAAATGATATTATTTCCTTGCTCATCTATCAGATGCATAACTTGTAACCTCCATTTGGAATGTTCTTTATCATTGGCATACATATAGTTTCCAGTGATAGTGTTTGACTATTAATCCACCTTCATTATGATTTCATTATAGTTAGAGGACACTGGATAAGAATCCGACTTTACACCTGCAAATTTCATTTGTCTGAGACATATTGATTTCTTCAAATATTGCAATCGATGTTTCCAAGAGATGTCAAAACAATTCACATGCTTTTCTTGTGTTACCATAGAATACTTAGATGGGTGTTTATACCCTATTTTATGGCTTTCAACATGCGAAAAAGGTCCAAATCCCAAATGTACCCCTTCTCATCACTACTACATAGTGTAGAAACTATTTTCTTTGAATACAGATCATTGTTCCATCATTAGTAAATGCAAAATCATTTTCCTTTAAAATGTTATTTGTACCCAAGTATGTAATTTGTGCAACATAAGCTTTATGCTTGACCACTTTGGTTTTGATCCATCCCAGTTGGCTGTAGGTAGCTTTTTCTGTAGGTAGTTCTTGAATTATAGTGGCACTTCCACATTTCAATATAACAAATTAAATTTGTACTTCAAAAAGAACTTACAAAAATTCAACTATTTAAATAAGTATTGTTTTATTCAGCCTATCTAAACCATGAAATACCTATGATAGGTTAGAGAGGAAATGAAATTAGAAATGAAATTTGTTCATCAAATGAAAACTTAAAATGCAGAAAGGTTGTAAATGAAGCTATCTAATTCTTCTTTGGATTTCATATTTTATGATGATTTTAGTGTCCTTATATTTGAAAAGTGTATACTATATATGTTTTTAGTTTAATAAAATCAAATCTCTAAGTTTTTTTTAATAGGCAATAAATTTCACTTACCCATATTTGTTTACTCTTTCTCACATTAATCAGTTATTGAAAACGTGCAGTACTTGAGTAGTTCGTTTGAAGAAATAATTGTAAGAGTGATAAAATCTATCATAGAATATAAGCATACAAGATAACAAAATTTGTATTTTACTTTCTCTTATTTAATAATTATTTAAACTATTGAACTATTTTATAGTACTCTAATGGAGTTATTGTTATGTGCATAATTTTATCTAATGCATCAATTCAAAATGAAGATCTACAAGCCTTCCTAAACTCTGATATATCATGTCAAGAGTTAGTAGTTTTGGCTTTTGCCAATGACTCATATCATTATGGTTGGTCAATTATGTTTGATGCACATAGCTCCTTGGACAACATACTTAAAATTGAGATTAATGTGTGTACATGCTGGTGTAATATGAGTGCCAATGATAGTACAAAGGAATTAATATATTTAATCCTAATTTTTTGGCCTCAATGTTATCCAAGCATGGTGCTATGTTGTACACATACTTCAAAGTTCATGCAAACTCCTATTACTACAATCGTGGATGATGATATTCTTGAATATGTCACAAAAGGGTTGCCCATCAATAAAATTATTTTGGATTATAGTGAAGTATTTGTTTGACATCTTCAAATAGAAAACCCAAAACAATTTTGGAGGACAAGAGCAAGAATAGTCAACATATTGTTCAAGTTGATAGTATAAAATTTTGTATTGTTTCAAATTTTGATAGCTATATTTTGTTAGTCTTTTGGATCTTTTGATCATGCTTGGACTCTCATTGTAAAAGGGTTTGGGCCCTTTTTAAAAACCCATATTTTGCAATAATATATTACAATTGTCTCATACATATAAAATTATAGCTTCCCCAAAAAATATATTGTAAAAAACAAAAAGTAAAGATGACTATAATTAAATAAATATGTTGTTTTATTTGGATTTAAGATAAAAGACATTATAATTTTATCAATATGTACATATTTAGTTCTAATTTGCTACATTCTAAAAATTATATTAATTTTTCAATGTTAAGGTGAAATGACTTAGTCAATTTATTTTATAGTTATTATTTATCATATGGATAAAGATAAATTTACAATAAATAATGATAAAGAGACATATTTAGTTTGATTTATAATTATATTTTTCATTTAAAAAAAATTATGTGAAGATTATATACAAATATTATTAAAAAACAAATCAAAATAATGAGATTGTAAGAAATGAATCTATAATAATTCACCAATTAAACTATTATTAAAGAGATAATTAGGGTTAGGGTTAAAATTAGAATTAGAGATAGGAATAAGATATTGTTTAAATTTTAATTTTGGTTAGAGTTTAAATAGGGTTAGGGTTAGAAATTAATTAGGTTTAGGGTTAACTACTCTAACTATATTTTTAACCCTAACCCTATCTCTAACCCTAACCTAATAATGACCCTAACCCTAACTATATCTATAATGCAAAACCTAATCCTAATCATAAACCTAACCATAATGTAAACCCTAATACTAACTACAATCCTAATGCTAACAACAACCTAACCCTAGAATCCTTACATAAAACTTATAAAAACTATGATTCTATCATAACCATAATCATAATCTTAACCCAAACAATAACCATGATGTAAAACCTAACCATAATCTTAACCCTGACCCTAACCATTATATTAAATTTTAACCATAACTATAACACCACAAGTTGATAATTTATATTGCCAATTTCAATATTTATTTGACATAAAGATTAAAATTAACAATACTTATAGTAGTTACTTCAATGATCTAAAGATCTTATATCTAATTTATTATTTCCTATCTTTCCTTTTCTTTCTCTTATTATTCAACACCATTGTATTTCTAGAATTCTCCCTTTGTGATTGGTATACAATAATTGATAATTATTTATAATATTTTAGCAGAAGTAATTTAGAGCCAAACATATATATCAAATATGTTTTTGATTAAGGTAAGAAGGGTTTTAAAAGGGTTCAAAAGCTTTTACGTTAAGAATGATAAATGATTAAGCGTAATAGGTCAAAAAATATCTACCACAAAAAAATAGCAATGGAATAACCAAGGATAGAAAAATAGAACGAACAACAACAAACAACAAACACAATAAGACAACTAATAGATTTTTGACTAGCACATGAGGGTTTAAAAAAAAGGTCTAGCTATTTTTGGCTAACCTTATAATCTAGGTCCTCCCATATGGCTTTATACAATGAGACACCCAATATTTACCAAATTTTAGGAGTCATTAGATTTTACATGTGATAATCTTCTCCTTTTTTAACTTTCTATATTTTTTGCTTTCATTGGCTAGAAGGAAAATGTTGGTCATTCTCTTCTAGACATGTTTTTTTGCTCAGCAAACCATCAAAAGAATGTATAGCATTAGGAGGGGAAAGGTGTTTTTGTGCACTTATCCATCAATTGATCTTCATTGCACTAAGAAGAGGAGTACACAAAAGGAATTTATTTTTTCCTCAAAACCAAATGGTTATCTTTATTGATCTTACAATTTATAGTACAATGACCCAAATTTACAATTCTTACAGACAATCGAAGAACTTAAAATTTAAAAATTTGCACCCATTTACAAAGATTAGAAGATAAAGTAACCTAAGAGGGAATAATTTTATCCTTCTCCATAAAAACATAAAATCTTGCATGCAGTAAATATTTTGTGGATTTGGTAATAACGTTTATGTTTATATTTGAGTATTTAACCAAATTATACCTTACCATAATCCTGAACTTAAAATTAAACCTAAACCTGAAACCCAATTAAACACTAAACTAATTTGAACTCTAACACTAATATTAAACCAAAATAAGTATTTACCTTAAACTAGATTGAATTTTAAACCTAAAACAAATTGAACTATAGGTCTAATACTAAACCAAATGGAACACTGACCTAAATAAAATTGAACCTAAATCCTAAACCATGTTGAACCCTAAATCTAACACTAAATCAAATCAAACCCTACCCCTAAAATAAAGTGAATTCTAACCCTAACCTTGAATAAAATTGAACTCATCACCCTAACCCTAAACAAAATTGAAACATAACCCTAACTGTAACCTTATACTAAATTGAACCTCACCCTAACCCTTACTCAAATCAAATCAAACCCTAACAAAACCAATTGGAACCTTAATGCTATATCATATTCAACTCTAACATTAATAGTAAATCAAATTGTAGCCAAACCTTATACCAAATTGATCCCTAATCTTTAATCATTTTAGACCTAACTCTAAAACTTAACCAAATAAAATACTAACCCTAAAACAAATCAAATTATAAGCCTAAAACTCAATGATATTGAACCCTATCCCTTATTCTAATATAATTATAACATTAACCATGAATGAATTTTGAACACTAACCATAACCTAACCCTAAACTTATCTACAAACCTACAATCAAGCCCTAATTACATGCTAAACTATAATCTAACAATAATAGAACCATATCCCTATATTTAACCCTAACCCTAATTGAACTATACCCCTAAAATTAACCCTAACCTTAATTGAACTTTAATTATTATTGAGCATTAATCAGGTTATTAAATCCTAACCCTAATCTACCCCATACATTGATCCTAATTAAGCCCTTACCACAATCAAACCCTTTAAAGCGCAATTGAACCCTAACTCTAATCAACTATAAGCTTCACCCTTAACCCTAAACCTAAATATTACTTAACCATAACTCCTTATTCATAATCCTAATACCTAACCCTAACCACAACTCAAAATGTATCTCTAACCCTATTCCTAACCTTAAACATGATGTCGACCATATCTCTAACTGTAATCCTAGCACTAACCGAACACCCTAACCCTAACCCTAATCCTAAGATTAACCATAATCCCAACCCTAACCCTAACCCTAATCCTAAGATTAACCATAATCCCAACCCTAACCCTAACCCCAACCATGATGTAACCCCTACCCCTACCCCTAACACTAAACCCTCACCATAACCCTAACCCTAAACATAATCCTAATAGTAATCCTAACTCCTAACCCTAACCATGATATAAATCCTAACCATAGCCTTAACAATTATGTAAACCTTAACCTTGACCATAATACTAACCTTAACCTTAACTCTATCCGTAACCATAATAATAAATGTTTAAATAACCATTTAATAACATTTTATATTATAATTAGATACAATTTAATATATCTTACATTTTAGTATATGCTTTAATCTTGCAAGATATATAAAATTTCATATTTCTTAGCATAATAATAAAAAATTCAAAATAAAACTATATAATAATAATAATAATAATAATAATAATAATATTTGCAATAATAATATTTACATATTATTGCAACAAACATTAATAATATAATATTATATAGTTATATTTTGAATTTTTTATTGTTTCCCATGTTGCGTCGCGATTCCTACTAGCTTATATATATTTGATTTTAATCACACACACACACACAATACGCCAAGAGATATCCTTCTCGAGGCACCTATTTTTATCATGTACCTTGAACTCTAATAGGCACGTCAAAAAGATATCTCTCGGCATATTATATATATGATTAAAATCAAATATATGTAAGCTAGTTTAAAAGTTTTAAATAAATATGATGTAGAAGAGAAAGGAATCTATGTGAAGATCATATAATTCTTTTCTAATTTGGATAAATATAAATTAAGAAAAAAACTAGTGGGAATTGGATAGAGTTATATTTCCGCACACACAACTTTTCAAATTTACTAAAAAATTTATATTCATAAAAAATAGTAAAAAATATATCCATGCACTAAAGTTTCAAGGTACCAATATACACAAAAAATTGATTTAAAAAAGTAAAATTTACTAATTAAAGTGTGGTGACTTGTGTAACTTCAATTTCAACATTTTATCAGCAAACAAATTATGGTGTTTACTTAATAAAAAAATACATTCAAATAATTTTTTAAAATTTTGTTAAAATTACAAACATAAAATAGACAAAAGAATATAAATTTTATTAGTTTACATCATTTCAAAATTCAAAACATATATTTCAATTTCTATTGGTTTACTTTAAAATTTTGAATCAGCAATGACCATTTCCTTTATAAAAGTGTGACACAGGTTTGTACTTTTCCTTAGGGTGTTTATCTCTTCCCTCTATCTTTTTGTGTGTGTGCTTGAATGTGTTCCCCCATACTTGCTTTATATGTTTATTCCCTTTTAGAGGACCCAAGTTACTCCATAAGTACTTGGATATGGGAAGTTGAGTATCTTTATCTGTTGTACTCTCCTAGAGGACCCGAGTTACTCTATAGGTGCTCAGATATAGGATATTTTCTGTTATATATATTCATCTATTTGTCTCTCTATTTCTTCTATCTATCACATCTTTCTTTTTCGATATTCAGGGATGATGCAAAGCATTAGAGGCATCTTTAGCCTTCTTCCGTGTTGAACTGAATATTTATTTTATATTTGTCTTCATGTGCTCTTCTTCAGACCTGAGAACTTTGGCGCTATGATGATATACCCATCTTGCATTTGTATTGCATATCTCTTCTCACTGCTATGGGTTTTGATGCCAAACTTTCGAATCCCCCTGTCCTCTCTCTTTTCATTTTTGAAGTTGTGGATATGTTTATGTTACCAGCTAATGGTGATATTCCATAGAAACATCTCACTATATTGACATGCCACAACTTATCTTCTCCTTAGAATGACATGCCTTTCATGCATATCATTCTAAGGGGGGGGCATCATATCTCCATTTCTACATAATCTACTTTTGTTAGTCTCTTGCATTAGAATTTCTTATTGACCACTTTTTCATGTTTTCCTAGGTGGGGGCCAAACCACTTGATCTTTTTCTTTATCTTTCTCCCCTAGATGGGGGGCAGACCATTTGATCTATCTCTTTTGTTTTCCTTGCTAGGGGTCAATCTATTACCTACCAAATCTATCTTTGGTCGCCCAATCACATGGCTATCTAGTGTACTGCTACCCATACTGGAAAAATCTATCTATCTTATTGCCCTATTGTATGGTTATCTATATCGATAATATCTCATCGCCCTATTGTATGGTCACCCATATTGGCATATATCTTGCCCTATTGTATGACTATCTAGCATAATGCACTCTGCTATCCATACCAATGTATCTCATATCACAACGGTCACTTATCTTGTATCTTTTCATAACAAGGGGCTTTCCTCCAAAGTGAGGTTCATTTCTGTTACATTCTATCATTTATCTCTATCTTTAAACTTTATCTTATCATCTCAAATGCTAGTCGGCAACTAGCATGCTTGCGATGTATCAAGTAACAAATATTTATTCAAAATCTCAACTTCATCTCACTAGGTGAAACTTTTCTGATCAACAAAAATCAACCTCCCTATCATGACTCTCTTCTTTATCTTCTACTTTAGCTTCACATCTCTGGGAAAAGACATGCTCGCTAAAGTGAGGGCAAAATGTAATATAAAAAATCTCTCCCTTTATGAATCAACACAACAAATGATGTCTTCTTCCATATCATCAGAGTTTGGTCATCACCACCTTTTTCCTTTTATCCACTCGGATCACCCAGTTAAATCCAAGCAAGTATTTCACCAACTCCACCAACCTATGACTTTTGAGGACTAGGGTGCGATGTGGAGATGTCCGCATGGTGCACTAGCGTCTCACGAATATGATAGTTAGTAGGTGGTTGTTTGATCATTACACCCATTCCTAGAAGGAATCTTAACACTTCTACATGTGCCCATCGATGTCTGGGTTCCTTCCAGGACCTTTATCTATCACATTGGAAGGCATTTGGGAAAATTCCTTTGGCAAGTCGATGATCTTTTGCAGGTTGGAGCTCTCGATGATTTATTTGACAACATCCATGGCTTCCTATACCAAGATGACCATTGTTGCAGCTCTCAAAGTAGTTTAAAACATCATCTCCATGAACACATTGGAAAGGTTCTCGATCGTGAGAAGAAGATTATTTAATGGGAGGCTTCAATTATGGACCTTTTGTGAGCTTTCTCTATTCCCTCCTCTTAAGTTATTCTTTCTTTTCATATTTCACACTATTATTTTGTTTTATCATTTTTCTACAAGAATTTAGTATTTTAATTGTATTTGTCATTATGGTACGGTTTCTATGGTTCGTCCGTATAGGATGATAGTGCGCTGTGCTAGATTCCCAGCTCTAAATGCTCATCCTAGGGATAGAGGCTCAACAGACCTATTCAGACATCCCCTTTGCAATTTAATAGCTAAGCTTGATTATTTTCATCATTTCGCTCAACTTAGCGCTAGTTTGAGTGAGGTATCAGAGGGTGGATTTGTTCTCTAGGATTCATCATCCTTAAGGTAGCAAATTTCCTTTGTTATACATACATACATACATGTTGGCATTGTGTTGTCATTGATGTCAATTGGTATAGGATGACCACCGATAGAAGAGATGTATGTGCAACATTGTTATGAAGGAGTATAGGATGTGATATCTTGGATATCACCTTGTGTTGATGAACACCAATAAAGGTAAGGAAGATGACCTTAGAGGTCATCAGTACACAAGTTATGCTTGGCTTGTGTGATGAGATGGAGAAGTGTTTTGAGTGGCTGTTTGTGATGAAGAGGCAGAATGTTATCTGAATCACATCAACACTGGAAGAGAAGAATGAACCAATATGCTGTGAGGTTGCAGAACAGGTCCCACTGGATAAGGTTGCAGTCATCATGAGAAGCAATGACTGACAGTGTGTGTGCACTAAACTGTTAAGAGAAGGCATGATTAAGATGCTAGTAAAGAGGAAGAATAAAGTGTTTGTCACCTTGACAAACCATTAGAGGAAGAAACAACATTGATCAAGAAGAAAAGCTGAGTAGATGTAAATATCGGAATCTGACCTCTCTGAAAGAAGATAGGAGTCTTGTGAAGGTTGATGACATGGTGTCATCAAGAGTGGTAAACGTTATGAGTCCATTGGTTTTATAAGAAAAGTGTCATTGCAGAAGATTTCCCATTTGTGGGAATGAACATACTTTGGATTTACCAGTCTGGAGACTAGTTTGTGTATTCCATTGACAAGACAAGATGAGAGAAGATATGATAAGGTAATCAGTAGAATGGTTGAGACTGGAAGGGTTAGCAAACCGAAAGAAGTAAGGAACCGATAGGGTG
Source organism: Cryptomeria japonica (assembly GCF_030272615.1). Taxonomy (NCBI): domain Eukaryota; kingdom Viridiplantae; phylum Streptophyta; class Pinopsida; order Cupressales; family Cupressaceae; genus Cryptomeria; species Cryptomeria japonica. The sequence goes on along the minus strand of NC_081414.1, from coordinate 812,590,299 downwards.
GTTAGTCGGTGATCTTACTTGGACTGATTTGAAGTGCCAAGCTGGTAGATAGTCGACATGGAGTCAACATGACAAACTCGTGTTTGGATAAAGATAGAATGTACAATAACAAGGTTGTTGTAGGGTTGGTCAACTTTAATGAAAAGTCACCCAAATCACGGGACATGTCACAGAGCTATTGTAGGGGTTTGAGGCTTGACGTCTGGAAGAGAACTATGATTCAACTAAGAGAGATTGAGAAGATTGAGGCGATGAAGGAAACATCATGACAAATCTTTCATGATTGACTGAGGGATTAGCTATGAGGATAGAAAACAAATCACCAGAAATGGAAGGCATGATCTAGGAGATGCGACCATGGTGGAGTTGTGCTTTCAGATGTCAGAAAGATCAGATTGTACAAGATCTGATTGGATTTGGTTTGCGTCGAGGATGGTGAGGAAACCCTAACCGCCTAGTTTTTTGAATTGGTTTTGGAGGGAAAACCAGTCTATAACTATGCAACAGAAGAGGAAGAATGGTGCTACTGAACAGAGGCATATTGTGTTTTTGTGAAGTGGAAGACTTCTGCAAGTAAGAACAAGATCAGCCAAGTGCTCAATGAACATCTAAGAAGAGAGTGGGAGTGAGAGTGAACCTGGTTGAATCTTTCAACTAGTTGGAGATAAGAATCAGTAGTTCTTATACCAACAGAGTAGGAGTGAAGGAGGCTATAGAGAAGATAAATAGACAATCGACAGAGAGTTGAATTGGTGAAGAGAAGTGTAGCAAAGAAGTGAATCGATGAAGTAGAGAAGGAATCTCACCGACAGTGTAATATATGTATAATGGTTGCAAGATTCACTTGTAACAAGATAATTACTTATGTATTTGATGCTTACATTGTGTACACTAAGTTGTAGCATGATGCAGGGGTTTTATCTCCTTGGGTTGGTGCCCTAAAGTCAAGGGATGGTGCTCCTTTGGGTTGTAGCCCATAAATCATGCAGGGGTTGGTGCTCCTTGGGTAGGTGCCCTAAAATTTGTAACTGTGTTTTATTGTGAGGTTGGATTGGGGCAGTAGACTCCAACAACATTACTCACCAAGGTTTTTCCCATATTGGGTTTTCCTCGTATATACTGGTGTTATGTGATATTCCCTTGTGAGTATGTTTTGCATTTAAGTTAATCTCCTCCCTAACCGGCAAGTCTGCATTAAGTTAGATCCTTCAACCGGTGTGCTCACAAAGGAGAGCTGAAGGGAAAAGTTTTGAGAACCACTGATTCACCCACTACCCCTGTCAGTGGTACATTGTGTCTAACAATGCATACATACATACATACATACATACATAACTATACATACATACTTATGTATCTACACACATACACACACATACATGCATATGCTAGTCAATAATTTCATAGAAAGACTAGAATTGACCTCTTCTTCATTTTGACACCAATAAAATTTATTAGGTCACATTAATTGACATGCTATATTTTACAAAATCTTATTTAAATTATTATGCTGAAGGCATACCCTATATGAAGTTTTCCACTCACTTTATGAAATCAATGATTTAAATTTAAGGAGAAGGATGCAACACTATAGAATTAATCACAACCACATACTTCAATTTATATTAATTTTAAAAAAGAAATCTTTTATGATAAAAATTAAAATATATATATTAAAATATTATTAATTAAAAAATACTGTTCATAAAGGAAAAAATCTAATAGGAATATTCATTCAATATTATTTATTTTATTAAGATATTCTATCTTGTTTTCTAAGTTTCTAAAATAGAAATAGAAAAAGTAGAAAAATAAATATATTGCTAAGTTTCTACAAAGAACAAAATATTATTAAAAAAGTAACTAGCTTTATTCTAATTCATCTTTTCATTTTTCTTTTAATGATTAATTTTCATTAAGTGTATTGTTTTTTAGTTATTTGTCTTTTTATGAAATTTCAAATAATAATTAAAAATGATTAAAATTAATTTAATTTATAATTATTTATCTTATCAAAATGTTAGTTATTTCGCATAATCATATTTCGAATTAAAATATTTATTTTATTACTATTCTTTTTTATGAGAATATTTTTAATATTACATTTGTTTATTAGATATTCTATTTTCTTAATTTATTTTAATTCTTCTACCTATTTTATTTTTTTCAAAATTATTTACTTATTAAGTTAAAATTTAACTTTAATTAGTTATTTCTTCTTATGGAATTACAAATAATAATTAAAATATATTACGATTAATCTAACTTATTTTTTGTCTTATTAGAATTTTGTTTATTGTAGAGTAATTAAATATTTAAAACTTAATTTATTTATATAATAAAATAAATTCCAACTTAAACCTAAATTAAATATTTAGAACAAGAGAGAAAGTGAGAGCAACTAGCTATTGATTAGTAATTTCATACCAATAATTTATAGATAGTTGTGTCCTTAAAGAGTTATACTAAGGGTAACATGTCATTTGATTATTATCTCCATCTATATCTCTTCATGCTATCTATATCTCATTACGTCCCCTTGTATCTCTCTATGCCCCCTCTATCATTCCCACTATATCTATCTATGTATCTCTCCCTCGCTCTCCCTCTTTTTGTATATTTCAACTTCCATGTCCTCTTTCTCCCTCTCTCCCTCACTATATATATTTATATATTTTTCTTCCTCTATTATCTTTTACACACACACATTCCATATTTCTCCTTCCCACTATATCTCTATATCTCTCTCACTCACAAAAATACATACTCCCTATTTCTCCCTCTCCCTTTCTATCCCTATCTCTATCTCTATCTCTATCTCTATCTCTATTTCTCTATCTCTAGATGTTATACACTCCTCTTGCTTCATATCTCCTACTTTCTCTCCCTATATCCCTCTCTACCTCTTCACATATAACTTCCTATATCTTTATCTTTCTATCTCCTTTCTCTGATTGTTTCCCTATTTCTATCTCTATGTCTCCTTCTCCCCCTTTCTATCTCTTCCTCTCTTTCACCACCTTTATATTTTCCAAGTTATATCTATTCTCTTTCTATTTTCTATCAATATCTCCATATATTTCTATCCCTATACATCCCTCTCCCACTCTTTCTATCATATCTCTCCCTCTCTTCGTCTCTCCCCATCACTCCCTCTTTTTTTATCTCTCTATTTCTACTCTTTCTAATGTGTACACACATACACTCCATATTTCCCCCTTCCCATCTCTATCAATTTTAGCTCTCTATATTCCCCCCTCCCTATCAGTCTCCCTCTTTCTAAGGTCTAAACCTTTTTATCTATTACTTGTCTTTGTTGCCTTCTTTATCTCACTCTTTCCCCCTCTATCTCTATCTCCATACATCTATATCCCCTTCTAAATATAAATATCATTATCTCTACTCCTCTCTCTTATTCACTCTATCTTTCTTGTACATACGATATCTCTTTTTCTCTATTTCTCTCCCTCTCTCTCACTCCTCTCTCTATCTCTTTCTATATATTTATCTCTTTATCTTCATATCCTTCTCTATCTATATATTCCCCCCCTCCCTCCCTCCCCCCCCCCCTCTCTCTCTCTCTCTCTCTCTCTCTCTCCCCTAGACCTCCCTCTCTATCTTCCCTTCCTCTCTATTTCTCCCCTATCTCTCCCTCCCTCATTCACTCCCTATCCCCTATGATCTATCTCTTTATCTCTATCCATCTCTCTCTTTCTCTTCCTGTATATCTCTCATCTCTCTATTTCTCTTCCAATATATGTGCATCTCTCCCTCTATATCTTCCTATTTATCTCACCCTCTTTCCATCTCTATTTGTCTATCCCTATATTTTTATCTCTCTCCCTCTCCCCATCTCTCGATATATCCTTAGATATCTATCTCACCATGTATTTATATGTATCTCTCCCTCTCCCTTTACAAATCTCTCTTTATCTCTTCATGTATATTCCCCTATCTTTGTAACTTTCTATCTCCCTCTACCTCTCTCACTCTATCTTCATCTCTACCTATATCTTCATGTCTCCCCTATATCTATAGAGATGCCTCTTTTATCCATCCATATATCTCCCTTTCTCTCTCTCTCCTCCCTTTTTTAGACCTCTATATATCTTTTCCTCTCTATATCTATCTCTCCCTATCACTTCTTTCATCTATCCCTCTATCTTTATCTAGTTATCAAGTTATCTCTCTCTACCACTATATCTCTCCCTCTCTTTATATATCACTTACTGTCTCTATCTTTTTATCTATCCCTTTCTCTCTTTTTCTTTTTCTTTTCCATCTTTATTTATTCATCTCCCCTCTCTTTTATCTTTCTCTCTCTCTCTCTCTCTCTCTCTCTCTCTCTCTCTCTCTCTCTCTCTCTCTCTCTCACACACACACACACACACACACACACACACACACACACACACACACACACACACACACACACACAATCACCATATTCTGGTGGTAATGAAACTTGATTTTCTTCTCAATTTAGAGGTTTTGTTTTAATTATGATTGGATCGTTGTAAGTGGATGCATAGTTAATCTAAAGCTATCACTTTTTTAATGAGAACTTTGTTGCACAAACAACATTATGACCTACCAAGTGACCTCATGTATTACCCAATTATATGCAAAAAAAATAAACCAATGTTTTTCCTAATTCACCTTACACACCTCTTTCGACATACCCATTGCACACCAAGGTGCAATTTCTAGTTAATAAATCATAAGAATTTATTATAGGTAAATTTAATATAGTGTTCTAATTTATAGTACTAATCCATATCACTTTATAATATTTATCATCAAATTATAATTTAATTTAAAATATTTTTGATCAAATATAATTACTTCTAATTATTAATTTTTAATGTGAAAATTTTAAATATTTTTTAATATAAATTTACAAAAAAATAGTTAAAATTAAATTTTAGAACATTTTTAGCATATATTTGTGTTAAATATATTATATTTGATTTAAGAAATTTGTAGTGATAAATAAGATTATATAAAAGCTTATGTGAGATTATTAATTTTTTAAATTGTTAATTGATGTTTAAAAAACTATGTAAAATACATCAAATGTCAAATTTTAAAAATAAAATTGAAGCAAAAAGTAATCTTTATGTAGTATAGTCATTTGTTCTTTTTTTCTTAAAAAAATGAAGATAAAGATTAGCTAATCTCATAAAAATAGAATTAAAAAAATAAAAAAATATAATTAAAGCCAGAAAGTAATCTTTATCTCAAATTTTAAAAATAAAATTGAAGGAAAAAAAGTAAAGCAATGAAAGTAATCTTTATCTAGTGCACCTATTTATTCTTTATAAAAAATAGCAAATCTAATAAAAATAAAATAAAAAATCTGTTTTAGAAACAATTAACAAAAAAATAAAATCAATTTTTTTATCTATTTTTAAAAATAATGTTTTTATATTTTTTTGTTTTAAAGTTTTCGAATCTTCCAAAATATTTATTTTTAATTTTTAAAAACAATACTTTTACACGGTTCTTTTTGTTTGAAACGCTTGCAACTATTCCAAAATATTTGTTTTTCAAATCTTCCATAATGTAGTTTTTCTTACACGACAAGAAAGATCAAATTACACTTATCGACATAATAATTTTTATTATAAATAACTTACGGCAGCGTCTTACACATTTCACCTAAAACTGTCTTACACATTTCTCCTCTTTGTTTGAGAAGAATTTGATTTGATTTGTATTCGTAGAATTGTTAAAAGCTTCGTAGTTCAACATGGAGAACATTTTAGATGCTTATTTCAACACATTTCACTGGACAATGTGGATTTCACTGGTTAGATGTAGTCTTCGACTTATTTACTTATATCTATAATTGTTTTAAGCAGCATATTTACACATCCAACTTAGATTTTGAAGAACTTTATACGCATTAACAAGATTGATAAAATGTTATAAGGCTCTTTTTTTGTTTTGTTTTTTACAGGTGATTGCAGTGGTGTTGAGGTTATTTCCATTGAACATTAACAGAAGAGGTAATAATTTGCCTAACGAGAAGGCTGATAAGGAAAAGAAGGTACATATGGAGGAAGATACTGATGAAGATTTGCAAAGAAGAGCTAAAGCAGGCGAAGAGCAGGCTGCTTTATTGTCACAAGATTTAGAATCGATGAACCAGACAAGATCTCAGAGCAAAGATGAAAATTTAGAATTTTTGTGGGAAAAAATGAGACAAGTATGTGAAGAAAACAGGAACATAGCACTTATGGTTTCTTCACAAGTTCAGAGCCGCAAGAGAGAAAGATCTTTTGCAAGTGATACTCTAAGGTTGATCCAGGGAGAGATGGAACGTCGAACAAAGGTATTGGAGAATGAGAAGAATGCATTGCAGAAAACATTAGAAAAGGAGATAGATAGGCGGTCGATTGAATGGGCCTCTATGCTGGAGAAATTTCAGTTTGAGGAGAGGAGGATGAGGAAGAGGATGAGAGATCTGCAGAGCAAAATGTAAAATTGCAAAGAGAAGTTTCATCTTTGAATAAACAGGAAATTAATGCAAATGCTCAGGCAATTGATGATTTGAGAATGAAACTAAGAGATGCAGAGAATGAGATTCTGCATTTAAGGGAATCTCTGTCACAATCTATCAAGAAAACAAAACAAGTAGAAGATGAACGGGATTCAAACAAGAGGAGTTTCAGTGAAAAGGGAAGGGAAAATTCTGAGTTACAGAAATCTGTCCTCAGATTGCAGCAACTGTGTATAAATCAGCAAAAACGAATTGATGGATTGGAGGGTAGTCTCAGCAGCTCAAAACAGAAAGAGAAGGAGTTGATGGTTCTGGTATGTGTTGCCACGTCGCTTTCAATTGTTTATATAAACTTACTTTTGAAGATCAATATGTTTATATACACTTATTAATGCAATGATATATTTTATGTACAGGTTGGGGGACAGGAGAATAGCATCAGACGTTTACAAGCTGACTTACAAGAATGTCTCAAATCAATGATGTTGTTAAGACGATAGATACCCAAAATTTCAGAAGAAAGGGATATATTTCAGCAAGAAACAGCACATCTTACCTTGCAAAACAATAGACTAATTGATGCAGTAAATGCGCTTGAAATGAGAGTACAGCAACTTTCTGACCATTTAATAGTTAAGGAGGGACAGCTATCGATTTTGCAAGAAAACCTAATGCATAGTTGTGTAATAAACACTAATAATGTGTTGATTCATTCCTTCTTTTGTTGACATGCATTTTTCATCATTCTTGGTAGTTGTATTCCACTGTTCACAAGTGTAATATAACTGATTTTTAAATAGTTTTCAAAGTATCTAAGCGCATTCACCAAGAATTCCTTCATTGTGCAGTGAATATCTTAAAAAAAATTAATTGTACAGTGAGATATTGGAATTTGACGGTCATGGTTGCTTGGTCATTTGAATGTCTTTCATTTTATGTTTTATTAAAAAATATTTAATTACCACGAGTAATACTGCAATAGATCTATAAAAAAAGATAAAAAAATCATAAGAATAAGCGACGGATAAAGATAACACACTATATCATTTAATTAGGATAAAGGGTTATGATTTTTTTGTGAAACAAAATTTGTTTCGCTAAAGTTGCGTTTTATCAGGGTTTTATGGAAGCAATTTGGAAAGCTTTAAGAATTTGCAGCCCAAATTGCTGTGGATTTATGGCTGGGTACGCAGCAGTGTATCTTCTCCAGTGATCAGTGGAACTTCTTCTCTGATTTGAGGATATTCTGCAATATGTACGGTTTATTTTATTTATATCTCTACGTCGTGTACATTTCTTAGTGATCATGGCAAAAGCATTGTTTTTTCCTTTGGAAAACAGAAAAATAACAATTAACAAAACAACAATTGATACACACTATCTGCTGTAGTTACTCATACCGATAGAATTTACTCTATGTACTGTAGAATTTAATTGGTGAGGAATACAGAATTTAGAATATTAATTGTACAACTTTTCTAATTTTTAAAAAAATACCATGATATAATAAAGGAATAGAGTATAGAATGTTAATAAATTTTTTAAATGCCATGTATTTAGTCTGGAACAATGTATATGTTTATCTTCAGTTAGTCATGAAACATAATAAGATGATATTTGCCATTTCATAAGAGAATCCATGTTTAATATATGCATAAATAGAATTGAAGAATATATCTGTTAAATGTGTTCAAGAATGTTTTCATTCTTTCTTAAATCGTTACAGTAAATTCAAATAAAAATTCTAAATAATATTGAATATAGAATAAAATAAAACATTCTAAATGAAATTAGAAAACATTCTATTTAAATAAAAAAAATTATATTTTAATAAAAAAACATTTTTTCTAATTAAAAACAATATATTATAATAAAAAAATCTATTTTAATAAGAAAACATTCTATTTTAATATTAAAATATAAAATTAAATATAATATAATAAATATAAATCAACAATAATAATTTATCAAATTTACAATATTAAAACAGTTTTTTTTTCCGTTTTTAATAATGATTGATTTAGGAATATTTGAATGGTGGTGTTTGTAAATATCAATTTCTACTCTAAATTTAAATGTGAATTTCTATTTTAATGGAAACATTTAAAGTTACAATTAAAAATATAATCTCCTATTTTTAAGAGTTTTTTCCTAAGTGTATGAAGACTACATGAAAGCCAAATTCCTTGTGTGGACAAACAAAAATCCATTCAAAGGTATTTCATTAGTGTTTTAATCATTATTCAACATTTTCCTCAAAAGAAAATCATTTCCATTATATCAATTCAATTACATTTTATTTCTATTTCATGGTTAATCCAAAACCAAGGTTTTACCTAAGGCAAACTCCTATTCCCAATCATTTTACCTGCTTTTTGTGTGTAGGAAATAGATGTGAAGCTACAATCTTCAGAATTGGCATTATTATAAAGATGAATAGGTTACCTTTTGGATGGTGAAAAGTGTGGAGGACCAGAGCAATCGGCATTCCAATCCTCCCTAATTTAAACATTTTTACCATTCAACTTAAAAGAGGAACAATATATTTTCCCAAGATGAATCTAATAAGAATTATCATCCATATCCTTGCTGATTTGAGGCTAGATCTGTTAGGTTCACTCCTCTTTTAATGTAATGGCCTTTAAGCAAATATTAGTGGTTTTCTCCCTTCATTAGGTGGAAGCCCAAATTTTTTACCATTACACAAAACCAAATAAATATATCCTATTAGCAACAATGCAACAAAATAAGAAGACGGGGGTTGGGGGGGGGGGTTGGGTGAATCGGTTTGCACAAAAACTCACTACAACTTAAACCACAAATCAGATTTGATAATTAATAGTTAATGCATGAAACAACACCACATCAATAACACACATAACACCAAAGTTTTTGACATGGAAAACCCAATTAAGGGAAAACCCACTATGAGAACCTACCCACAATGATATAATACGTTGTTAGGAGTAAATGTAAATATTACAATGGGGAATGCACATGCATTCAGGTACACTGCCTATAGCTCATTTCTCAAATAAGAAACCTAGAAAGGCTACAAATTTTAGGGAAGGCTGTTTGCCTTACAGGAAGTCTCACTAACTTACAAAAGCATTCAGACAAGATTCCAATTCGCATAAACTGTGAAAATAGCTTCTCCATATGCCCAAGTACAGTTCTAGTTAAGAAAATAGTCTTCTCTATAGCACTTCCTCTTCTCTCCTTCACAGTTCTGAAAGATCAAATCACTTGTTCACACATTACACACTCTCAAGGATCATAGGCATACATCTTACATGATTATTACATTCATTTATACATGAAATCAACCTATATTACAAGGTCGACTAAACCCTTAATACAAATTATAAAATAATAACCTTACAAACTATAACAATGCATGTGGACCAAAACAATGTCGGCTAAGACATAGTCTGGACCCAAAAAATCATCGTAAATATGCAACACCTCCTACAATTATGCCTTGATAATCCACAATATGCTACAATCACCAAGAATGTTGCACAACATGAAGAACATCACCAAAAAAAGAAAATATTTAATAACGCACACATTAATCAATGTGGACCACCAATATGCATTGAACATGATCTAGAGATATTCACAAGAAATTTGAATTGCACAACATCAACCGCAATAAGTTGGATTACAAGAATCATCATCATCTCTCTACCAGAGCTCAAGAATACTAACATAATTGAATATCAACCTAAAAGATTCACTTGTAGATTTCCAAATCATGAACCAATCAAACTGAGGACACACATCAATGTCCAAAGTACATCCCATACATTTGCAACAAAAGGCATTATAATTATGGAGCAATACAGAGCATAAACCAGAATACTGAATAACATCATCAATACTAGATCTCATAACTCGATCACATCAATATGAGAACCTCTATAAATGGTAATGAACCATCTACAAACAACATACCAGAAACCCTTTAATTTGCATCAGGTCATCTACAAAATAAACTCATCCAACCAAACTGGAATAGTGAAATACAGAAGAATATGTTGACATCAATGACAATACATCATTCCAACAAACTTCTCAATAATATCCAACAATCTCCCCCTTTAGAATTCATGGCAACATATGAATGTGAAAAAACAATCAATGAAAAGAAAGAAATCAACTCACAACAATCTCCCTCAAAATTACAAGGATCAACTCCCTTTTAGACAAACAACTCAAATCACAAATCTTAAAATGCTTTAGGTTTTTTCACATGCTCTTCTCCCTCTTGGATATCAATGACATAGAATTCAAAATCATGATTCTATCCCCATAAATTTATACATCTAAACCACTGAACACCAACATTGACTACTCCCCCTGAGTACCAACCTCACTCATCAATCCAGGGCATAAAAAATCTCTTTGAAGTTCACTAGACTAATGCAAATCCATGCATCTTAGTTCTCATCAGGAGGAGAAATTGCTCCTAACTTCTCTTTGAGATACATAAAAGTATCTTTAGGAAAAGGCTTCATAAAAAATGTCTACAATATGTTCCTTTGTAGATACATACTCTAGCCTGACTTCTTTCTCATTCACCTTCTCTCTCAAGAAATGAAACTTGATTGATATATGCTTTGTTTTGGAATGCAATACTGGATTATTTGAAATATTGATAGAACTTGAATTTTCATAGTATATAGCAATAGGCTCATCATAAATAACTCCTATATCCTTCAACATATGCTTCATTCAACTTACATGAGTATAATTGCTAGCAACAACAATGTATTCAGCCTTTGCAGTAGATAAGGAAATAGCATTCTGCTTCTTACTTACTGAAGAGACCAACTTCTTACCCAAAAAGAATGCACCACCAGTAGTACACTTTTGGTCATCAACATCACCTGCCCAATCAACATCTATAAAAGAACTCAAAGTAAAGTCATCATTCTGAGAATACCACAAATCAAAATCATCTGTCCCTTTCAAATATCTGAATATCCCTTTTATAATGGTAACATGAGATTCCTTAGGATCAACTTGAAATCTAGCAACATGACATACAACATACTACCAGTCATAGATCTATATATGGTCTAATTAGCTTTCAGTGAATCATCATCCTTTGTCAACTTACATCCGATTATGATAGGTGTAACAACTAGTTTTGAGTATTCAAAATTAAATTTCTTTTACAGTTCCTTTACATACTTAGATGGAGATATGAAAATACCTTTATTCAACTGAGTAATTTGCAATCCGTGAAAGAATTTCATTTCACCAATCATAAAGATCTCAAATTCATTATGCATATCTTCAATAAACTTCTTACATAGGCAATCATTTACTCCAAAGATTATGTCATTAAAAAACTTCAACAATCAAAATGTTATTCTAATCAATCTTGAAATAAAAATTACTGTTAGCATTACCTTTATTGAATCCAAGCTTCATCAAATACTTATCCAATTTGGCATACTAGTTCTAGGGGCTTGCTTCAATCTATACAATGCTTTCTTCAATCAACAAACCATGTCATTTTCATCTATCAGCTAAAATCCATCTGGTTGCTCAATGTAGGTTTTTTCTTCCAATTCACCATTAAGAAAGGCTGATTTGACATCCATCTGATAAACCTTGGAATCTTTGTGAGTAGCATAGGCAAGAAAGAATCTAACAGCTTCAATTCTAACTACTGAAGCAAAATTCTCCTCATAGTCAATTCCTTCCATCTGTGAATAACACTTACACACAAGTCTAACTTTATTTCGGACAACTTCATCCCGTTCATTCAACTTATTTTAGAATACCCATTTAATTTCAATTATATTTTTATCCTTAGGTCTAGGAACAATAATCCATGTATTATTTTTCTCAACCCAATTCAATTCTTTTTCCATAGCTTTAATCCAATTTTCATATTTACATCCTTCATCAACACTTTTAGGTTTCAATCTTAGAAATCAAAAAAAATTCTTCAGCAATTCTTCTCCTAGTGATCACACTTTTATTCTTAGCACCAATAATCTGATTTTCTGAATGATTCAACCTCGCATACTTGGGAGTTTTAGGATTTTCTTGAATTTTAGGCTCTTGAATGCTTTCTTCTGCATTAACATCTTCACCTTTAGATTTTTTCAGAGCATTCTAAACTTGACTTTGGGTTTGCACTTTCTTTTGTTTATCTGAACTGACATCTTGATCACCAGAATCATATTCACAAGATTTAATCTATCTTACATTACCTTAATCAACCTTCACATTAGCACTTTCAACCATATTTCTCAATCTTTTATTATAACATGGGTAGGCTTTACTTTTTATAGAATAACCAAGGAAAATTCCTTCATCACATCTAGCATCAAACTTTCCAAGATGTTCATCTTTTTTGATATAGTAGTTACTACCAAAAATTCTGAAATATCTAATAGTAGGAGCATGAACAAACCATAACTCATAAGGAGTCCTTCCAGTATCACCTTTGACATTTACATAGTTAAGAGTGTATACTACAGTGCTCATAGCTTCTCTCTAAAACACGTGCAAAATATTTACTTCAATCATCATTGTTCGAGCAGCTTCTTGAGTTATTCTATTCTTTCTTTCCACAACACCATTTTGCTATAGTGTTCTAAGAGGAGATAAATGTCTCTTAACTCCATTCTCTTCACAATATACATTAAACTCACTGGAAGTGAATTATGCACCTCTATCAGATCTCAGACACTTCAACTTCAATCCAATCTCAGTTTCAACTCTAGCTTTAAAAATATAGAACTTTTCCAATGCTTCAGACTTTTCCCTTAAGAAGGTAACCCACATCATTTTTGAATAATCATCAATTAGCAACATGAAATACTTGTCACCCTACAAGATTCTTACTCTAGAAGGACCACATAGATCAATATGCATAAGATTCAACAATCCATTATAATTATATTATTTTCTCTTATAAGTAACTCTTGACTACTTCCCTAATTAACATTCCTTACATACCAGATTAGGAGGATTTATTAACTTTGATAGATCTCTCATTGCTTGAGTAGAACTTATCTTGATTATGCAATCAAAATTTACATGACACATCAGTTTATGCCATAATGAACTTTCATCAACCTAAGCAATCAAGCAACTTTTACCACCAACATACAATTGAAAAATATTACCTTTAGTCTTTGTCCCTGATGCAATCTCATTTCTGGAGGTACTCAAGATCTCACATTTTTCATTCTTAAATTGCAAGTTATATCCCTTATCAACCATCTAACCAACACTCAAAAGATTATGTTTTAAACCTTCAACTTACAACACATCATCAGTATTGTTCTTACCATCAAGAGAAATAGAGCCTCTACCACTAATTACACAAGCTTTATTGTCACCAAATCTTACTATACCACCATCATTCTTTTCCAAATTTACAAATTTACTCTTATCACCTGTCACATGATGAGAGAAACAACTATCAATTACCCATTCATCTTTCTCCTTAATTTTAGCAGCTAAAGTTTTCTCCTCATTAATGTAGCTTGTAGAATATGTAGTTACAAGATCATCTTCCTTTATAGAAATGAACACAAATTCATTTCCTGAGTTTCCCTTATCTGACTCATCATCTCTCACACCTTCATCAGCAACAAAATACTACTTCTTATGATATTTAGGCTTATATGACTTAAATGGCTTCTTAGGATTTCCATCTCTTTTCGGACACCTTGATGAAAAATTTCCTATCTTATTGCATGAAAAACATTTAAGAGGTAGCTTTCCTTCATGCTTACCAACACCTTTAGGAAATCTTCTCACAATAAGTTCTTCAAGCTCCTCAAGATCTCTTTCTTCATCTTCCATCTCTTCCATCTCTTTTTCATATCTAGATACTCTTGTAGAAATTTTTCCCAGATCATATCTCCGCTTCTTGGAAAGAGTATCTTTCAATGCAGATTCAGTCTTAAGAAGAGAGTATCCAAACTCACCCAGCTCAAAAGCATCAATTTACCAATCAGTATGTCTCTTGTCACATTTTTCACAGTCCAGATCTCATCAATAGAAACAAATTTATGTTTGTAAGGAGGCATTAATCTCAACACTTTAGCAACAATCTTAGATTCTTCTATAACTCCACTGACACATCTGATTCCACACACAAGCTCATTCACATTCTTCATAAAAGAGGTAATGTTTTCATCTTCACTCATCTTCAAGTTCTTATATTTACCCTTAAAACTTTGCAACTTAGCAATCTTCACATGACTATCACCTTCATGCAATGTCTCCAACTTTATCCAAATCTCATGAGTAGTCTCTAAGTCCATCATATTAGTCATCTCAGAATCTGACAAGGAACTCAACAATGCTTCCTTAGCTCTAATATTGTATTCTGCTTCCTTTATCTCATCCAGAGTAGTAGGACCATTCAGAGGAACATTCTATACATTCTTAGTAATCTTCCATTACTCTTCTCCAATGCATCTCAAATGATATTGTATCTGTCTTTTCTAGAGAGTGTAATTTGTTCCATCAAATCTTGAAATAAAGAAAAGGTTTCCATCCCGAATCTCCTCAAGCAGTCAAGCTTCTTCAGAGGATCTAGCTTTGATACCAATTGTTGGTAACAATGCAACAAACTAAGAGGGGGGTGAATCAGTTTGCACAAAAACTCACTACAACTTAAACCACAAATTAGGTCTGATAATTAATCATTAAAGCATGGAAGAACACCACATCAATAACAAACATAACACCAAGATTTTTGATGTGGAAAAACTAGTTAAGGAAAAATGATAGTGGAAACCTACCCACAATGAGATAATACCTTCTTAGGAGTAAATGTAAATATTACAATGGGGAATGCACATGCATTCAAGCACACTGCCTAGAGCTCACTACTTAAATAAGAAACCCATAAAGGCTACAAAATTTAGGGAAGACTCACTACCTTATGAAAAGTATCATTGACTTAAAAAACCTTTCGAACAATAATCCAGATGACATGAACTATATTCAAATAAAATCTCCATATGCTTGAGTACAGTTCTAGTTATGAACACAGTCTTCTCTGCAACACTTCTCTTCTCTCCTACACACTTCTGAAAGATTAAATCACTTGTTCACAAATTACACACTCTCAAGAATCACATACATACATATTACATGATTATTACATTCATTTATATATGACATCAACCTATATTACAAGGTCAGCTAAACCCTTAATACAAATTACAAAATAATAACTTTACATGCTACAACAACACATGCAAACCAAAGCAATGTCGGCTAAGACATAGTCTAGACCCAAAAAATCACTGCAAATACACAAAACCTCCAACAATTATGTCTTGATCATCTGCAATACGCTACAACCACCAAGAATGTCATATAACATGAATAGCATCACTAGACAAATAAAATCTTTAATAACGTACACAATAATCAATACGAACCACCAATACGCATAACACACAATCTAGAGATATTCACAAGAAATGTGAATTGTACCACATCAACCTCAATAAGTCATCTTACAAGAATCATCATCATTTATCTACTAGAGCTCAAGAATACCAACATAACTGACTGTCAACCTAAAATATTCCCTTGTGGATTCCAAAATCATGAACCAATCAAATTGTGGACACTCATCAACTTCTATAACTCATCCCACACATCCACAACAAAATATATTACAATTTTAGAGCAATACAGAGCATAAATCAAAATATAGAATAACACGAACAACTAAATAACATCCTCAATACTGAATGCCATAACTTGATCACACCAACATGTGAACCTCTGCAAATGGTAATGAACCATCTACAAACAACATACCATAAACCTTTTAACCTGTGTTAGCTCATTTACAAAACAAAATCATCACACCAAACTAGATCACTGGAATACAAAACAATATATTGACATCAATGACATCACATCATTCTAGCAAACTTCTTAGCAACATCCAACATATCCCTCAAATCGCAACACTTGAATACATATATCCAAAAGATGCCCAACATTCTCTAGACCAATTCTAATAGACATCCTCATTGTTAGGAACAATAACAGCCAACTATACCATTTGAGAAATATAGGACCTACAAACCTAATACTGCAATATACATAGAACATAAAGATTATATCCAAAGCCACAAGACATAATCTTCACATACCAGAGGAATAGAAATCATTCTTCCACTAGGACATTATATACTCTTTCTTTCATACTAACTTTTTTTTAATACCAACCTTCCTATAAAGGGGAAAATTAGGTGACTTAGAAATTGGCAACATAGAAGGAGAAATCACCAAAGAACCTATTTTTGCTTGAGATGGGAGATGCCTTTACATTCAAAAGAGGGGAAAATCCACTAGATTTGGTCACTAATCAGATTATGACTAAATACTAAGTATATTTATTGAAATGGAATGTGTTTGACCCTCTTTTGTAAGCTGGCTAGCTGTATTAAGATTAAGTGGAAGAAATCAAGACAAATCTAAGAAAATAGTGAGTTGTAAAGTCGGGATTTTATTGTGCACCTAGATTTCAGAAGTATGAGATGATTTAGAACTACTCTATGAAAACTGCAAATAGTAGCAAGGATCATGAGCAGGGACCAAGGCACGCCCCCTCTTGTTCCTTCGAAATTTCCGATCGCCAAAAAGGGTTTTTTCATCTTTGTGTCTGGAGCTTATCCCGAGAGTTACAACTAAACACCTATTTTTGTACACATAGAAGAGGAGGAAAATGTGTTGGGAATAGGGGCTTGCCTTTAGGTCAAACCTCGGTTTTGGAATTAACCAAGTGGTTGAAATAATGTAATTGAAATGACTGAAAGTAGAAATCCTTTTCTTTGAGGGGATGTTGAATTGATTGAAAATGAAATGCTTATACCTTTTTGTGAAGTTTTGATTGTCTCCACATGGAATTAGGACTTCATGAAGTATAATGATGATCTCCTCTTCAATGCTTGAAACCTTGACTTTATTTCTGCTCCAAATATCGAAGGAAGACTGACAATGCTCAATTTCTCTCAAATTCTTGAATGCTTGATCTCTTGGATGCCTGAAGACCTCTTATGTGTGCATGACCCTTTAAATGAGTGGGGAAATCCCTCTTATATACTTGCATAAAGGGAAAATGAATTAATTTTCCAATATGAGCCGACATGCAGGGGATTTTCCTGCTCAAATTTGAGATAGGTCAGGTGGTTCAAAATAGGTCACCATTAGGGTGGAGCAGGGTGCCATTCCCTACTCCTACCCCATTTTGAGGCAACATCAAGGTGGCAATGAGGTGCAACTTTGAGCTAGGTGGTATTTATGACTTATATGAGCATAATCAGGTCTCTAATTAGGTCAAGGGGGGCAAACACTAAGGCAAAGACCCAAATGTGATAAAAAATTGCAATGGGTACAATTTTAGGATGCTACATTTAACCCCTACTTTAGCAGGAGTATGAGCTTATGCAAATACTCACAGTAAAGTACAAGGAGATCAGATTGAAAGACTTTCACCACATCAAAGAGGAAAGACATAGCAAGCCCCTAGTGGACTTTAGGATCTTATGACTTCAATGACAAGATAAAAGGGAAGATTATGAGAGAGAAAGAGAGAACCATGACTACAACTAGTAAGGTTCTATTACTATAAGTCATGAAAAGAAAAATATAAAAAATTACAAGGCAAAGACAAATTTTTCTAACTTTAACTATCAAGAGAGATAGAATCATGAGTGGAGTGTATGCCCCCACGCTAAAGTGATTGCACATGCCTTGTTGGGAGAAATTCATTTAAGGTAGGATACATCCAAAAAGACAAGCACGCTATCAAAATAATTTATCCCCCAAGAGAGGAAAGATCAAGGATAATGAGCACAAAACATAAATCACGGGATGGCTTCACCTAACTTTGGAGTCGGTATTCTTTTTATGATAACTCATGTATATCATATATATATATGTATGCATATAATTATCCTCATCCCCCTAAGATCGGAAACCACCATGGAAGAAGGGAATACATGTGTCATTTGAGTCAATATGGAAGAGACCAAAAGAGATCTCAATGCTTTGCATCATCCTCAAGTAGATAACACTGGGGACAACAAAATGAAGAATAGGGAAACAAATAGAAGAAGGATGAAAAATAAGAAACATAGGAGAGAGAAAGAGAATCCATGGTGCTAATGAAGCTAATCAAGCATGCCATCCTCCCCGTGATCTTGTTGATCATTGTTTTGGGAAGGTGGACAACACAAAAGAGGAGCCACATCGAGCATAGTAGATGGAGCTATCACAGGTTTGAAACAACAACCATGCTCTAAGGATGAGTCACTTTATTCGTTACTAGGAGCTAGGATTAGTGCTTTTGAAAAATTTGCAGATAAATCATTGTCATTATCAACATATTCATATTCATCATTAGAAATATTAGTATCAAAATTTTCATCATTAACAACATTTTCACTCATTTATTCATTAGGATTAATATAACTAGGAGCTCTAATATGAATAGAACTTGAACCATCATTTGACTTAATAAATTTGTTTAGAAGAAAATGGACTCATGTCAACAGTTGGTGTTTTAGGAGAACAAATGGTTTGGGAAGAAACTTCACAAGCTCTAGCACAACATCTCCATCGGTGTTATCTCGCACAATGGTTTCGTCTAGTTTTGGCCAAAAGTTGAGAGGGTTTAGGTTCATTAAGTATAGGTTTATTCTCTTCTTTTAGGAAAGGATGAATGGGTTGAGGTTTTTTAAGTTGAACAATAGGAGAGGCCGGTCACTTCTATTTGTAAGATAAAGGAGGAGGAACCACACCATATAAAGAAGGAATGGGAGGTGTAGGAAGGAGACTGGGTCCATCATAAGGAGGAGGAATAGGTCTATCCTCAGAAGGAATAGCTTGACACTTTGGAGGAAGAGCATTTTTATCCTTGGGAGGAAGAATGGACTCATAATTAGGAGAACGAATAGATTCTTTCTTAGGAAGAAGAATATCTCTTTCCTTAGGATAAATGATACTCTTCTCTTTAGGGAAAGGAATAGGTGCCTCTTTGGGAAGAAGATTATTTATTTCCTTAGGAGGAAAAATAATCTAATCATCAATAAGGCCTATATGATCATCAAGAGGAATGCTAAGTATTGGATTTCTAGGTTTACTCAATGACAAAATCATCTCATTTTCTCAATTTTGCTATGATTTAAAGAGAGGATCACTTCTAGGTTGAAGAGGTTGAAATTGTTCACACTAAAAAATAATCAAGACAAATATCTCCATGCCTCATTGTAGGTTGATATATGTTGTGATTAACAATTATTATTTTATCATTATGAGGAAATTTCAAATACTTATGAATGGTATAAGTGATCACTTTCATGGAAGAGAGCTAAGAATATTCCAACTTCACACAAAATTGATCAGATGTAGGAATGATAACAAATTTAACATCTAAACATTTAGTACCAACATCAATAGGAAGTGTTATAAAACCAATATTAGGACAAGAGAAGCCATCAAAAACTTTAACTACCACATCGGTATCATCATATATCACTTGATGCAATTGCAGAGTATAAAGAAATTCTTCATTTATCACATTAACCATGCAAGCGGGATCAATAAGAACTCCTATAGAAGGTATACCTTTCATTTTTGCACTTACATAAAGTGGGCCATGAGGTGCTTTAATGGTCTCACTAGGATAAATTGTGATGCACAAGTCCTTATGAGGTTCTTGTTGATCTACAAGGTTCACCACATTATTAGATTCAAGGCCAACATCATTGGGAGATAAAGAAAGATAATCAGTCTCAATCACATTAGTGGAATGGTATGGTAAAGGATCAGTAAAAATATGAACATTTTGATTAGGAGCTACGAATTTGTTTCCTTTATCATTCACACTTTCCACAAATATGGAATTGTTATCAATCAAGTCTTGAATCTTACTTCTAAATGGAAAATACTTTTTAGTCTCATGAACAGGTAGACGGTGATATTGACAAAAGGATTTAGTGTCAAAGTAAGCTGAAGTTGTCTTAGATGGATCAATTGGTTTGATTGGGGAAAGTTTTAACACATTCCTTTGTGTAGCGTCATAAATTGTACACCCTTGCTAGGGTGGTACAATTCTATGCTTAGTTTAGTACCCGCCTTAGTGAGTTTGCATCTTGCATTGTAATTTCCCTTTTAGCATTTCAATAATTAATTTGATTAAATCTAAAGTCATATTTCATCACTCCCCACATAATTAAATTGGGCCCTTTACCCTAAGTGTGCCCCTTTTTATTTTATTCCTTCAATAAATCATTAAATCATAAACCCTAATTATGTCTTATTTTGACCTTTAAGACCCGATTTCACACATCAAAAAATCTCAAAATCAGCTGTAACTTTGGGATTCACTCTAATATTATCATATCTAATGGCCCTAAAAATTTGGTGAAAAGTTGGTCAGATCAGGTGCAAGTTGCACCTAGTCTCGAACAATTTTCTTGAAATTTTGAGAGCATAATTCTATGATATTGTAGTTTCATAAATTATGACTCTTGTAATTTTTGACCACATTAGGGTCCTCACACATGCAAACTGAATCCCTAAGCCTAGTCAGAGACTGAAGACTTGCTCACCCCCTAAAAACTACATCTCTCTTTCCCTCCACATTGCCTGAACTACATCCTGTCCTGGAAAAAAGGGCAGGACATGGGCCCATGCTCCTATCCCTGCCCTATTTGAGGTAGGAACCTTCAAATTGTGCTTTGGTGGTTGTGCATTGAGTGGGAAAACTCCCCGAATGTCATCTTGTGACAGAAAATGAGATCAATAACCCTAATTGACAAGTATATAAGATGCATTTGTCTTCTCATTTTCATAAGTGATAAGGTTCAGATACACGAGATCACGCATTCAAGCATCCCTTTCAAGAATTGAGAATCTCAAGTCTCCCTTCAAGGTTAGGTAGTGTATTCAAGTCAAGGACTTAACCATTGAAGAGGAGGTCCATTCCAACATTCAACTTCATACAAGCAATTCTATCAACATTTCTACCACAACCTCCCTTGAGGTGATTTACATTTCAGTCTTTCATTTACATTTACTTGCAAGTACTTTCTTCCTCATTTGGTTAATTCCAAAACTAGGGTTTGACCTAAAGGCAAACCCCCAATCCCAACCCCTTTTCCTCTCTTTTATGTGTGTAGTTTGTAGGTGTGCAGGTATATTTTTAGATTTGGACTCCATTTGCAGAGGCGGGAAAACCCTTTGTCTTGTGTATTTTTCAGAGGAAAATGTACATTTTCACCATGGTTTGGGTAACTTTTCCTCAAATTCACAAGGCAGCTTCATCTCGACATATTATTGCCAGCTCCAAGTGCACAACTTCATACTACTCTTCTATCTTGAGTTATAATCAGATCTTTGTCACTTTTCCAATTAGTCATAATATTCAATTCAATTCAATTCAATGTTATTCAAGAAAAGGGGATTAACTTACCATTCTCATATCATTTCACTCATAATTCAATCTCCTTCTTTAGAGGTTGAATCTAGTGCATTTTCCCCCCTCTTCTAATGTAATGTGTGAAAAGTGTTTGAAGGGAAATCCGAAGTGAAACTTTCATCTCTCCTCGGAGGGAAGAAAATATTTCTTCTAGATCTCTCATTCACCATTTTTCACCCAACATTATATTTTGGTGAACCCGACGTCTTGTATGCTTTCCTTTGAACACAATTGCAAGTTTAATTTTTTTGTAGACTTACTGATTAATTCATTAAAAACCCTAGTTTTTTTTTTCAAATTGGAATTGAACTTGTTCTTTGAAAAAAAAATGGCCTCTGAAAATTGCTTTGTTTGTCAAATTCAATTTCCTCATTGTCTTGTTCAATTTGCAAAATCAAATTTATAAAATTAAGTGGGGTAAGTGCACAAATATGGTGGTCAAAAAGGGGGGTATAAGTGGACACTTTTTTTTTGAAATCAGGGGAACCTGAACTTGGAGGCAAAATTTGAAAGTCATCCTCTCAAGATATGAAGATAATTAAAGAACAAATATAGTAGTACTCTGAATCTAGTTTCCAAACTACTAAATTTTTTTAAAATTGGATAAGATTAAGGGGGTCAAATCCTTCGCGCACAAAAACAAACCCTGATTTTTTTAGAAAAACATAACATAGTGTCTATCGTGCGCATCAAAAAAGTCATATTTAGATTTAGTATTTTGACAAATCCTTTGGCAGAAAGATAGTTAAGAGTGAGTACTAGAATACGTGTATTTTGTTGTAATTTTTTCTTGAGTATTTTTTTTAAATGATTTTTCCGATAGAGCACATCTTAAAAATTAGGTACCTGTTCGTGCGCGAAGCATAAGTTGCACTAAAAAAATAGAAAATGCAATTTTTTTTTAAAAATTGTAAAGAATCAAGTTCACTACAATAATATATATTTTTTTTAAAAAATTTGGATAATTATATTAAAAGTTATTAAAAAAATGGTGCGCGTATGTCTGTGAGAACTATGGAGACACTGGTAAAAGAAATTCAATAATAATATGTTATTGTTGTTCAAATTTGAAAAAAACATATATGGTTAGAAAGTTCAGAAGTTGGGTGAAAATATGGTGGAAATTTTAGAAATACACACTTGATGATGTCTAAACCTGATGATGACAAAGTCAAGAAACCAAGTTGATAAAATAAAACACACCAAAAAGGAGGGAAATGGAGGGAAATCAAACTTCCAAACCATAGCTTTGTCATCCAGGCCTACTTCCAAGCCTAAACAGACAAAAGCGCATACGGGGGTACCTATGGTATAAAAAGCGCGTATGAGGTACTTATGGTGTAAGAAGTGCAAACGTTCTACCTTAACTATAAAAAGTGCGTACGCACTATTTTTACTATAAAAAGCATGTACGTGCTATTTTTACTATAAATTATGCGTACGGGCTAAGTTTGTTTAAATTTTGGGAGTGTGTATAATATGCTACTGTATATATATATATAATATGTGTATATACATATAATATATAATTTATATATAATATAAAAATATATATATATATATATATATATAATATATTAAATATATATACACACATATGTGTGTGTGTATGTGTATTGTCTCCCTCTCTCCCCCTCTCAAGTGCGTACAATGTCTCTCTCTCTCTCTCTCTCTCTCTCTCTCTCTCTCTCTCTCTCTCTCTCTCTCTCTCCCTCTCTCCCTCTCCCTCCCTCCCCCTCTCTCTCTCCCTCCCTCTCCCTCTCTCCTCTTCTCCCTTCCTCCATACCCTCTCTCTCTCTCTCTCTCTCTCTCTCTCTCTCTCTCTCTCTCTCTCTCTCTCTCTCTCTCTCTCTCTCTCTCTCTCTCTCTCTCTCTCTCTCTCTCTCACTCACTCTCTCTCTCCCTCTCCAATATATTTTCTTGTTTTTTTTGCATATATATAAGGTGATAAGAAGATTGACAAGGTGGTTGGTTTTCTTGTTTTTTTTAAAGAAGATAGGATATAAAGTAGAACGTTTGAAGAAAATGAATGTACTAGTTTCTTTGGATCATGTGGATGTATTGGTTGGATAATATTTATGGGTTGTATGGTGTACTAAGGGGTCATATGGTGTATTATGACCCCTTAGGTGTTGTTATGGGTCATATGGTGTTCTATGATCCCTTAGGACACCATATGACCCCTTAGGACTCCGTATGGTGTTGTTATGGGTCATATGGTGTCCTAAAGGGTCATATGGTATTCTATGACCCCTTGCATGTCATTAGAGGTCATATTGTTTCCTAAGAGGTCATATGGTGTCCTATGACCACTTAAGACACCATATGACCCCTTAACACACCATACGACCCATAACAACACCATATAGGGTCCTAAGGGGTCATATGATGCCATATGACCCCTAAGGACACCATACAACCCATAACAACACCATATGGTGTCCTAAAGGGTCATTTGGTGTTTTATGACCCCTTAAGACACTATTTGGTGTCATTATAGGTCCTATGGTGTACTAAGGGATCATATAGTGTCATATGACCCCTTATGATACCATATGACCCCTTAGATATTGTTAGGGGTCGTATTATGTTCTAAGGGTCATATGGTGTCCTATGACCCATTAGGACACCATATGGTATTGTTATGTGTCTCATGTTGTCATATGACCCCTAGGACACCTTATGACCACTTAGTACACCATATAGTGTCATTAAGGGTCATATGGTGTCCTAAGGGGTCATATGGTCTCCTACGACCCCTTAGGACTCCATATGGTGTCATTATGGGTCGTTTGGTGTCCTAAGAGGTCATATAGTGTTTTATGACCCCTTAGGACACCATTTGGTGTCATTATGGGTTGTATGGTGTGCTAAGGGGTCATATGGTGTCTTATGACCCCTTAGGACTCCATATGACCTCTTACGTGCCGTTATGGGTCATATGGTGTCCTAATGGGTTATATGGTATTTTATGATCCCTTAGGACACCATATGATCCCTTAGGAATCCATATGGTGTCGTTATGGGTTGTATGGTGTCCTAAGGGGTCATATGGTATTCTATGAGCTCTTAGGACACCATATGATTCCTTAGGTGTCATTAGAGGTCATATTGTTTCTTAAGAGGTCATATGGTGTCTTATGGCCCCTTAGGACACCATATGACCCCTTAAGACACCATACGACCCATAATGATATCATATGGTGTCCTAAGGGGTCATAGGATGCCATTTGACCCCTCAAGATACCATACGACCCATAACAACACCATATGGTACCCTAAAGGGTCATTTGGTGTTTTGTGAACCCTTAGGACACTATTTGGCGTCATTATAGGTCCTATGGTGTGCTAAGGGATCATATAGTGTCCTATGACCCCTTAGATGTTGTTAGGGGTTGTATTATGTTCTAAGGTACATATGGTGTCCTATGACCCATTAAGACACCATATGGTATCGTTATGTGTCTCATGTTGTCGTATGACCCCTAGGACACCTTATGAGCACTTAGGACACTATATGGTGTCATTAGGGGTCATATGGTGTCCTAAGGGGTCATATGGTCTCCTACGACCCCTTAAGACTCCATATGATGTCATTATGGATCGTCTGGTGTCCTAAGAGGTCATATAGTGTTTTATGACCCCTTAGGATACATTTGGTATCATTATGGGTTGTATGGTGTGCTAAGGGGTCATATGGTGTCTTATGACCCCTTAGGACTCCATATGACCTCTTACATGTTGTTATGGGTCATATAGTGTGCTAACGGGTCATATGGTATTCTATGATCCCTTAGCACACCATATGATCCCTTAGGACTCCATATGGTGTCGTTATGGGTCGTATGGTGTCCTAAGGGGTCATATGGTATTCTATGACCTCTTGGGACACCATATGATCCCTTAGGTGTCATTAGAGGTCATATTGTTTCTTAAGAGGTCATATGGTGTCCTATGACCCCTTAGGACACCATATGACCCCTTAAGACACCATATGATGCATAATGACATCATATGGTGTCCTAAGGGGTCATATGATGCCATATGACCCCTCAAGATACCATACACCCCATAACAACACCATATGGTGCCCTAAAGTGTCATATGGTGTTCTATGACCCATTAGGATACTATTTGGCATCATTATAGGTCCTATGGTGTTCTAATAGATCATATAGTGTCATATGACCCCTTAGGATACCATATGAGCCCTTAGATGTTTTTAGATGTCGTATTGTGTTCTAAGGTTCATATGGTTTCCTATGAGCTATTAGGACACCATACGGTATCTTTATGTGTCTTATGCTTTTGTATGACCTGTAGGATACCTTATGACCACTTATGACACCATATGGTGTCATTAGGGGTCATATGGTGTCCTAAGGGGTCATATGGTTTCCTACAACCCCTTAGGATACTATTTGACCCCTTAGGACTCCATATGGTGTCATTATGGGTCGTATGGTGTCCTAAGAGGACATATAGTGTTCTATGACCCCTTAGGACACCATTTGGTGTTATTGTGGGTTGTATGGAGTGTTAGGGGGTCATATGGTGTCTTATAACCCCTTAGGACTACATATGACCTCTTACGTGTTCTAATGGGTCATATGGTGTTCTATGATCCCTTAGGACACCATATGATACCTTGGACTCCATATGGTGTCATTATGGGTCATATGGTGTCCTAAAGGGTCATATGGTATTCTATGACCTCCTATGACACCATATGATCCCTTTGATGTCATTAGAGGTCATATTGTTTCCTAAGAGGTCATATGGTGTCCTGTGACCCCTTAGGACACCATATGACCCCTTAAGACACCATACGAACCATAACGACATCATATGGTGTCCTAAGGGGTCATAGGATGCCATATGACCCCTTAGGATACCATACGACCCATAAAACCACCATATGGTGCCCAAAAGGATCATATGGTGTTCTATGACCCTTTAGGACACTATTTGGCATCATTATAGGTCTTATAGTATTCTAAGGAATCATATAGTGTTGTATGACCCCTTAGATGTTGTTAGGGGTCGTATTATGTTCTAAGGGTCATATTGTTATGTTTCTTATGGTGTGGTATAACCCCTAAGACACCTTATGACCACTTAGGACACCATATAGTGTCATTAGAGGTCATATGGTGTCCTAAGGGGTCATATGGTCTCCAACCCCTTAGGACACTATTTGACCTCTTAGGACTCCATATGGTGTCGTTATCAGTCGTATGGTGTCCTTAGAGGTCTATAGTGTTTTATGACCCCTTAGGATACCATTTGGTGTCATTATACATCGTATGGTGTGCTAAGGGGTCATATGGTGTCTTGTGACCCCTTAGGACTTTATATGACCTCTTATGTATCGTTATGGATCATATGGTGTCCTAAGGAGTCATATGGTGTCCTATGACCCCTTAGGACACATGCATGGATCCCTAGGATACCATATGACCCCTGAGAATACCTTTTGACCCTAGAGAGGGATAGAGGGGGAGAAGAGGGAGGAAATGGGAGAGAGATACACCTAAGAGAGGAGGAGAGTGAGAAGAGAGATAGAGACTGAGAGAGAGAGAGAGAGAGAGAGAGAGAGAGAGAGAGAGAGAGAGAGAGAGAGAGAGAGAGAGAGAGAGAGAGAGAGAGAGAGAGAGAGAGAGAGAGTGGGGGGGGAGGTATAGAGAGATATAAGAGGTGGATAGATAGATTGGGAGAGAAATAGAGACCTAGGAGGTGAAGGGAGGAAAGGTGAGAGAGAGAGAAAGAGAGGGTGAGAGATAGAGAGAGTCTGAGTGAGAGAGAGAGAGGGAGAGAGTGAGAAAGAGAGGTAATGAGAAAGGGAAAGAGGGAGGGAGAGGGGAGAGGAAGAGAATGAGAGAGAGACACCTGAGAGAAGGAGAGAGTGAGATAGAGCGAACAAGGATGAGATGGAGAGGCTTCAAAGAGATAGAGAGTGAAAAATAGAAAGGGAGGTGGGGAGGTAGGGAGAGAGTGGGAAAGAGATACACTTGATAGAGGAGGAGAGTGAGATAGAGAGATAGAGAGATAGAGGTAGATAGGGAGAGAGACTTGAGAGAGAGAGAGAGAGAGAGAGAGAGAGAGAGAGAGAGAGTGATAGAGAGAAGGAGAGAGACTTGAGAGAAAGAGAAATGGAGCGAGAGGGGGAGAGAGAAAGAGAGTTAGAGGGAAATAAATACTTGACAAAGGAAGAGAAAGGGAGGAGGAGGGAGAGGGAGAGAATGAGAGAGAGAGAGACACTTAAGAGAGGGGGAGAGAATGAGAGATAGAGATATTTGAGAGAGGGAGAGAAAGAGAGGGATATATGAAAGAGAGAAAGAGGGTGAGGGAGATGAGAAAGAGATGGAGAGATACTTGAGAGAGGGAAGAAAGTAGTGAGGGAGATGCGTAAGAGACAAAAAGGTAAGGGTTAAGGAAGAGAGAGAGGGAATATAGGGAAGAGATGAGAGACATAATATTGATATGAGCATGCTGATTACTGAAATTTGACTAAGTCTGAAATTTATAAGAGTACTCAAAAAACTAGAATCTGCATTATAACTCTTAGAGATCTGGAACCACTCTCAAACATCTTAACAATATATACCTAAAATATAACTTAAAGTCACTTATACTTAAATGTTATATTTTATGTATATATCCTACTGAAAAACCTAATGGAATGCTACGTGAATTGCATTTTATTGACAGACAGAACCGTGTACGCGATTTTAGTTTTTAAACCGCGTATGCGGTTAGTATGTTTTAAACTATGCACGCGGTTTAGCTTTGGTTAGGCTCGGCAAAACGAGTGTAAACGCGTATAGGGTTCTTTAAATTTGAAATACCCCATACGTGTTTTGGTGTTTTTCATATGTTTTTTTTGGTGTGTCCAATTTTATGACCACCATCTTTGTGCACTTACCTAGTGGTTAATTGTTCAAACCCTAGTTTTTAAAATTCATCTTGAACTTGTGTAAAAATTGAATTTCCATTTAATTTTCAGATTTGTGACTGTTTTCTTATTTTTCTTCATTCCTACAATTCAAATTTTCAATTTCCCTCTTCTTTTCAAAATTCAAATTTCAAAAATTGAATGGTTAGGTCATAAAACCTTAATTTTCAAATTTAATTGGATTTTGTATAAATTTCAATCAATTTCATTCAAATTCATATTTCTAAACATTTTCCAAGGTGTCCCTATCCATTAGGTTTGACCTTTTTCAAATTTGCAATTCAATTCATCTTTTTCTTCAAAACCCTAATAGGGTCCTATTTTCACATTGGAAGCTTAATTTCTCCTATCTAGAAGTCATAAAATTCTCCAATTTTTTTGGGTTATCTTTAAAATCATCATAATATTCTTCCTTCAATCCTTTTGAAAAAAGTTGGTCGGACCGCGTGCACTTTCGCCACAGTCCTCGACTTTTTTCCCGAAATTTTGAGAGACTGTTATGACTATATTTAATAACCCAAATCTAGAAGATTGGCTTCTTTTGTCAATTTTGGATACCTCTAAAATAAAAAATATCTCCAAAATTCAACATTTTAAATTAATTTTTTTTTTTTTTAAATTAAGAGGTTAATTATAATCTACCCTGATCTTAAAAATTTTGTTTAAAATTAAGTGGTATCCCCTTGGCCCTAGTTTTAAAATTCCAATTTCCTTTGATTTATTATAAATTTTTTTTTTTGGAAATTATTGTGGTATTATCTTCCTCCAACAAAGTTCAATCTTTTAATCATTATTTTCTTAAATTTGGCATCACTCAATTTTATAAGCTTTGTTCCTATAATTCAAAATTCAAAATTCAAAATTAAAATTTTCCCTCTAGTGCATGAGTTTTACCACCATTAGTCTTACCTATACTATACACTCTGGTCATATTCTTCTTCTTGATACTTAGAGTTACTTAGTGCACTTTGTTTCGCTTTGTAATCCTTTGTATCCTTGCTTTCATGACTCATAGTGAGGGGAGCCTTGCTACTTGCAGTCATGGTTTTGCCCTTCTCGATCTTCCCTTTTACTTTATCGATTGAAGTCATAAGATCCTAAGTCCATTATGGGCTTGGTGCATCTTGCCTCCTTGACATGGTAGAAGTCTTTCAATCTTGTTTCCTTGTACTTTACCGACAGTATTAGCATACGCTCATACTCCTGCTAAAGTGGGGGCTAAATGTAGCATCATAAAATTGCAACCCTTTCAATTTTCGACCACATTAGGGTCCTCATGCATGCAAACCGAATCCCTAAGCCTGATCGGAGATAGGAGACTTTCTCAGCCCCTGAAAACTACATCATTCTTTCCCTCCACACTGCCTAAACTGCATCCTATCCTAGAAAAAAGGGTAGGACAGGGGCGTGGCACCCCTATCCCTACCCTATTTTGGGGTAAGACCCTTCAAATTTTGCTTTGGCGGTTGTGCATTGAGCGAGAAAACTCCCCTAGTGTCGGCCTGTGATGAAAAATCAGATCAGTAACCCTAATTGACAAGTATATAAGTTTCATTTGTCTTCTCATTTGCACAAGTGATAAGGTTTGGATACATGAGATCACACATTGAAGCATTCAAGCATCCCTTTCAAGCATTGAGCATCTCAAGTCTCCCTTCAAGGCTAGGTGTTGTATTTAAGTCAAGGATTCAAGCATTGAAGAGGAGGTCCATTCCAACATTCAACTTCATACAAGCAATTCTATCAACATTTCTACCACAACCTCCATTGAGGTGATTTACATTTTAGATTTTCATTTTCATTTACTTGCAAGTACTTTCTTTCATCATTTGGTTAATTCCAAAACTGGGGTTTGACCTAAAGGCAAACCCCCAATCCCAACCCCTTTTCCTCTCTTTTCTGTGTGTAGGTTGCAGGTGCACAGCTGTATTTTCAGATTTGGAGTCCATTTGCAGAAACGGAAAATCCCTTTTCGTCTCATAGATTTTTCAAAGGATAGTGTACAGTTTTGCCATGGTTTGGGAAATTTTTCCTCAAATTCACAAGGTAACTTCATCTCGACATATTATTGCTAGATCTAGTTGCACAACTTCATCCTATGCTTCTATCTCGAGTTATAATTAGATCTTTTTCTCTTTTCAACTTACTCATAATACGCAATTCAATTCAATTAAATCCTATTCAAGAAGAGGGGATTAACTTACCATTCTCATATCATTTCACTCAGAATTTGATCTCCTTCTTTAAAGGTTGAATCTAGTGTATTTTTCCCCCTCTTCCAATGTAATGTGTGAAAAGTGTTTGAAGGGAAATCCAAAGTGAAACTTTCATCTCGCCTTGGAGGGAAGAAAAACTTTCCTCTAGATCTCTCATTCACCATTTTTCACCCTACATTACATATATTATAATGCTTAACCCCAAAAAATTGGCGAAAAATTCAATCTCTAAGTTGGCCTAAAGCCGAAATTAAGATCTAAAGTTTCATACATAAGAGCTCTCTTTCTCCATTCTAAGGCCTAAGGAAAAACTAAAAACTGATGCAAGAAGCAAGCAATCAAGTTGGAGAAATTTTGAAGGAGCCTTATATGTAGTTAAAGAGAATCTATGTGGAGTCTTCAACAACATTCATCAAGAATTTATCAAGTATTCATCAAGCATTCATCATCAATTAGGAGCTTTGAAGACATTGAAGAATAATAGGAGATCAAGTGGCTTATATCTCTCCCTTGGGGATTCGTATGGTTTCATGTTATTTTCATGTCCTTGTATGAGCTTCTTTACACTCATTTTCACATTTAGATTCACTCTTTACATCATTTAGTATATTTGATTTAAGGCATTCTCATTTACATTTACAAGCATTTAGGGTTTACTCTCCAAAGCGTAGGGTAGCTCTAGTTTCTTATCTTTCTCATTTAGGATCTTTCATAGACACAAGGTTATAGCACACACATTTTCAATACATTATCAACTATTTGTTGAGGTGGAAATCACTAAAATAGGGGTTTTACTAAGGAAAAACCCTACATAGCCACCCAAAACCTTATTTTTTCAGCTATAGGTGCAAGTATAGGTACCTGAAAGACTTCCAAGATCACTGAAAGGTACAAGGACAATTGAAAGCCTCATATTTTACCAAAACCATTAGGGACAAGGACACGGCACCTTGTTCCTACCTAAGATACGGGCGTGGTGCCTTGGTCCCTCCACTTTCAGGTAATTTTCAACAGGTTGGTGTCTTAGGACCTTCAGCTTGCAGTCTCTCAATTGCAACTTCCTATCAGACAAAACAGGACCAAAGCATGGCACTCCTATCCAAGTCAATTTAGCTCCTTTTTGAACATTAGGTACATATTTGAATTCCTCCCCCTTTTCTGCTCTCAATATCTCAGTTTCAGATATGCAAGTCTCTATAATTTTTGTTTATGTACACTTCATTGTTTATCTCCTAGCATAGTTCATCATTACATTAAATTGAGCATATCTTTCCTTCATTTACAACAAGAGGAATAGAAACCCTAAGATATAATCTTTGGCTTTCTTTTTTTCACAAGAATTAGCCAAAGTGAGATATCTCCCTAGGCTCTTTCATATTCCCATTGTGTTAGAAAAGGTGGGATTAGGTCCTAGGCACCCGGTGTCGCTTTTTCCCCTCCACACTTTGTAATAATTGAGACATAATGCTATGCAAAGGATCATTCAAAGGAGTAAATTATTTTTCTCTTTTAAAGTATTTAGACAAAGGAGGTACACCTGTAGTGGTTGTTATGTGAGTGTTGTTGTTGTCATTTAATTTAATGAATCCTTTGTTTGGTTTGAACTTCACAATGATTATTGAGCACTATCACCCTTATCACTCAGAGCCATGGAAGGAGATTTATCCTATTGACTCACAGTCAGTTGATAATTGTGAAGTACTATGCACAATTGTGGAAAGGAAGTAAGCTCAGTTAAGAGAAGTTTATCCCTAATTTATTTTTGCAAAATTAGCAATAAATATTCTTTGAATATCTTGATCAGGCATAGGAAAAGAAATCTAAGAATACAAATGATTATAGCTACTAATAAAATTAGTCACTTTTTCTTTAAGACCTTGTTTACAATACATCAAATCAGTCAAAGTAATTTTAGGACCAACGTTATTGTGAAATTATTGAATAAAACCATTAACCAATTGTTGAAAAGAGGTAATGTAATAAGGAGGAAAAGAACAATACCATTTCAAACCTTTATACCTTAATGTTCTAGTAAATAATTTTTCTAACAATATTTGATCATGAGCAAACTCACTACACAAAGTTTGGAATATTTTAACATGAGTTAAGGGATCACCTTTTCCATAATAAAGCTCCAACTGAGGGACTTCTACATGTTTGAGAGGGGAAACTCTAATAATGTCATTGGATAATGGGATCGCTACATCAAATGTGGACACATTATAATTATATTGGTTCATAGAAGCTATTTGTTGTTGTAAGGAGGAAACTGTTTGAGCTAAACTATTGATGGTAGCTTCAATAGAAGGATTGAAATTAGAAATGTTGTGTTGAAAGGGAGGAGTAATATTATTAAATGAAGGAAGAGATTGAGAATAAGGAGGTGGGACACTATGGTAGATAGGTAATGGAGAAGATTGGGTAACAAATAGAATACTCATAGGAGGAATGAAAGAATTCTGATTGAAGGAATTTCTCCCTTGACTAAAATTTATAGGTGGTGAAGGTGATTGGGTAACAAGGGGAACACTCATGGTAGAAGGAATGAAAGAAGAGGTATTTTCTCGATGACTAAAACTTGTAGGTATGACATTTTGTGTAGGGGTAGCTATGATGTTTGATGTAAAGGTGGGAACACTAGCCATAGGAGTTGTCAAAGGAATGGAATGATTAACTTGACTAAGAGGTTGTGTAAAATGTAGGGCTTCAACATAACTCTTAATGGGCATGCATAATATTAGAATCAACAATATGAGAAATACCACACAAGATATCAACACATTGTTTATCACTTTGAATCATTGTTTTTAATCCTAGAGTCAATGGGAGAGCCTCACTTTTTGGGTATTCTTGACTCATCCATTGTTGAAGATTGTCCATCTTCGCCAATTGGTCAACACATACCCTAGTTAGTGATTCCTCATCATTATGAAAATTATCAAGAGGATAAATGGGGATATCTTTAGGATTGGAAGACCACCAATATCCTCATTGAAAAAGCTAGCCAAATTAGGCTTCATCTCCTCGATAATTAAACCTTGGGAAGCCTTAATTCTATAACTTCTTCTTACGGTGATACTATAGGTAGGACTAATAGTAGTAAAACTCATGCACTAAGGGAGGGAAGTTCAAAATTTGAAT
The DNA here is from genome assembly GCF_030272615.1 of Cryptomeria japonica. Lineage (NCBI taxonomy): Eukaryota > Viridiplantae > Streptophyta > Pinopsida > Cupressales > Cupressaceae > Cryptomeria > Cryptomeria japonica. The sequence continues at coordinate 812,555,986 of NC_081414.1, read as the reverse complement.
TTTGCAATCTAAGTTGCAGAGTAATTGAACTATGCAAAATTCTAGAAAGAAATGAAGCAATCTCCTAGGAAATCAAAAATAAAAATTATCCACAAGAGACCAAATTTTAAAATTAAGGCCTAATGAAAATAACCTCTTAATTTTAAAATTGAAAATGAAAAGGAGGGAAGATTTAAATTTTAAATTAGGGTTTTCCAAAAGTAACCTCTTAATTTTTAAATTTTGAAATGTTGAAATATTGAAGAAATCAATTTAATTTTAAAAATTAGGGTGTATGTAATTAACCGCTTAATTTAAAAATTAGATTGCTTTCGACCTTATGGTGACCTAAAATCAATAAAATTTCACAAATCTCTAGAATTGAACAATAAAATATAGTCAAAACAGGCTCTCAAAATTTGGGGAGAAAAAGCTGGGACTAGGTAGCCAGGTACTTGGTCCAACCAACTTTATACCAAATTTTTCAGGTAAGCAAGATATATTGATTTTAATGAAAATTCGAAAAGGATATGGAAATTGGAGATGTCTAGATATGCAAATTTTGGAAGGATATGAAAATTGGAGAGGTCTAGATATGCAAATTCTAGAAGGATATGGGAATTGGAGATGTCAAAATAGGACACACTTAGGATATGTAATGAGATGATTAATTGAAGGAAGGGAAAAAAAAAAGGCACATTTAATTTTAAGGGACAACTTTTATGATGTTTAGAATAACAAAAGAAAGCTTTAGATTGATTAAATGCTTAAAGAAAAACTAGAAATTGCACAAGATTAATTTAAATTTAAAAATTAAGTTTGTTGCATTAACTGCTTAATTTAAAAAATTAGAATTTTGCAAGGTGGGAATATGAATTTAGAAATTGAAGCAATAACTTAAATTTTAAAATTAATTCAAGATCGACACAATCGACAAGTTCAATTTTAAAATTAAAACTAGTTTTTTTGCTTTAACTACTTAATTTTTGAAATTTTGTTAAAAATTGAACATGTAAATAAAAAAATGAATTATAAAATTGAAGAGTTCTTAGATCTGAAAAAATTAATCCAATTTAGATAAATCACAAGCTCAATTTTGAATCTAAAAATTAGGGTTTTTCTGATTTTAACCTCTAAATTGTTTTAAATTGCAAGGAAATTAAACTTGCAATTGAAAATTTGAATTGTAAATCGCATAACACTCAGAGCTAAAAATGAAAATTAGAAGTAAGGATAAGACACATCAGGTTCACAAAAATGTAAAGGGGAAAATTAGGTGACTTGGCGATTTGCAACATAAAAGGAGAAATCACCAAATCACCTATTTTTGCTTGAGATGGGAGATGCCTTTACATTCAAAAGAGGGAAAATTCACTAGATTCAGTCACTAATCAAATTAGGATTGAATACTAAGTAGATTGATTGAAATGGAATGTGTTTGAACCTCTTTTCTAAGTTGAATAGTTGTATTAAGATTTAGTGCGAGAAATGAAGACAAGTCTGAGTAAACAGTGAGTTTTAAAGTCGCGATTTCATCGTGCACCTAGATTTGAGAGGTATGAGATAATTTTGATCTACTAGCTGCAAAAACTACCAAAAGTATCAAGGATCGTGTGTAGGGGCCTTCTTGGTCTTCAGAGATTTTCGATCGCTGAAAAGGGTTTTTCCATCCCTGTGTCTAAAGCTTATCTTGAGAGTTATACTTGTGCACCTATTTTTCTGCACATAGAAGAAAATAAAAAATTGTTGGGAATAGGGGCTTGCCTTTAGGTCATAATGCAAATGAAATGACTGAAAGTAGAAATCCTCCTCTTTGAGGGGATGTTGCATTGAGTGAAAATGAAATGCTTATAGCTCCTTGTGGATTTTTTCTTGCCTCCACATGGATTTAGGACTTCATGAAGTAGAATTATGATCTCCTCTTCAATTCTTGAAACCTTGACTCTATCACTGCTCCAAAGCTTGAAGAAAGACTGACAATGCTCAATTGCTCTTGAATGGTTAAATGCTTGATCTCTTGGATGCCTAAAGACCTCTTGTGTGTGCATTATCCTTCAAATGAGAGGAAAAATCTCTCTTATATACTTGCCCAAAGGGAAAATAAATTAATTTTTCAACATGAGCCGACATGGAGGGGATTTTCCTACTCAAATTTTAGATATGTCAGGGGGTCCAAAATGGGTCACCATTAGGGAGGACTAGGACGCCACACCCTAGTCCTACCCTATTTTGGGGCACGATCCTCCTATTTCTCAACCACTTCTTCATTAGTTTTTTCCTAGGGTCTTCCAACCCACCATAGTTGATAGGAAACATGTGCCTCCTATCCAGCCTAAATGCAAGTTTTTAGTAGGGCATCATTGTAGAGTTTTGTTGATGGTAATTGACTAAGGTATGTTCCTCACCAATCTATTTGCCTATTTTAGTGTCTATTTCTCTACCTATTTATGTTTTCATTATTGAGAAGGCCCCACCTTTTCTCAAGTTTGTCAATGCCCATCTTACAAAGGTGGACAATTTGACTCTTGTCTCGCCTCCTCGAATTGAGTCACCTGGTTCCTCTACAGAGGCATGCTTATTTGACTCTTTGAACGATATCTTAGTGTTCTTTATGATATTTACACAATCATTTACTCTTGCCTCTTCTGAGCTTGTGGACATAAATGTTGAAACTGCCTCATCCTTTGCTCTTGCTATTGGTGAGGCACCTAGTGTTGCCCTTGTAGTGGTTCCTCTCTGAGCTCATCCTCCTTCTCCATATGATCTAGATTAGGTGGACGATGATATCCTAACAGATAACCTTTAGGACAATGATTTTTCTTATCTTTTAGTTTAGCATGTGTACCTGATTATGCTCCCCTATTCTTTCTTTACATGTTTGTTCCCTCTTGGAGGACCGAAGCTACTCTATAGGTGCTTGGAAATGGGAGGTTGACTATCTTTATCTTTTGTGCTCTTCTGGAGGACTCGAGTTTCTCTATAGGTTCTCGAATATAGGGGATTTTTTGTCGTGAAATTGCTTCTATCTATTAATCAATTTCTTATGTATGTCCTATCTTGATTTTCAACATTCGAGGATGATGCAAAGTGTTGTGCGCATTTAGGCCCTCTTCTATGTTGACTTGAATTCTTTTTTTATATTTGTCTTTATGTCTCCTTTTTTAAATCCAAGAACTTTAGCATTATGATGAAACACCCATCTGCATCTATATTATTTATTTTTATCTTCCTACTATGGGTTCTGACAAAAAATAATTAGATCCCACTGTGCTCTCACATTTTTGTCAATGTTTTGGGTCTTTTGTGTTATTCGCCAAGAATGACATTCCACGAAAACATCTCACTATCTTGACTTAACACAAAATTTGTTCTCCTTAGAATGACACACATTTCATGCATCCCATTCTAAGGGGGGGCTATCATATCTACACAATCTGCATTTGTATCTGTTTACCTTGGCATTCTTGTTTTCCTTGGTGGGGGCTAAACCACTTGATCTATTTATCTTTTTGCCTTCGTGGAGGCCAAACCAATGGATCTATTTATCTTTTGACCTTGGTGGGGGCCATTGAACCACTTGATCTATTTATCTTGTTGCCTTTTGTGGGGACCAATCCACTTCTTATCAAATTAATATACGGTCACCCTATTGTATATCTATCTAGCATACCACAACTTGCTATCCATATTGGTGAAATATTGCAAATCATCGCCCTATTGTATGGCTATCTAGAATAACACACTTTGCTACCCATACCAACACCATCCCTTTTATCTCAACCATTGCTATCTTAATTCTTTTACATAATAAGGGTTTTCCTTTGCTAAGTGGGGTTTGTTTCTATTACGCTACCTTATCTATTCTTTGTATGATTTCTTTTTTTCATTTGATAGTTTACAACTAACATGTTTGCGATGAAACAACTTAGCCAAATATAGCAAAATCTCAAGTTTATCTCACTGTGGGAAACTTCGTTTGATCAAAAAAAATTGTTTCGCCTTTGAAAATATTGGCAACATCTCTCTACTTTATCTTTGCATCTCTCGATAATGATATGCTCGCTAAAGTGGGGGCAAAAAGTAACATCATAAATTTCACCCCGTGTAATTCCACATCACATAAGAGCCTTTTCTTTAAGCTAATCAGAATCATTTGTAGCCTATTTGTCCTTTTGTCCACATGGATTATCAAGTGTTAGCTTAGAATTTGGATTTTATTGACCATGCTGACCATTTGACTAGTGGACTCTAGTGCACTACGAAGATCTTCACATGCCATGCTAGCATCCTATGAATATGTAATTTCATAGGTGATTGTTTGAGTGCTACACCTATGCTTGAAAGAGTTTGTAATGCCTCTACGTACAACCATCCACGTCAAGATTCTTCCTTAAGGGATTTATCTCACTCATTTGAGATTTTTTTGGGACCTCTTGATCACTTCATCAATTTCTTAAGCTATTGGCATGTTTTCTACATCTCTTACATGTTTTCTATCAAGCATCTTCCATTAACATGATCTTTGGAGAACTTTTGGGACTCAATTCGACTCATTTGGGTGAAGGTTATTTGAGTTCTAAAGGGGAGTTTCTCTCTTTCTTTCTCTAATTGGATTTTCATTACTTCTATCTAGCATATCAATCACTCTATTCATTTTATTTCATCTTTACCTCTTTCTTTCAAATCCTAGCTATCATCTGAGTTCTCTATGGAGTGGAAACACTAAAATGAGGTTCTAACTGAGGTAGACCTCTAAACACAACCCCCAACATTTTCCCTTTTTTTTTATGTGTAGGTTTGTGATTGAGGGAAGGAGCTTACTTTGCTGGAGGCTTTAATCGAGGACCAATTGTAAGTTTCCTTCACCTTTTCTCATCTCCTTCTAGCTATTCACATTCTTTACTTTTTAGTTTACTTGCTATAATATTGTTATTTTAGTGGTACTATCACATTTGTGTTCATTGTACAGTCTCTGAACTCTATCTGTATAGGATGTTAGCAAACCACAGTGGTGTCTCAGTTCTATGCATTCATCCTAAAGACATAGGCTTAGCAGAGTCATCCAAAAGTTCTATCTATGGCTCCTTTACTTAATTTTGTAGTTTGTATCCAGTGGCTCCCCTATAGTGCTAGTTTAAGTGAGATAGAGTGAAGGTAGGTTTTCTCCTTGAGGTTTGTCACTTTGAGGGTGACAAATCTTGTCCTCTAAATTATTAAGATACATGAGTAATGGTTTATCTAATTTTATGATATTTCAATTTCTAAATATTACAAATATATTACTAAGCTATTAAATTAAACATAAACTTTGAATTTTATATTTGTTTGGTTCTATTTCAAATGGTTTTGGTGACATTAAATCCTTATAAATCACCATTTGTATCTATTAGTTCATTTAAGAAATATGATGTTAATTAGTTTCCCATTCTATATTTTAGCCTCCCTAGAAGCTTCCATTTTCAACAGGGTCATTCCTCTCTTGCATCAAGGTTTAACATGTACTATCTTTACCAATATAATCTCTAGAGAGTTGGATGAGAATGAGTTGTAGCTTCTTAGAGACTACATCGGGAACAATCATGTTTAGGTCTGAAAGGGAGAAAGATGTTAAAATGAGAAAAAAATTCTAGATGATCTGAGTCATGACCCTATTGTCAAAGACTTGAATCTAGAAGATGAAATGGAGCCTACAATTGAATTTTTTTTATATCTACTACCATGAGAATGATAATAAATAAAAAATGTTGCTCGTAGTGATTGTATAATGTCTATTTTTTGTACGTGTAAATATGGATTGTTTTAGTTTTCTATTAAGGGAAAACAGGTTTAATGGGCCCCTGAAACCCATTACAACATAAGATAAAAAGATAGCCATTAAAGCACTACAAAAAAACAAGAGACAACAAACATAGAAAAGACAACTGACCAACAAACAAAAGGCTAGAAATAGAAAGACAACAAACAGGACCAATCAGAGAAAAAACCAAGGCTAGGTAAAGTTCTTAAGTATCTCGACAACTTCCTACTTCAGTTGCTTCATGTTCTCAGCAGTCCACTTAATTTCCTCAATCTCCCTGCTTTGGATTTTCTTTTTTCTAGTGCTCGCATGAGTTCTTCTACCATGACCGACCTCCTTATCTTTAGGGTTGTCTTCCTTCACCTCAGTGATGTCCCCAGAGGCCTTTTCTCCTTGATCACTATCAATCTTGCTGATAAGAATCTTCATGCTTGCAGAGGCAGCCTTTAAGATCTTATGAATCTGCTCCCTAATCTTCTTGACCATATTCTTATCCCCTTCCAACCTTTTTTCAGTAGCACCAACTCTGTTCTCCAAGATTTAGAAGCTATTATGTTGAGCATTAATGATCTCCTCAGTATTACTGATTGCTTTGGTAAGTTCACTTAAACAATCAGGGAGGGAGCTAAATTTAGTTTGCTTAGCTTTTATGCTTGTTATTTCCTTCTAAACCCAGAGGAAAACCTTGTTGAAGCTATTCGTGCCATTTTTGAAAGAAAGGTCAATATCTAAATGGGAGCCATCTTGGGCCTTATCTCCCATAGGATCCAAATTCATCTCCAGACCCACCTCCTTCAAATTTGAACTCTTAGCTTCCTTCATGGAGGTGTCCTCCCCATCCAGGCCCTTATCCTTAGAACCAGTCGAGAAGGGCGAATGGTTCTTAGCTCCCACATCCTCATTTCTCAGAGTTTTCCTTTTATGCTTCTAGATAGAGAGGATTTGGACCTCCTCATTGTCAGTCTCCATATCATCTTTAGTCTCGTCTTCCTCCTCATACCAACTTTCATCATCCTCCCCCTTCTACTTCCTTTTGATCGACCCTTTACTCTTTGCTTGATCGACCCAACAATATAGGGGTCATCCTCAACATCAGCTTCAATGTCATCACCTTCACCATCATCATCATCCGAGTCTTACAATTCCTCGTCCGACTCAGAAACCTCTGCAATGTTCAGATGAACTATGGTATTCTTGATGTGATTGTACAAAATGAGCATCAAACCCTCATGCATAGAAGGATTGGTTTTGGGGTTAGAGATAGCATCCTTTATCCCAACATTTAGGGCACATAACAAATAATATGTGATGGAAATTATATCCTTATATCGGAAATGGTTGAGAAAACAAAATGATAACTGTAAACCCCAGTAAATCTACCATCTAAAGTGATAAATTCCATAATAGCAAACAAAACCGGTTGCCATATCAACTTAATTACCTTAGGGGAGTAGAAGTGTGAATTCCCTTCACCAGCCTGGCTTTCTCTTCCTCGTCCTTAGGGAATTTCTCCACTACAACATTTGATAGCTTCCTATCCTTCTAGAACATTATACCATCCATCGGTAGACCCGTAGCCTCAGCGATCATGGTCTCATTCACCTTGACCTTCCTACTGCCAATGGTCAATGTGCCCTTATTCCATCCCTTTTTGAAAATCCTTGTAATTTATGGTCATTTCTCTTGCATTCTCTCCATAAAATCAGTCATTTTAGCTGCTTGCAACACAACCTAGACCTGAGGGCAGTCCCGCTATTTATCAATTTTGCTTGCCTCCTTTCTCTTGTGATTTCTTCCCATTTTCTTATCGATTTCTGTCAACTGTTATTTTCTACAAATACCACTCTTTGTTGTGGACTTTCTAATTAGAACCACTAAAAGTCAATGGTTATTTCTAATGCTTCTGTTCCAAAAGGAAAAAAAACACCCACAAAGCATGCAAGGTGATCCAGCAATTAGTAATGTACCTCCTTCTCGGCTGCATACAAAACCATTTCATGATGCCACAACCTCCCCTATCATCTCAAGAAATGATTTCAAATCCGGCCTTCCTTACCATGATATCTTTCATAATTTAAGATGTCACGTACCACTCGAGGGAGCTCCCCCTTGCTATTCCAAATCTTGATTTCCCTGCTCTGTACTACCTCATTGGTTGCCCAATCAGCACTCATGTTGGCCTCTCTATAATCATGAGAAATGTAGCACTATTCGAACCCCTCAAGCATCTCCCTGGCCGAATTAATAATATTTTTAATCGTCCATGTGGGTTGGTATTTACCAAGGAGGCAATTGATAATGCTTTTAGAATCCCCCTCCAGCCATAACAATTTGACTCCTAGATTGTGTTATAATTTGATAGCTTGGAGGGCGCCCATAGCTTTAGCCAGATGATTAGTCTAGATCCCAAAGGGAAAGGCCACCACCCCAATGCAAAAGCTAGCACCATTCTAGATAACTCAACCATAGCCAGCAGGCCTTGGGTTCCCTTTAGCAGCCCCATCTAAGTTAGCCTTAAACAAGTCATTAGGAGGAAAAGACCAACTGCACATACATCTTTTGAGTTGGTTGGTATTGATGTCCATGTAGGCTGGAATGTTCCAACTTTTGAGAACATCAAAATCCTCCTTACTATTGCAGTAATGATCTCCCCTAGCCATCACATTCTCAAAAAAATTATATTTTATCTTGGCCCAAACCACCTCAAAGGGGTTAATATCATTCCTGATGATTCTGTTATTCCTCTCTTTCCAAATACCCCAAAGGATATGTGAAAAGGAAAACTTCCATAAATTTCTTATGGTTGGATTGTTTGTATTGCAGTACCAACTCCTGAAACAATCTTGAATCTCCTCTAGGAACACCCAATTAAAACCCCAATGCCCAAAAAACATAGTCCAGATAGGTTGGACGTAAGGATAGTGTATGAAAATGTGGTTCACATATTCCTCATCATTGAGACAAAGATAACATCTATTGGGGATGTAAAAACCCCTCTTTCTCAAGTTATCAATGGTTAGTATCTTATTTTGTAAAAGAATCCATAAAAAAATATTAATTTTAGGGGTCAAACCTAGATGCTAGGCCTTAGCCCAGCAGGGGATAGGGTCTTGAGACTGATCCAACATAAGGACAATAAACACCACAGAATAAATCCCTGAAGAGGTACTGCTCCACACCAGGTGGTCTTCCCTTCTAGGATTTAAAATTGTATGGTTGATCACTAAGTTTACCTAGTTTAGGTTGGGATCAAAGAGAGTTGAGGTCCACCCACTTTTGATCTCTCCAGTAGTCAACAACTTTAACACCGAACTTCTCCTTGCATGTCTGGATGATCATTTGAGAAACACAATTATGATTGAGAGGAGCTCCTCCAATCTAGGCATCATCCCAGAAATCCACCTTCCTGCCATTACCTATGGCCCAAACTTTGCCTACACTAACAATACCTTTAGCATGGATAACATTGTTCCAAATAGTAGAGCCACTCGGTATCTGATCAAAGGCAAGGAAATCTTCCATGGTAGGGACCACATGTATGTATTTAGCCTTCCAGATATCATGCCACTCTCCATTTCCCTGATAGATTCTCCAGATTTGTTTGGCCAGAAGCGTCTTGTTCGGGGTTCTAATATTTCTTAATGCCAGACCCCCCACCTTTTTGGGTTTACCGACATTCTCCTAGGCAATGAGGGCAACTCTCTTCTTCTCCTCAACCCCAGACCAGAGGAAAGCTTTCTGAATTTTTTCAATAGCATCTGCAAATTTTCCAAGAATTTTGAATAGGCTTAAAGCATAAACCGAAGACTCTGGAGAGAAGATTTTAAAAGGTGGATTTTACCATCTTGACTAAGAAGGGTCACTTTCCAACCAGGTAGCTTCCTACTGAATTTATCAACAAGACTGTTCCAAAACAAATCTGTAGGTTTCATGCCCAAAGGAAGACCCAGGTAAAAAGATGGGGGCTTTCCAATTTGGCAACCAAGGATCTGGGCCATCTTATTTTGTCTATCCTCCGGGGTGTTGAAGAAGAAAACAAAGCTTTTCTCCCAATTAGTCATTTGACCTGAAGCAGAACTATAAATTTTGAGAATGCTCTTCATAGTGGAAGCTTTTTTGATCGATGAAGTGCCCATTAAGATGGTGTTATCAACAAATTGCTGGTGGGAACATGCTTTGAAACCAGAAGAGGGAGAGACTCCCATCAGAAGACCCTAAGAAACAAATTGCTAATAAATCTACCCAGACATTCAGCCAAAATAATGAAGAGAATAGGGGAGATGGATCCCCCTGCCTGATGTCCCTAGGATTTTTAAAGAAGGGGGAAGGCACACCATTCACAATGACAGAGAAAAAAGGAGTCGATATAAGTTGGTCAATCAACTGAATAAATCTAGCAAAGAAGCCAAAAGCATCAAGCACCTTACCCAAGAAGCCCCAGTCCACACGATCATAGGCTTTAGACAAGTCCAACTTCACCAGGAAGCCTTGTTTCCTCGATTTGACCAGCGAGTGTATGTTTTTATGAATAGTAATGATAGAGTCAAGGATTTGTCTACTAGGAACGAAGCCACTCTGTTAGGACAATATTATAGACGGGAGAATCATTAGCAGTCTGCGAGTAACCACCTTCGAGATATATGGACTGTTTTAGTTTGCAGCCTGATTAGCCTAACATTTCTACGGATTCGTTACTAATGTTTGTTATTAGTATGAAACTGTTGGATGGTTGGTACTTGCATCTTATACTGCAACTTTGTTTTGTACTTTTCCTCTTTAATTTATAATAAATAAAAACAAAACTTTACATAACATATTAAAAAAACCGAACTTAACATGTTAAAAATTAATTTTGATATTAACCATGCGTGGAATGAATACGATGTTTGAAAGTTCTGTTTTAATAAATAAGATTTTGAGTTACTTCTACTTAATATTTACATTGGAAGTCTTTTTAATTGAATGTAAATAGTCATATGCAGGATAAGCACTGCACATCAATACAATTTTCACATAAATATATGAAGCTCAAACATCTGCTAAGAAAGTAAAAGAACAACATTAACATAAACATGATTTGGGGTACATTAAACATTGAAAATGCCACCTTCAGTTCAAGGCCACCAAACATTGTTGATTTCGTAGCCATAAGCGATCCATGACTGTCCAATATGATCAAAGAAGTCAAGCAATTTATCTTGAATGCACAGAACTAGTCCCCCCTTTGCGTCAAATACAATCATCTTGCAACCGCGCATATATACCAAAATCCACCCACAACTGTTGGCCACCACTTCTGTTCCAACAAAGGAACTCCTGCGAGACAGACTATTTAGACGCCTCGTGTTTTCTTCACGTAAACTCCTGGGAAACAACTGCAATTCTGACCAGCTCATGTTGTGCTCTTCATTCAACTTCCATAACGAAAGATCCTTTTTATACGCCGGAAACACATTCCCATCAGACCCAGCTAAACTCCAATGGTAAGGGTCATCTGAATTCTCAGGTCGGCTTGGTAGATCAATAATACTCCAATTACTCTTGGCAACATTAAATGCTACAAGATGAAATGAAAACGTAGCCCTTTCACCATTAATCCATTAAAGACTCCCTTTTGAATAAATCCCTTCTCTCCATGGAAAAATTGGTTTGGTTAGATTCATCTTGGTTAGGGTCCATTCATTAGTGTGTGAATCATAGATGTCGATCTCCATATTGTTTTTTTCTCCATTGATGGGGTTGCAGAATCCTATGATCAAGGTACAGCTCCTTGTGGCAGAATCGAACGCCAATCCATAGAAATCTAATTGTGGTACAATTGTGGTACTGGTCCTTGTGACAGAACCGAGAACCGTAGAATGGTAACGGGGAGGGCTGTTGCGGAAAGGGGGGGGATTTCTCCATGTCCTGGTAACAGGGTTGCAAATGTAGTAAAAAGTGCGACCTCCCATCAGATAAGTTGAACGACAACAGACAATGCCCTTGCAGGATGTCAAAACTCGGAGGTGCAAACGTCCCATGAAATCTAACGAGAATGGATACACAGCAAGTTGTTGTGAGTCAAGAATGTATAAACGATGTGCTCTACGCGATGGTGTATAGGTGGCACCAACAAGGAAAGCAGGAGACGAGGAAGGCACAATTGTCGATGATATCTCTCGAAACATGGGTGAGGGTAGAAGCAAATCCTACCATCGTTAACAGACGACCCTAAAATTCCTACTAACGAGAGTGGGCAGACTAGACAAAACTACAATTAATAGCTCCTCTGGCAGCTTACTCCAAATCTTGTTGTTCATCTCTATCTGCTCTTCATTCATTGCTGTTCTTCCTTTCAGATTCATCTCTGATTCTGATTTCAATGCGGATACAAGATCTAAAAGAAGGCCTTCGTCAGGCTCATACGGTTCCCATATTTGCATGATGAGTTAAATGGGCGCAGAGACTCTAAGGGAAAGATATTCACTCCAGTGTTTCCCTACACGTGAACCTGCCTGGTTTTTATGCTTAAAAAACTTAGAAGATTGCGGTACCAACGAGGAGTAATGTTGTTTTACAAAGGGGGAGCGGCGATATTTGCAATTATAAGAGTACCGTCCACGAGTCCACAGCTTTAGGGGCATTCCGATCCTGCGTGTGCACGATACAAATTAATCGTCGTGGATAACAAAGTTCTACGTAGAAAACAATGCTCATTTTTATAATATTATATGTTGTCCCTTATTCACGTGATAGACGCATAAATGCTTTATACATTCATCTACTAAAGAAGCCAAGGGAATGGGACTACCATAAGAGGTTTTATCCTATTTTCCTATTCATAATTTCTATAAGCTTTCTATTGCATTTTAGCTGATAATTCATTTAAGAAGTTTTATTCAATGGTTCATTTAAGAAGTTTCATTCAATGAATTATATTAAATTTATGGTTATCGTTTTGATTATTTTTTTTGAGATTCTTGCATGTGGTCCTGAGCTTCATATTTATTTTTGTGGTGAGCTATGATTATTTGACCTTCGAGGGAATAATATTATCATGCCTTTTGAATGGTTTGTGGAATTTTGAACATGTAGTTATGTGTTTTGACAATTAAAGGTAGAGATAAATATTTGTTCATGATAGGGGTGAATTCATTCTCTGTCTAGTAGATATCATCATTGGAAATATGTTTATTTATTTTCATATGGTTGGGTTACTATGTTATATCATCTTTGATCGATTACATCAATTTCTAATTAGTTAGCACATGCATCTCAAATATTGTGTTAGTCTTTGTATCCCTGATAAGGTGCCCCTTGTTTAACATGGATCACATCATCCTCTATGGTTTTAGTTGCCTTATTCACTCACCTAATTGGTTATGGCGTAGTTAGGTGTTATGTGGTATATCTCCAAATCTCTATATTATACATTAATAGATGGTATGAGTTTGTGTTGCACCATTGGTTCATGTATGTGATGTCACCAAGGTGTTCCCATTGATTTTTTTTATTGTAGGTATATGCATTTGATGTCTAATGATGAAATTAGGAGGACACTTGGAAAGAATTGACATCCTTGATTAATTTCTAGTTTATAAATTTATCTTACTTCACTAATGGTTCCATATCTCCATATGATATGGTAGTGGCCCCTTGAATTTTATACATAATCATGATTTAATGAGTCGTTGAAACCATTAGATCCTAGGATGAGTTGTTCACCATGTGTCTAACAAAACCTTATAATGTATTAGTTATTTTTCCAAGTTCTTCATACACTTTTGACACAAGTAGTATTTCATTTTCCTAAGAACTTAATATAGATGCTATGTGGTATATCTTTAAATCTCCAAATTATTCCATTTGTTCATGTATATTATACCACCAAGGTGTTCCCATTCATTTTTTTCATAGATCCACGAGTTTAATGTCTAATGGTGAAATTAGTTGGACACTTGGAAAGACTTCATAATATTGATTAATTGTAAATTTATAATTATATCCTACTACACTACTAGTTATATAACTCCGTATCATTTCATTATGGCTACTTGAGTTTTATGAATAATCATGATTCAATGTCATTAAAATCATTAGATATTTGGATCAATTGGATCACCATGTGACTAACAAAACCTAATAATTTGTTAGTAGTTTTCCCATTTCTCTTAGTGCTCTTTTGGCACAAGCTGAATTTGGTTATCTTAAGAACTCAATATAAGTGTTGTGGTATATCTCCAAATATCTATATTATATTAATGGGTTGTATGATTTTTTGTTGTGCCATTTGTTTGTGTATCTGTTGTGACCAAGGTGCTCCCATTGATATTTTTATTGTAGATCTAAGAATTGGGGTCCTTATGATAGAATTAGTATGACACTTGGAAAGACTTCACATTCTTGATTGAGTGTCACCTTATAATTATATCCTACTAGACTAATATCTCTATAGATCCATATCATTTGGTGGTGGCCCCTTAAGGTTTATGCATAATCATGATTGATTTAATGAGTCTTTATATGTTAGGATGATTTGGATCACCGTATGGGTAACAAAACCTAATAATGTGTTAGAGGTTTTTACATTTCTTTTTATGCACTTTTTTCACAAGTAGTATTTTATTATCCTAAGATTTTGATATGTAATTAGAATTTCAATTATTGGTAATGTGGTATTCTCCCAAGTACTAGAGAATTACTAGATTTTTCAAGATATTGTGCTTGTGTGGGCCAGTAGATCAAGTTAAATTATCTTTTTGTGCATCCTCCTATGAACTTTATTCAAATATGATATCAGTTCAATATGATTTTGACTATGGATGTTTGAATTGGTCATTCATGTTTTAGATACATTCAATCTTTTGGAAAATTATATGATATAATGGCTTACATTATCCAGGTTATAATTTTTATGTCATGTTTTCATTGGCATAAGCCATGCAATATTAAATCCTTAGTTACAATGCCCTTATCCTTTAATTATTTTTGTTCAAATTATGTTTATATCTAGTTGGATCTCCTTAGTATGAAGGGTTACATTAGTAGCCCAAAAGATTTAGTGTGTAGGTATCATGTCATGGATGATCATGGAACTATTTAATATTAGTGTGAAATGGACTTCATGATGATGGTTGGGGGGGATATTGGTTATAAGTTTTCTAAAATGCACAATTTACATACCCCTATTATTATTTATCTTTTTTACTATCCAAAGTCTTTTAGACCAATGGGTTTTTTTAATAATCATCAACTATATAGTGTGTTAATGTGGATATCTCTAGGTTAATTACTAGTAGTTTGTTTGGGGTATGTAGCTAGTTTGTTTGTGGAGGTGTGTTGAACATCTTATGTTATTGTGGGTGTATGCTAGTGTTTCGGATTTTCACAAACTTGGTTATTGACTATATAATTATGATGAGAGAATATATATGAAGTGTAGTTCTACCACATGGTAGGATAAAATAATTTCTAATGGTCCTTGACACCAATCTATGATATCATTTTAAAGGCCCACATGTTCTTGAATAATCATAGAAAGGTGCCTTATATATGTAATATGGTGGATTGTGATTTAGGTGCACTTCTATAGAGAGGAATTTAATTGTCATTCAAATGATTTAGTGATAATGAGACTATCTTAGTGAACATGGTGACTTCATACTAGGAATTCCATAATCAATAAATAAAAATCTTTATATAGAATGTTTCCTATGATCAATTTAGAATTAAATACATCAAAGATAGGAAGGGTTAAGGAAACCTATGGAAAATTATACATCCTTTCAATTCTTAACTTTTCTTAAGAAACCTTGTGGTGCAGATGCACCAAGTTGACATAATGATTCCAATCCATGAGTAATTTAATCTTTCTTGTTTTTAATGTAATAAGGATCTTAAGATCGAAGTGGATAAATATCATGTTTGTAAGGATTTATAGCCATCTTGTTTATCTAGCCATGCAATATGATCTAGGGGATTGACTCTGGTCACACTTGTTCAAAAGGACCAAGATGAGTCCTGAAAGATGTCATTTGTGTTGTGTGGGAATGTTGGACTCATATGTAATGGTTTTGTGTTGGTTTGGTTAGTTGTAAGGCCAAGAGTGTAAAGTTGTACATTGTTGTCAAATTGTCATGACAACTTTTGTCGTCAACTTAACAACTTTTGTGGTTAGTTGGTCTCCAATGGTACTATGGTTCAAATTTTAGTTGTGGACATTGGGAGATGTTGGATGTTGCATATAAAATCATCTGAGGTTGAACTTGTAGAATTGATGAATATTTGATGAATGGGAAGCCATCTTTGTTGCAAGAAATTGTGTCTCAGTCTATGTATTCTCGTTTTCTTTATTGTATCTGATTAGTGAATTCATATAATGTGTTTGAAGGGTTGAAAAAATGTTATATCTAACACCTCAGAGTGTTTGTAGGGGTTGAAATAGAATTTGGAGCTAGGGGATTGATTTTGTTCAGTTTCGGGTTCTTAGAAACCCCTCTTGAGGGTTTTATAAGACGTGGTTGGTTTCTAACATTCCCAAGAGTTAAAATTCCTCAAACTCAAGGGGATGTTGGGAAAAAAGGTGTATAATATCGCAATAGAGTTGAAAAAGGTGGTGGTGAGTGGAGGAGTGAGAAAGGTGCACTTAAATGCTTGGCATTGTGTAATGGCAAGCAATTGAAAAGGGGTAGATTAATTTGTGGGAGGCCAGTTGAGTGTAGGCCCAAAATTATTGGGGAATATTTGGTTTTCAAACATTTTATGAGTGTCCAAATGGTTGTGAGGTTTCTCTAAGTCCATTCTAGAGGGGTTTCTTTGTAAAACAAGCTTAATTGGGGCTCTTGACCAACAAGGACATGCAATATTCTGTACAACTATTCCAAAGGACTATCACTTGAATCTGAGATATGTTATAGAGGGCCCAAAAGGGTACTCAAATATATAATTTTTTTGTCTAGTGGTTTGGGAGTTTTGTGAGTTATTATCCAAAGACTAAAAAACTAAGGCTACAAGGATTGTGAAGCCTTTGTGAAGAACAAAGATATTAGGAAGTTTGTAGACCATTTCTAATGTATGAAACATGCCAAGAGGGATGTGAAATGATACAGTATGAAGGTGGCTTGGGTATGTTCTTTCTTGTTGGTGTTTGAGTTTTTTGAGTACATATAGTCTAGTGTGAGTAAGGGCTATAGGTAGAGGTATGTTGTCTAGTATTAAGTGATGTCCACCATTGGTATTGTGATTTTGTTGTGAGGTTGATGTGTGGAAGTAAGCCCTTGTTGATTGATCAATTGGAGCAAGTTGAGTGAGTGTGTTCGGATTGGGAATCCTACGTAGTTTCCTTGTGGCTCTGCATCATAGTGGTATCAGAGCAAGTTTAGATCACTTGGGATACGTGGTCATGGTGTATGTCAGCATCAGGGAGTGAGGAAGAGGCTGGCATGATGCCTCCAAAGGCAATTTCACAAGAGGTACTGAAGAAGATGTTTGAGGAAATGTCTGAAGCCAAAGTGAAGGAGTTGGAGAAGACTAGGGACAAAGGGAAGAAAGGAGAATGTGATTCTGATGAGGAGAAAGAAAGAGGAGCAAAAGGAGGAACCCCTTTATAGGAAGTTGAGTTGCCTACAAATCAAAAATTATTTATGGAATCTATGAATGCAGTTAGCCGGAACTCCTTAGGTGGCAAGGATGATGTTTCTATCTTTTGTTGAGCATGGGATGCAGATGAGGTCTTGGATCAGATTGAGGCCTTGAATAATCATTTTTACTCCAGAGAGATCCCTGACAACAAGATGGTCATGGTTTCTAAGTCCAAGATGAAGGGTGCAACACTCACATGGTGGAATTTCTTGCAAGGTGACAAAGTCAAGGAAGGTCTGAGGGTAAAAGTACAAAGTTGTGTCACACTTTTATAAGGGAAATGGTCAATGTTGATTCAACTTTTTAAATTAAATCAACAGAAAGTGAAATATATGTTTTGCATTTTGAAATGATGTAAACTAATAAAATTTATATTCTTGTGTCTATTTTATGTTTGTAATTTTAACAAAAATTTAAAAAATTATTTGAATGTAATTTTTTATAAAGTAAACACTATAATTTAGTTGCTGAAAAAATGTTGAAATTGAAGTTACACAAGCCACCACACTTTATTTAGTAAATTTTACCTTTTTTTCTTGAATTTTTTTTGTATATTGATAACTTGAAACTTTAATGAATGGATATATTTTTTACTATTTTTTATAAATATATATTTTTCAATAAATTTGAAAAGTTGCATGTGCTGAAATATAACTCTTTCCAATTCCCACCACCTTTTTTCTTAATTATTTATCCAAATTAGAAAATAATTATATCATCTTGACATAGATTTTTTTCTCTACTCCATCATTTTTTTAAAAAAAATTTATAATAAATTTTAGTATTTTTTCTTGACAAGATAATCAACCTCATAGTTTAGTGCTGATGACCCACTTTCAATTAAAATAAAATATAAAATATAAAAACTAATTAAAATATTAAAAGATATATATTTTAAAAAATTCACTTATAGATCTATAAAAGGGTATTTTTACATTTCAAAAAAAATATTATTTAAAAGAGTAGGAGTTGTTGAAACATCGATTTTTTTATTTTTTTTGTAATTAGACCAAAAGTAGTATAAAATATACATTTAGTAGACACTTCCAATTTGAAAAGTTGTGGCTCATAGATAACTTAGGTATAATTAATCTATATAGACCATATGTTTGACTAAAATTAATTTTTAGTTAGAATTAGTTAAATTCACTTGTGCTGATAAGTTAGCTTGAAACATAACAGTTTTGTGCTTTTACCTGGGAGAAGTATGGTAACCTCTTGGGATAGGATGGCAGCCAAGATAAAGGCACACTTTGTCCCTATGGATTATGAGGTTCATATATATAGGAAGATGAAAAGTTTAAGGTAGAATGATCCTGATGTAAGTGTCTATACTGAGGAATTTCACAAGTTGAGTCTCAGAACCAAGTACCATGAAAAAGAGCCAGTTAGGGTAGCAAGGTAACTGAATGGTTTAAACTATAGTATCTGAGATGAAATCAATATTATAGCCCCTAATACAGTGAAAAAGTTCTATCAACTAGTATTGAGAGTAGAGGAGAAGCTCAAAAGGAAGTCTGATCAGAGTGGTACATGAAGAGGAGAAGGAAATAACATCAAGGGAAAGGAAAACTTTGGTGGTAGAGGTCAACCACATAAGGGTCAGGGTGAATCTAGTTCAAGTGAGAAAGGAGGCCCCAATTTCAGAGGAAGGATATCTAATGACAGGGCAGAGTATCAGGAAGAGGCCCTTTCACAAGGAAGTATTACACTTCTAGTTAGACAGGACACCCATTCTATAGATGTCCAGAGAAGAGCACCTAAAACTCTCAAGATGGAGAGAGGAGAACACATTTGACCCTAGAAGATGACTCTTAGAGTGTGAAGTCACCCATAGATACACATGGAGAAGTAGGAGAGAGCCTAATGATGAGGAGGACATTTCTAATGGCACCAGCTCCTCAATAACCCCCACAAAGGAAGACCATCTTTAGGACTACATGTAAATCTCGAGGTAAGGTATGTTAGGTGATTGTGGATTTTGGTTTAACAAATAACCTAGTGTTCTTAGAGATGGTAGATAAGTTACATTTGAAAAGGATACCTCATCCTTACCCATAAAAATTTTCATGGCTAACTAAGGGACACCAAACCCTAGTTGATGAGCAAGCTTGGGTTGATTTCTTCATTGGGGGATACAAGGAGAAGATTCTTTGTGACATTGTGACCATGGATGCTTGTCATTTTCTTCTTGGCGCCCTTGACAGTATGATGTGAAGGCCCAACATGATGGGAAAAGGAACACCTATGTCATCACAAAAGATGGTTAGAATTTCACCCTAAACCCTAATCTGAACAGTACAAATGGCAAAGAAGATTAACCAAAGGTGATGATAGTGGGAGAGAAGGAAATGTTGTAGACCTTGAAGAATGAGAAAGTAGGCTTTGCATTGGTCTTGAAGCCTAAAGATGCAGTAGATAGAAAGGGGAAAGAGATACCAAAGGAGATACAAGAACTGTTGCAACAATTTGATGGAATATTGTAGGACATGTCTAGGTCCCTCCTGCCTATAAGAGAGAATAGCCACCACATAGACTTCATCCTTGGGGCTATCCTGCCTAATAAGGAAAGATATAAGATGGCTCCCTCACAAAATGCAAAGATTGCCAACCAAATCCAAGATTTGATGAACATGGGATTGATTAGGGAAAGTTTAAGACCATGTGCAATCCCCACTATCTTAGCACCCAAGAAGGATGGGACATGGAGGTTGTGTATAGACTCTAGGGCCATAAGTAAGATCACTATTAGGTATAGATTTCCTATGCCTACGATAGAAGACTTGATGGATTATTTGGGGGGATCTTATTACTTCACCAAGATAGACCTAACAAGTAGTTACCATCAGATAAGAATAAGAGAGGAGGATGACTAGAAAAATACTTTTAAAACCAATGAGGGGTTATATGATAGGATGGTCATGCCCTTTGGACTAACCAATACCCCTAGTACCTTTATGAGGCTCATCAATGAAGTACTCAAGTCGTACATTGGGGTATTTGTGGTGGTCTACTTAGATGATATACTCATCTTTAGTAAGACCAAGGAGTCCTTTCACCGATGCTACGGCATCAAAATTCTAAAATACTAGTGATCAAAGATAGGAAATCTCATTCTATTATTGGGATGCTCTTACCACGAGCTCTAGTTCATTTGGTAACCAGTCCATTGTCGGTTCAAGTCCGAGACACATGTATTTTCCTTTGCACCTCTCAGAGTCACACTCTGGGTGCTTGGGGATCCAATCAAGCTCTACTGGCCCCAAACATGCTTTCACAAATCCAAAATGATTTTTTCTAATAGCTGCAGCTGTACTTCAAAAAATTCTTCATCTTTGGCAAGATTTTTGCCTTAGCTGTTTTCTCCTAGCTGCAGCCATCTCTTACTTTTCAGATCTCATGCCTCATGAATTTTATTGGCTTCCATGATTCTCCTTGTTTTGATGGCTTGCACAACTTTAATTTCTTGCAATAAATTCTTTTGCAACGACCTCCATGGTTGTGGCCTCCTATAATATACATCAATTTCCAGATATCCTTTATGATGACATCAATCTCACTTTTAACAGCGGCAAGTTATTTTCTTTGACTGGTGGCACCAACAATCTCACCAATCACTATCTACAACGACTTTTCTTTCTAAAGCAACGAACGAGATCTCTTTCTAAGCATCATCTTTTCTCTACGATGACAATGATAGCTTCTTCTTTGTCTCCACACAATCTGCAGTTTCCATCTATGGAAAACAACTTTAACAACAATCCTTTTGTTCCATTCAAATTGGGGGTAATTGTTTATTATATGCCATGTAGCTCAAGAAAGTTCAAGAAATATTTGGTTTCTAGATAGTGGGTGTAGTAATCATATGACTGGAAATAAAGATTTGTTTGAGAATTTGGATACTTCAATCAAATTTGAAATCAAATTGGGTAATGATAATATTGTTGAAGTCATGGGAAAAGGTGCAATTAATGTGATGACAAAACTTGGTAATAAAACTCTTTCTGATCTTTATTTTGTACCTGGTTTGAAACGTAATCTCATAAATGTGGGACAACTTTAGAGTTGCTTTTGAGAATAATGTTTGCACTATTTTTGATATTTCTCCTAGTAACATGGTGATTGCAAAGGTTGAAATGGCAAATAACAGAATGTTCCCACCTCGCATGAAAAGTGAAATGATGGAGGAGATTGGAGCAAGTTTGAAAGCATCAAGCCAAGATCAATCATGGGTATGGCATTTCTGTCGAAACATGGGTGATGGCGAAAGGAAATCCTGCCATCGTTTACAGACGACCCTGAGATTCCTACTAGTGAGAGTGGGCAGACTAGACAAAACCAACAGTAATAGCTCCTCCGGTAGCTCACTCCAAATCTTGTTATCCATCTCTATCTGCTCTCCTTTCATTGCACTTCTTCCTTTCAGATTCATCTCTGATTCCGATTTCAATGCGGATACAAGATCTAAAAGAATGCCTTTGTCAGGCTCATAAGGTTGCACTGTTAGCATGATGAATGAAATAGGCGCAGAGACTCTAAGAGAAAGAGATTCAATCCAGTTTTGCCATACACGTTCCAAACATATTATCTTGGCCGGCCCTGCCTGGTTTTTATGCTTAGAAAACTTAGAAGATTGCAGTGCCAACGAGGAGTAATCTTGTTTTGCAAAGAGGGAGCGATATTTGCAATTATAAGAGCCAAAGTACCATCCAGTAGTCCACAGCTTGACGGGCATTCCGATCCTGCGTGTGCGCAATATAAATTAATCGTCGTGATTAACAATGTTCTACTTACAAAACAGTGCTTATATTTATAATATTATATTTCACTTTTCACATGATAGAACCATAAATGCTTTATATATTCATCTACTAAAGATGTCAAGGGAATGAGAGTATCATTATAAGTTGTATCCTATTTAATTTCTATAAGCTTTCTATTGCCTTTTAATTGATAATTCATATAAGAAGTTTTATTTACTGCGTTATATTGTATTTATGTTTGTGTTTTGGTTTTTCTTTTGAGGTTCTTGCATGTGGTCTTGAGTTTCATATATATTTTTATTGTGAGCTATGTGTTCATTTGATTATTTGAGTTTCATATATATTAAATGCTTTAGAGGGAATATTGTTATCATGTCTTTTAAATTGTATGTGGAATTTTGAACATGTATTTATGTGTTTGGACAATTAAAGATAGAGATAAATATTTTCTCATGTTGAAGATAAATTCATTCTATACCAAGCAGATATCACCATTGGAAATATGATTAGTTTTTTTTTGCATATGGTGGGGTCACTATATTATATCATCTTTGATCTATTAGAGTAATTTCTAATTAGGTAGCTCATACATCTCAAATACGGTGTTAGAGTCTTTGTATCCTTGATAAGGCGTCCTTTGTTTATCATGGATCACATGATCCTCTAGGGGTCCATTTCTCTTATTCACTCACCTAGTAGGTTATGATTTACTTAGGTATTATGTGGTGTATCTCCAATTGTCTATATCATGTTAATGAATGGTATATGATTTTTTTTGTACCATTGTTCATGTATGTGATGTCACCAAGGTGTTCTCATTGATTTTTTAAATTGTAGATCTAAGAGTTTGGTGTCCAACGATGAAATTAGTGGGACACTTGAGAATACTTCACATCCTTGACTAATTGTCAGTTTATAATTGTATACCATTTCACTATTGGTTCCATAAATCTATATCAATTGGTGATGGCCTCTTTAATTTTTACGCATAATCAAAGATTTAATGAGTCTTTGAAGCCATTAGATCTCAGGATGAGTTGGATCACCAAGTGGCTAACAACACCTAAAAATGTGCTAGTCATTTTTCATTTTCTTTTAATACACTTTTGGTACAAGTAGTATTTGATTATCCTTATAATTTAATATGGATGTTTTGTGGTATATCCCCAAATCTCTAGATTATGTTAATGTGTGGTTTGATTTTTTGTCACACCATTTATTCATGTATGTTATACCATGAAGGTGTTCCCATTAGTTTTTAGGATAGATCTAAGAGTTTAATGTGTAGTGGTGAAATTAGTTGGAAACTTGGAAAGAATATATATTATAGATCAATTGCTAATTTATAAATATATCCTACTACACTACCAGTTTTATAACTTCATATCATTTCATGGTAGCCCCTTGAGTTTTGTGCATAAGCATGATTTAATACATTATTGAAACCATAAGATATTTTAGGATAAGTTGGATCACAACATGGTTAACAAAAACCAATAATGTTTTAGTGGTTTTTCCATTTCTCATAATGCACTTTTGGCACAAGTAGTATTTGGTTATCCTAAGAACTCAATGTAGGTGCTATATGGTATATCTCCATATCTATATATTATTTCAATGGGTGGTATTATTTTGTGTTGTACAATTTGTTCATGTATGTGATGTCACCAAGGTGTTCCCATTGATTTTTTTATTGTAGATGTAAGAGTTTTCTATCTAATGGTAAAATTAGTATGACACTTGGAAGGACTTCACAGTCTTGATTAATTGTCAACTTATAATTATATCATACTACACTACTGGTTCTATAGTTGTGTATCATTTGGTGGTGGACCCTTAAGATTTATTCATAATCATGGTTTAATGAGGTTTTGAAACCATTAGATCTTAGGATGAGTTGGATCACCATGTGTTAGTGGTTTTTTCATTTCTCTTGATGAACTTTTGTCGCAAGTAGTATTTTATTATCCTAATATTTCGATATGTAATTATGATTTTATTTAGTTGTAATGTGGTATGCTAAACCAAAAACTTTAGAGGTATTTGATTTTTCATGATCTTATTCTTATATGGGCCCCTACATTTATTTTAATTATCTTTTTGTGCATTATCCCATGAACTTTATTCAAATATGACATCAAATTATTATGATTTTGGCTATGGATGTTTTAATTGATCATTCATGATTTAGATACATGCAATATTTTGGAAAATTATGTGATATAATGGCTTATATTATCCATGCAATAATTTTAATTGTGTGTTCTCATTGACATAAGCCATGTACCATTATATCACTATTGATAGAACCCCTATCTTCTAATTATTTTTGTTCAATTGTTTTTATATCTATTTGGATTTTATTAGTGTGAAGGGTTGCAATAGTACCCTCAACTGTCTAGTGTGTAGGTATGATGTCATGAATGACCATGTCCAACTATTTAATATTAATATGACATGGATGTTGTGATGATGGTTTGTGGTGATCTTGGTTCTAAGTTTATTGAAATGGACAATCCACACACTACTAATATTATTTATATTTTTTATTGTAAAAAATGTTATACACCTATGGGATTTTTTTTATAATCATCAGCTATAGTGTGTTATGTGGATATCTATGTATTAATTACCACTAGGTTGTGAGGAGTGTGCACTGCTAATCTTATTTGTTTGTGGATGTGTGTTGAATTTCTTATGTTATCATTGGTATATGCTAGTGTTTTTTATTTTCCTTGAACTTGATTATTGAGCATATTATTATGATGAGAGAATATATGAAGTGTAGTGCTACCACATGGTTCAATCAAATAATTTCTAATAGTCCTTTACACCAATCTATGATATCATTCCAAACGCTCACACGTTTTTGAGTAATGATGAAAAGGTGTCAAATTACATATGTAATATGACGGGGTGTGAGTTAACTTCTGCACTTCTATAGAGAAGAAATTTAATGTCACTCAAATGATTTAGTGATAATCATTCCATCTTATTGACCATGGTGACTTCAAATGAGGAATTTCATAATCAATAAATAAAATTCTCTTTACACCATGATGCTTATGATCAATTGGTAAATAAATACATTAAAGCCAAGAAGACTTAGTGAAAACTATGGTAGACCATGCATCATTTGAATGGTTAATTTATCCTAAGAGAACTTGACTATGTGAATATTAGGTTTATATTTGGGCAATTTAACAAGAAATGTACTACATATTACATTTGTAGAGCCAATGATTGTAAAGTTAAAATCTTTTTTTACATGATCTAACATCTAAGAATTTAGTTGTGGTTAGATCCATGTGTGGAATGTTGGTGGTTGAGGGAGTTGTACACATGAATATGGACAATTTCTCCCGAATATTATTAGCATTCTAGTCTAATCAAGATCTCACCTATTATGTTTAAAAATCATAGCTTTTAGTTATGTTCTATGAATGATAAATCTAATATCCTTAAAAAATATTTTCACCAAACATAAATTTCATTTACAATAAATTTTGTAATTCAAAGTAAGATTGGAAATTTTATATACGTACTTATCATATGATAATATATTTTTAACCATACTTATGTAGAGTCACCTAAGTTTATTTTAGGTAATCAACATATTCTTACATTGAGAAGGCATTAAAACATAGATACCACTCTATAAATTGATGTCTCCACATGTAACTTAAAAGTCTAGGACATTTTCTTAATTGATGTCATTTACATTTATTTGATGATACAACAATATAAAGCTTCTTACAACTTTAATGAAGAAATTTACATAATGACTTGTTACTTTTCTATGTGTGGATATTTCATATAGATGTGGCTATGTAGAAATATCTTATTTCATGGTTTCACAAGGAAGGTCACTATGTATGAATATAGTTCTCATCATAAATTCATATGAATATTTCCTAATATTTCCTAGCAATGAGAGTGGATAGACTAGACAATACCAACATGAATATCTCCTCCTCTGATGTATGAATATAGTTCTTGTCTATCTCTATCTGCTCTCCATTTGTTGCAATTCCTTCTTTCAGATTCATCTCTGATTCCCATTCCAATGGGGATACAAGATCGAAAAGAAGGCCTGTGTCAGGTTCCACTATGGGGATATACACTCTCAACATATTATCATCGCTGGCCCTACTTGGATTTTATACTTAAAAATAAAATAAAAAAAGAAGATGATTGCAGTGCCAATGATGAGTAATCTTGTTTTACTTTGATCATTGGTGGCCCTATTTACATATTGGAGAAAAATGCTTATGAAATAGAAGAGAAGAACTACTTGATGCCCTATGTGAATGATCTGAATTATTTTGTCAATTCAGAGGACAATACCCAAAGCAGAATTGGTGGTATTGTAAACACATAATAAATCATATAAAAATTTCATTTCATTGAAAATATGTAAGAACCATACAATTTTTGGCAAACTCTGTGAAAGAGAGTTGTATGCCCTTAAATCTATCCAATTTGGGAAAACTCTGTGAAAGAGAGTTGTACGCCCGAAATCCATCCAATTTGGGTAAAATCTGTAAAAGAGAGTTGTATGCCCAAAATCTATCCAATTTGGGCAAACTTTGTGAAAGGGAGTTGTATGCCTGGAATCCATCTAATTTGGGAAAAATTTGTGAAAAAGGGTTGTATGTATGAGCCCATACAAGTTAGGCAATCTTGTGAAGGAGCATATGTCTATGGACTTCATGAAAGTTGATACAAATTGGCTAACTCCACCAATCAGATGCATGTCATTGCTTTGCAAACTCGTCTTAAGAGTTGTATGGCTGTAACTCTCTAACTCTCTAACTCTCTAACTCCTTGCAATTGGATTTGAATTGGACTAATTTATAAGCTTTCAAAGAAGCTGAACAACCACTACATTTATGTCCTCATTGGAAGTCGAAAAGACAATCCAATATTGAAAGGTTATTACATTTATATGAGGACAAAAATTAATTAAAGATTAAAATATTTAATACTCTAACTTATTTATGATCATTACTCCCTTCTTGAAAGGCAATGGCCCCATTGCTTGATCAAATAAAATTTTGCCATGCAACTTGAAGGTATGTGTATGTCGAGATGAGAGTCTCTATGGAGATACCTTACAAAATTCCGCTACGAAATACTTGATGGTAGTAATACCCAATCGATCATGACTAGGAATCACCTCGAGTTTGTGAAAGCCAGATATTAAGGAGTCATTCGATTTCCTTTGGTTTTAAAGAAATCTGTGCAGGACGTTGAAAGAGAGTCTATTGGTGAAGACCAAGTGTCAAGCACGAACCAATTCTCCAATGGAGTCTGTTGTTGAAATTGAAATGCTCAGAAGAAGAAATTATTGTGGAGTGTAAAAAAGACTGTGAGACACCCAGGAAGTACCTGATCCCTGAAGGAAGTCATTCGCTAGAATTGAAATGCTCAAAATATGGAAGAGGAATTGGAGCAGGTGGTAAGGGAAGAGATGGAGGAAGATGAAATAATTGCAGGAAGGAGAGAATTCTACACTGCATCCATACAGCTCTTCCCACAACTCCCTTTCTGGCGCTTGGACTTCCATCAAAAAATTGTCATTGAATTGTTAATTCATCTTTCACCCGAACCTCGTAGCCACTTCCATTGAATATATTCCCATACAAAAGATGAAATGTCAAAGGAAACGGTTGAAAAGATTTAGTAGATCCATCATCCATGTATTCACTCGTGCAGGCTTAAGCAGAATCAAGTATGATTGTCGAACACCATCTGGCGAGGAGGCGTGCAATCTCGTTATCATTTTGGAGAGTGGTTGTTGACGAGTCTAGCGTTGACCTTCGATAAGGAAATAAAACTTCATCAGGGGAAAAACTTTCTTATAGATGCAACTGAAAGAATCGAAGAGGATAAAAAAAGATTGAAAAAGGCTCTGATATCACTGATCTAAATTATTTTGTCAATGCAGAGGACAATACCCAAAGCAAAATTGATGGTATTGTAAACACATAATAAATCATATTAAAATTTTATTTCATTGAAAATATGTAAGAACCATACAATATTTGGGAAACTCTATGAAGGAGAGTTGTATGCCCTTGAATCTATCCAATTTGGGAAAACTCCGTGAAAGAGATTTGTATGCCTGAAATCCATCCAATTCGGGAAAACTCTTTAAAAGAGAGTTATATGCCTGAAATCTATCCAATTTGGGCAAACTCTATGAAAGAGAGTTGAATTCCCATAATCCATCTAATTTGGGCAAACTCTGTGAAAAAGAGTTGTATGCCCAAGCCCGTACAAGTTAGGCAATCTTGTGAAGGAGCGTATGTCTCTGGAGTTCATGAGAGATGATACAAATTAGCTAACTCCATAGACGAGATGCATGTCATAGTTTTGCAAACTCATCTTAAGAGATGTATGCCTCTAACTCTGTAACTTGATAACTCTCTAACTCCCTGCAATTGGATTCGAATTGGGCTTATTTATAAGCTTTCAAAGAAGCTGAACAACCACTACATTTATGTCCTCATTGGAAGTCAAAAAGACAATCCAATATTGAAAGGTTATTACATTTATATGAGAACAAAAATTAATTAAAGATTAAAATATTTAATACTCTAACTTATTTATGATCATTACTCCCTTCTTGAAAGGCAATGGCCCCATTGCTTGATCAAATAAAATTCTGCAATGCAACTTGAAGGTGTGTGTATGTCGAGATGAGAGTCTCTATGGAGATACCTTACAAAATTCCGCTGCGAAATACTTGATGGTAGTAATACCCAATCGATCATGACTAGGAATCACCTCGAGTTTGTGAAAGCCAGATATTAAGGAGTCATTCGATTTCCTTTGGTTTTAAAGAAATCTGTGCAGGACGTTGAAAGAGAGTCTGTTGGTGAAGACCAAGTGTCAAGAACGAACCAATTCTCCAATGGAGTCTCTTGTTGAAATTGAAATGCTTAGAAGTAGAAATTATTGCGGAGTGTAAAAAAGACTGTGAGACACCCAAGAAGTAGCTGATCCCTGAAGGAAGTCATTCGCTGGAATTGAAATGCTCAAAATATAGAAGAGGAATTGGAGCAGGCGGTAAGGGAAGTGATGGAGGAAGATGAAAGAGTTGCAGGAAGGAGAGAATTCTAGACTGCATCCATACGGCTCTTCCCACAACTCCCTTTCTGGCGCTTGGACTTCCATCAAAAAATTGTCATTGAATTGTTAATTCATCTTTCACCCGAACCTCGTAGCCACTTCCATTGAAAATATCCCCATACAAAAGATGAAATGTCAAAGGAAACGGTTGAAAAGAGTTAATAGATCCATCATCCATGTATTCACTCTTGCAGGCTTAAGAAAAATCAAGTATGATTGTCGAACACCATCTGGCGAGGGGGTGTGCAATCTTGTTATCATTCTGGAGAGTGGTTGTTGATGAGTCTAGCGTTGACCTTCGATAAGGAAATAAACCTTCATCAGGGGAAAAAATTTCTTATAGATGCAACTGAAAGGATCGAAGAGGATCGAAAAAGATCGAAAAAGGCTCTTATATCACTGATGTAAATTATTTTGTCAATGCAAAGGACAATATCCAAAGCAAAATTGATGGTATTGTAAACACATAATAAATCATATTAAAATTTTATTTCATTGACAATATGTAAGAACCATAAAATATTTGGGAAACTCTATGAAGGAGAGTTGTATGCCCTTGAATCTATCTAATTTGGGAAAACTCCGTGAAAGAGATTTGTATGCCTGAAATCCATCCAATTTGGGAAAAATCTTTAAAAGAGAGTTATATGCCTGAAATCTATCCAATTTGGGCAAACTCTATGAAAGAGAGTTTAATTCCCATAATGCATCTAATTTGGGCAAACTCTGTGAAAAAGAGTTGTATGCCTGAGCCTGTACAAGTTAGGCAATCTTGTGAAGGAGCGTATGTCTTTGGACTTCATGAGAGATGATACAAATTAGCTAACTCCATAGATGAGATGCATGTCATAGTTTTGCAAACTCATCTTAAGAGTTGTATGCCTGTAACTCTGTAACTTGATAACTCTCTAACTCCCTGCAATTGGATTCGAATTGGGCTTATTTATAAGATTTCAAAGAAGCTACACAACCCCTACATTTATGTCCTAATCGGAAGTCGAAAAGACAATCCAGTATTGAAAGGTTATTAGAAGGAGAGTTGTATGCCCTTGAATCTATCAAATTTGAGAAAACTCCATGAAAGAGATTTGTATGCCTGAAATCCATCCAATTTGGGAAAACTCTTTAAAAGAGAGTTATATGCCTGAAATCTATCCAATTTGGGCAAACTCTATGAAAGAGAGTTTAATTCCCATAATCCATCTAATTTGGGCAAACTCTATGAAAAAGAGTTGTATGCCCGAGCCCGTACAAGTTAGGCAATCTTGTGAAGGAGCATATGTCTCTGGACTTCATGAGAGCTGATAAAAATTAGCTAACTCCACAGATGA
Organism: Cryptomeria japonica; assembly: GCF_030272615.1. Lineage (NCBI taxonomy): Eukaryota > Viridiplantae > Streptophyta > Pinopsida > Cupressales > Cupressaceae > Cryptomeria > Cryptomeria japonica. Next base: position 812,525,360 of record NC_081414.1, on the reverse strand, counting down.
GTTGCATGTCATAGTTTTGCAAACTCATCTTAAGAGTTGTATGCCTGTAACTCTGTAACTTGATAACTCTCTAACTCCCTGCAATTGGATTCGAATTGGGCTTATTTATAAGCTTTCAAAGAAGTTGAACAACCACTACATTTATGTCCTCATTGGAAGTCAAAAAGACAATCCAATATTGAAAGTTTATTACATTTATATGAGGACAAAAATTAATTAAAGATTAAAATATTTAATACTCTAACTTATTTATGATCATTACTCCCTTCTTGAAAGGCAATGGCCCCATTGCTTGATCAAATAAAATTCTGCAATGCAACTTGAAGGTGTGTATATGTCGAGATGAGAGTCTGTATGTAGATACCTTACAAAATTCCGCTATGAAATATTTGATGGTAGTAATACCGAATCGATCATGACTAGGAATCACCTTGAGTTTGTGAAAGCCAGATATTAAGGAGTCATTCGATTTCCTTTGGTTTTAAAGAAATCTGTGCAAGACGTTGAAAGAGAGTCTGTTGGTGAAGACCAAGTGTCAAGCACGAACCAATTCTCCAATGGAGTCTATTATTGAAATTGAAATGCTCAGAAGAAGAAATTATTGTAGAGTGTAAAAAAGACTATGAGACACCGAAGAAGTAGCTAATCCCTGAAGGAAGTCATTCGCTGGAATTGAAATGCTCAAAATATGGAAGAGGAATTGGAGCAGGCGGTAAGGGAAGTGAAGGAGGAAGATGAAAGAGTTGCAGGAAGGAGAGAATTCTAGACTGCATCCATACGGCTCTTCCCACAACTCCCTTTCTGGCGCTTGGACTTCCATCAAAAAATTGTCATTGAATTGTTAATTCATCTTTCACCCGAACCTCGTAGCCACTTCCATCGAAAATATTCCCATACAAAAGATGAAATGTCAAAGGAAACAGTTGAAAAGAGTTAGTAGATCCATCATCCATGTATTCACTCGTGCAGGCTTAAGAAAAATCAAGTATGATTGTCGAACACCATCTGGCAAGGGGGCGTGCAATCTCGTTATCATTTTGGAGAGTGGTTGTTGATGAGTCTAGTGTTGACCTTCGATAAGGAAATAAACCTTCATCAGGGGAAAACATTTCTTATAGATGCAACTAAAAGGATCGAAGAGGATCGAAAAAGATTGAAAAAGGCTCTTATATCACTGATCTAAATTATTTTGTCAATGCAGAGGACAATACCCAAAGCGAAATTGATGGTATTGTAAACACATAATAAATCATATTAAAATTTTATTTCATTGAAAATATGTAAGAACCATAAAATATTTGGGAAACTCTATGAAGGAGAGTTTTATGCCCTTGAATCTATCTAATTTGGGAAAACTCCGTGAAAGAGATTTGTATGCCTGAAATCCATCCAATTTGGGAAAACTCTTTAAAAGAGAGTTATATGCCTGAAATCTATCCAATTTGGGCAAAATCTATGAAAGAGAGTTTAATTCCCATAATCCATCTAATTTGGGCAAACTCTGTGAAAAAGAGTTGTATGCCCGAGCCTGTACAAGTTAGGCAATCTTGTGAAGGAGCGTATGTCTCTGGACTTCATGAGAGATGATACAAATTAGCTAACTCCACAGACGAGATGCATGTCATAGTTTTGCAAACTCATCTTAAGAGTTGTATGCTTGTAACTCTGTAACTTGATAACTCTCTAACTCCCTGCAATTGGATTCGAATTGGGCTTATTTATAAGATTTCAAAGAAGCTACACAACCCCTACATTTATGTCCTCATCGGAAGTCGAAAAGACAATCCAGTATTGAAAGGTTATTAGAAGGAGAGTTGTATGCCCTTGAATCTATCTAATTTGAGAAAATTCCGTGAAAGAGATTTGTATGCCTGAAATCCATCCAATTTGGGAAAACTCTTTAAAAGAGAGTTATATGCCTGAAATCTATCCAATTTGGGCAAACTCTATGAAAGAGAGTTTAATTCCCATAATCCATCTAATTTGGGCAAACTCTGTGAAAAAGAGTTGTATGCCCGAGCCCATACAAGTTAGGCAATCTTGTGGAGGAGCATATGTCTCTGGACTTCATAAGTGATGATACAAATTAGCTAACTCCACAGACGAGATGCATGTCATAATTTTGCAAACTCATCTTAAGAGTTGTATGCCTATAACTCTGTAACTTGATAACTCTCTAACTCCCTGCAATTGGATTCGAATTGGGCTTATTTATAAGATTTCAAAGAAGCTACACAACCCCTACATTTATGTCCTCATCGGAAGTCGAAAAGACAATCCAGTATTGAAAGGTTATTAAATTTATATGAGGACAAATACTAATTAAAGATTAAAATATTTAATACTCTGACTTATTTATGATCATTTCAATGACCTCCATCGATGATCATGAATGAGAGATCTATGTTCATTTTGTGATTTACATGCCTTACAAAGAGGTAGCGATATTTACAATTATAAAAGCCAAAGTACCATCCACTAGTCCACAACTTTATGGGCATTCTAATCTTGCGTGTGCACAATATAAACTAATCCTACTAGATAATAAGGTTCGATGAACAAAACAATGTTCATCTTTTAAATACTATATGTAGTCACTTATTACACATGGAAGAAGAATAATGTTTTATATATTCATCTATTAAATGAGCCAAGGGAATTTGACTACCATTAGAGGCTGTATTTTATTTCCTCTTCATAATTTCTATGAGCTCATAGTTGATAATTGATATAAGAAGTTTTATTTAATGAGCTATATTATATTTTATAGCTGAGTTATTATTTTATTTTTTTCGTTCTTTGATGAATCATTATACCTTTTGTGGTGTTGAGTTTCATGCATATTTTTGTGGTAAATTATGTAATAATCTAATTATTTGATCTTTACAGAAATATTGCTATCATGTCTTTTGAATGAAATGTTGATCTTCCATCATGCATGTTATGTATTTGAAAAATTAGTGCTAGAGATCAATCTTTAATCATGGTGGGGATGAATTCATTCTATATTGAGGTCATATCACCATTAGAAATAGGTTTCCTTATTTTCATTTGGTGGGATCACTATACTATATCACTTTTTGATCTATTAGATTAATATCTAATCAGATAGCACATGCATCTCCAATATGGTGTCAAAGGCTTTGCATCCCTGATAAGGTTCCCTTTGTTTATCATTGGTCACGTCATCCTTTATGGGATCCATTGTCTTATTTTATAAAGACCTCCACATTATTAAAAAAATAAAATGCACAAATTACACACAATTAAACATTAAATAATACAACTTGTTCAAAATACACTAAATAGATACAATACGCTACAATTCGACAAAAAATTTATTTACATGAGCCAAGAGATTAGCAAATCATAGGAAAATTATTTATTTTAGAAGAGACCATAAGGTCAATTATAATGAATATATATAAAAAAAGCTGAATAGTCATCCTAAGTGGGACTCCCAACATCTATCTCCCATGATCACAACATGGGTGTGAACACTATCAAAGCATTTTACTACCCAACTACGAAGAATTTACACTTCCCTGAAGTTCTCATGGCACAAAGAATCGTCGACCCTACAGGAAGATGTCTAGCAACTTGAAACTGGTAGGGGATGGATTCTTAGTGCAACATGAAAATATGTGACAAAAACATCACTTATGACTATGCAGTCCTATTTCCATTATATGCTAGGAGGTAAGAAAATAAATCAACATAGATCATATTAATTAAATAATTTTACCAAATATTTATGCCAACTACCGAAGGTATCAATATTTACTCTCCCCTATTGTTCCTTATTCGACACCTATCCAATACATACAAAATACATATTGAAAACACACATTTGCATACATAAGCTTACATAGTCGAACAAGAGTAGACAAGAGCATTCAGGACATACACAAGTGTATAAAAGGATACATATGCATTAATATAGGCATTTCCTCAAGTCAACAAAAGCACTTAGAGGCTCATATAAAAATTTATTTATTCATTGTCATTTAATACTAAGGTTCACATATACAAAACATCCATGCATACAGTTACATAAATAAATAATCACAATAATCAATGTTTTTCCAATCTTGTTCAAAGAGTATAAAAATATTATAAATGCACATATTAACGTACTAAAGAATACAAGAACGTCAATCCACTCACTATCTACTTGATGATTGTTAGTCCAAGCATATTAATCCAGAAGTAAATATTGTGTGTGAAATCCTTAGAGAAGGCATACTTATACATAATGAGTCAATAATATTCATACTTAAAGGCTACCCAATATCTATCATACAACTAGAATTGAGATCTTTAATACTTTCTAAAAGTGGACATTGAAAAGACACCTTTGATCATTAAAAGAATCTAACCATTTATATTTATTCTCATGGTTATTTCCACTCTTATTTGGTTATGAGATTATGATTACATATATATTCTATAACAAGTTATACTAATTGTTTACTAATTAAGAGTGAGAGTGGGTCTATTGTAACTATTTAGTATTAGTATTTTTGATATGGGCAACCCACATACCCCTAATTTTGTTTATGTTCCTTTCTATCTAGAAGATTTCAAACCTATGGATATTTTTTATGATCATAAACTATATTGTGTTAATATTGATATCTATGTGTTCATTACTACTATTTTTAGAGTGGTGTGCACTACTGAGCTTGTTTTTTTGTATGTGTGTTGAACATCTTATGTAATGATGAGTGTACATGTGTACATGTATTTAAGATTTTCCACAAGCTTGATTATTAAGTATATTATTATAATGAGAGAGTATATGAAGTGTAGTGCTACCACATGGTAAAAAGAAATAATTTCAAATGTTCCTTTGGACTAATCTATGATATCATGCAAAAGTCTTACATTTTCTCTAGTGACTAATAAAATGTTCTTATATATGTGCGAAGCATAATAAATTTTTATCTCTATACAATTTCATCCTCACCTAGACCTCACTTTAGCATTCTGGTCTTCTTTTTTTTGATCATCTTTTATTTTACTCTCATTGGCTTCAAATCTTAGTCTTCACCTAGCATTTACTCTATGATTTTGAATTCAACCTTGATAGGATAGACAAGGATGCCCAGACACCCTTGTACTTGGACAATGGTGCCTAGGCACCCTTTCCCACTTAAAGGGGCCAAATTTTACTTTAAATTATTAATAAATGATAAGAATTTATTATAGCTAAATATAATATAATATTTTAATTTATAATATTAATACATATTATTTTATAATATTTATCATAAAAAGCACGAGTAGAGGTGTAACACTACAATGACACCTCAAAAAGTAAATTGTAAGAAAAACAAAAAACTAGAACATCAACTTGTTATTTATTTTTCATTGAATAAGAAATAAAGAGAACAAAAAACAAAAAACTATAGGAAACACTAAGTGCCACCCACCTTATTCGATTGATTTTTTTAACTTTAAAGATAAATTAAATATTAAACTATGATAAAGGTTATTTACTTGATTTTTTAAAATTTAAAGATGAATTAAATATTAAACTAAGATAAATCTATGAACCATAAATAAAGAAAATTGCAGCTTTCTTTATTTTTTAAAAGAAATTTTTAATTTTTTTATGTATAAAATACACAATAAAAAATAGATCTTAAGATACAATATATTTTAAAAGAATCAAACAATTTTTTTTTTTAATAAGATTTATTTATTTTTATATGAAAAAATTAAATGTCTTGAAATATATGGGCTATCTTAAAACTAGCATACCTATATTTTAGGAAATCTAAGTAAAGTACACCCGAGATATCAAATTTAAGAATATTTAGCATTCATAAATAATAGCAAAGAGTTGATTTTAATAAAATTGACATGAAATCATATAAATCACGTAGACTACTTGAAGGAAAATTCAAAATATAAATATTTAACATTTGATTTACAATGATCTACTTATAAATAAATATTAGGTTTAATATATATCTAATTCTAAGTCTAACCTTAACCTTAACCCTTATCTAATATTAAATCTAACCCCAATTTAATCTAGACACTAACCCTATTTAAACCCTAATGTAAAATTGATCCTAATGCTAATTCATCTCTAACCCTAATCCTATCTTTAATTTCAATTCTAAACCTAACCTTAAACCTAATCTAACATTAACCCTAGCCATAATTAATCCCTAATCTTAACCCTATTTAAACCCTAACCATATATTAATTCCAACTCAAATATTTTTCTTATAACCATACTTTTACCCTACCTTTGATTGAGCCCTAACCCTAACTCTTATTGAACCCTAATCTAACATTAACCCTAAACTTAACCTTACTAACCTATTATTAACCCTAATAATATTCAAACCACAATCACAATTAAACTTTAATCCTAACCTTATTTTAACCTTAACACTAAGTTAAAGATTTCTCTTAAAACCCTAATTAAAGTTCTTATTTCTCTTAAAACCCTAATTGAACTACAATAGGAAAAAATTTTCAACACTAATTAAATCCTATCTTAATTGAATCATAGCCCCAACTCTAACACTAATTAAAGCCTAGTCATAACTAAAATGTATCGATAACCTTAATTGAATATTAATCCTAATTTAAATAAATACTAACTTTAACACTTATTAAGCTACAATTGAAGTTGAACACTAATCTTAATCTTAGCCCTAACCCATTGAAACCTCACCCTAATTTAACTATAATCCAAATCCTGTCTCTAATTCTTATTCTAACCCTAACTTCAACCCTAGTCCATTATTGAATCTAACCCTAATTTAACCCTAATTCTAAAATTGTTTAGACCACGACTTGACATTGATCCTAACCCCAATTTAACCCTAAGTCTAATTTTAGCTATAGCCCAAATTAAACCCCAAACATAACCCTAATTTAAACCTTATCATAAATTAAATGTTTTTCCCTTATTGAATCCTAATCTAACATTAACCTTAACCTTAATCTAATATTAACCCCAATGCTATTGAAAGTGTATTCATAATAGAACCCTAATCCTAACCCTAAGTCAAATATTTATTCTATAATCCTAATTGATACCTAATCCTACTTATCCCTGGCATAACCTAGCCTTAAACCAAACACTTAGCCTAGTTGTAATGGAAATCCTTATTCTATTTTTAATCTTAATTAAACTTGAAACCTGAACCTAGTTCAACCTTAATGAAAATGATAACTTTGATACCAAAGTTTATTCTAGAAATTTTTAACACTAACCCTAACCCTAAACTAATGATGTAAGGCATTAATAATAAATTTTTTAACAAATTTATTGCTAACCATAGCCCTAATTTAACCTTAACTTTAACCTTAACTCTAAATGAACCATCACACCAAACCCAAGCCTAAACTTGACCTTGACCCAAACTTTCTCCTAGAATATTAATCCTAACCCTAATAAACTATGACCCTAACCCTAATTAAACCCCAAACCAAACCACAACCTTGACCTTGACCTCAAGATTTATCCTAGAACCCTAAAACGAACTCAGCACTAACCATAACCCTAATCAAAACCCCTAATTAAACCATATCTCTAACTTAAACCCTAACCTAATTTAACTCAAACTCTAGTCCTAACCCAACACATTCAAGCCTTTAAAATAATGAGGGTTGGAGTTAGTGTTAGGATTGGGGATATAACATTATGATCAAGGTCATAACTAATTTTATTTATCCTAACCTCAACACTAATCCTAATTTTAATATAAACTCTATGTATATTCGTATTCTAATAGGTTAAATATGACCTTAATATTATTAACCCTAACACTAACAAGGTAACCTTAATTAAAATCTAACCTTGATCTGAACTCTAACCTTAGTTAACATTAAATTATTTTATTTTAAAAAAAAAAAATTTCATTTATAGAAAGTTGTTGAGGATAACCATCAAACTTAAAATTAAAAATTGAATTGAAATTATATTTTATCAAATTATCCAAATTATTTAAACTTAAAGATAATATCTCTATGCATGTCCCAATTTAATTAGAAAGTATAATTTTAAAGTAACAAAATTAGCTAATATTCTATTTTAAAAGCAATTACCATTAATTGAATAGTATAATGAATAACTAACTAATGTGTATTCAATGAAAATCTATTTTCTTTGAAAGCAAAATGAATTGACTCTATAGAAAGTTATTAAATCATGAACCACAAAATTTAAAATTGAAATAAATATATGTTCATTTAGAATATCTAACAAAATTAAATATAATATCTTTATGCATGTCCCAATTAAATTAGATAGCAATTTTTAAAGTTCAAAAAAATTAGTTAATAATCTATTTTAAAAAAAAATTATATTAATTAAATAGTATAATGAATAACTAAATTATGTGTATGAAATGATTTTCTATTTTCCTTTCAAATAAAATTGATTGAGGTAGAATAATTTTTAAATTCAAAAAATCTATTAATAATATATTTCTTAGATAATCTATTTTTTATGCAACTACTATTAATTAAAATTATTATTTATAACTAACTAGTGAGTACTCAATGAACAATTATTTTATTTTAAGGAAAAAATAGTTTCCTCTATAGAAAGTTAATAAAGGTAGCCATCAACCATAAAATTTAAAACTAAATTAAAAATATATAAAATTAAAGATAATATTTCTATGTAAGTGCTAATTAAATTAGATCGTATAATATTAAAGTTTAACAAAATCAATTAACAATCTATTTTAAAAAAAATTTCTAATGATTAAATAGTGTAATGAAGAATTAAAGATAGCAATTGAATTAAAGATGATATGTCTATGCATGTCTCTATTAACTTAAATGGTAATTTTGTAGTTCAACAAAACCAATTAAAAAATATTTTTTAAGATAATTTTTATTTATTGATTAGTAAAATAAACCATCAATTACACTTTGGTGTGCAATGGGTACGCGGAAGAGGTGTGGAAGGTCATTTATGAAAATTTTTGGTGTATTTTGCATACAATTGCTCACTATGTAAGGTCAATTGGTAGAACATTTAAAATATAATGATGTTTGTACAATCGAGAAGTGATAGCATAAAATCAACTATGCATGGACAATTATATGGTTTTGAACATGAATAAAACAAAAACTAATGAAGAATATAAGTAGGTTCTATTACCAACAAGATCATCTTATGTTTGCAATAGTTGGAGAGGGAGATAGATATGTATAAATAGGTAGAGAGGGAGGGGGAGGAAAGAAAAGGGAAGGAGAGAGGAGAGAGAAGTAAAGAGATATAAAATATGGGAGTGATAGTGAGAGGGATGGAGGGAGAAATAGGGATAAAGAAAAGGAGAGATACTGATATACAGGAGAGATAGAGAAATAAATATAAGTTGGGAAAGCTTGAGGGTGAGTGAGAGAGGGGGGATGAGATGGGGACATAAAAAGATAAAAATATAGGAAGTGGTATATATATATATATATATATATATATATATATATATATATATATATATAGAGAGAGAGAGAGAGAGAGAGAGAGAGAGCATGTGTGAAAGTGACAGACATATTGAGATAGATATGGGTAGGAGTAACAAGGAGTGTGTGAGTGAGAAAGACTAGATAAATAGGGGATATAGAAATAAAGAGATAGAGAAAGAGGAACACACACACACACACACAGAGATGGGTAGGAGTAACAAGGAGTGTGTGAGTGAGAAAGACAAATAGATAAATAGGGGATAAAGAAATAAAGAGATATAAAAAGAGGAAGTTCCACACATAGAGAGGGAGAGATAAGGAGAAATAGGATAAATTACAATTTTACAAAGAGAAATTATTATAAATTAAATTAATCTAATAATAATTAATTATTATTTGTAATTTCATTAAAAGACAATAATTAAAATAATTTTCAAACTTAAATATTAATTAAAAAATAAAATAGAATAAACTAAATGCAGAGTCAAAATATATGAAAAATCCAAATATTAATAAAAATAATATTTAAAATTCATCGATGGCCGCCTTGTGTGAGTTTTCGGCCTTGACAGAATTGGTTTTATGCTATAATCATTGTTTCAGGGTGGCGTCCTCTCCTTCTGGTTATTCATTTATGGTTGTTAGTTTAAGGGTTGTTAATCCATGTGAAATGTTTAAATCAAGAAAGGTTGCAATGGATATTTTGCATTGCCAATATGGGAAGTTAAGGGCGGTTTTCTCATTTATATTATCTCACTTATATTATCTTGTTAAGTAGCATTTTACGCTTATGTTTCTATGGCTTTTTGGAGCTCTTCCTCTTGCAAATGTCATCTTCTCTATCCATTGGGACATACAGAGTATTTTTAGAAGCTCGAATAGCAGAATAAGAGAATGAGGACAATTTTGTCAAGCCTGGTAAGGTCTTTAATTTGTTTACTCTTGCGGTGGATTTTGAATTCCGTAGCTTATGGGGTGTCGATGGCTAGAAGTTTTCCCTCATATTTCTTATGCTGATCTTTTGTCTCACTTTGTTACAATTTTCTATGATGTTTTACTTGATGATGATTTGGTCCGCCTCTTGGTTTCCACATTCATTTTTCCGACAGTATGTAATTGGGCCTTGGTTTCTTCTGCATTGGTTGATTATCATTTTGATGTGGGGTATTTTTGTTCTAGTGGTTTTCTTCCTCGTCATGAGCTCATGGTTAATGGTTGGTCTGGTCAATTATTGCATGAATTAAGAATGGGATTGATATGTGATTCCATGGAAGACACTCGTGCCTCCATGGACTTTCTGCTGTATCTGGATCTTGATCAGTATGTGGATAAAGCTTGGGTCATCTTTGAGGCATTGCACTCATTGATCACTCTGGGATTTTTGTTCTCTTCTCTTGCTTTTTTGTCTTTTCCTCTAAGGGTTAATCCTCCTCTGGTCTCAGCTCATGAACCTCCGGAGGAGAGCACTAGCTCTTGGTTTTTGGATATCTGACTATTTTTTGGAGTTGGTGGAATGGTTTTTGTTGATGCAAATTTGGAGGTTATTTGGCTACTATTATCCTTGAGTGTTTAATTATGGTTTTGGCAAGAACTTATACATCACAAGTATCTCCTTGGTGGTCCTTCATGGCATTTTTGTTCAGCCCTTCATTTGGCGGTAGTCTAGGTTTTTGTAATTGTCCTATGGGACCCTTGTAAAAATATTAGAGGTAGGGGTTCGGTGATCTCACTGGACATCAACAAATGATGTAAAGGTAGTGCCTAGTTTTATTTATATTTTTTGAAGGCTACAACCGAAGGTTTTCTTGTGGGTTCTTTCCTACCGGTATGCCTTTTTTGAACCCGATGTAAATTTTTTTATTAATAATATATATGTTTAGTGGATTTTCCACTTTTATCGAAAAAATAAATAAAATAAATACATAATAAATATTTAAAAATTAAAATTAATTAAATAAAAAATTAAATTAATATTTTAAATTTATCAGATTTGAAATATTAATAAAATGTGTACCAATTACAAACAACATTAACATTAATTGAATGACAATGCAAATCCTTAAGCTAATATTTATGATGTCTTGAATGATGTATTATGCAATTAGTTGGGGTATGTTTTCACATTATTTAAATTAGATCTTGGATATTGTATTATGTCTAATAGCTTAAGTATAAATTTGGCATTCATAATACATACTTTTTAAAAAGATAAGTATTTTAAAGTACAATTCTATTTCTATGTGGGATTAAGTATTTTTGGATTTAAAATTATTAATCAAATCGCCATAATTTAAAAAAAAAATTTACCATTATTTCTAAAATTATAATAAATTATAATTTTTAATATTTATAAAATATTTATTATCTAATTAAAATCACTTAAATTTAAAAATAAATCAACAATGACTAATTACAATTTTAAAGTAAGTTAAAACTAAAATCTAGATTTAAAAGCAACTTTCTATTTTATTTTATTCTTTTTTGCAAGCAAATAATTTTATATTAGAAATTTCAAATGATTAGTAAATTAAATATATCAAATATCAAATAAAAATGTATTAAATAAAAAACATTTTACTTTATTTAAAAAATCACTTTTAACAAGAAAAACAACATAAAATAAAAATGAATTTAGTTGATCTTGTAAAGATGTATATAGAAAGTTTCTTGAAGTTGGTAAAACTTTTATTGCTTTTTCATCCAAAGGTTGTAACTATTTCAACCATCTTGCAAGCCCTCTAAGATGTCTAGGACTTTGTAAAGCTCATATAGTGAACACCTTGGGTAATAAATAACTAATATGTACTCCCTAAAAAAATAATTTGTTTTAACAAGAAACAAAATTCTTTTTTAGAAATCTATAAAGAAGAAAAAAAGATTTCCTTTAAATAGAATGTTATAAAAGGTAGCCATAAAAATAAATTTTAAAATTGACTTTTATATATATATATATATATATATATATATATATATATATATAATTAAAGATAATATAAGTAAAATTTATTTCAAATATTAGAGTTTCACCAAAATTAAACCCACCTCTTTGTAAAAAACAACCTTTCTAGACTATAATTATTAATCTAATTTGTCAATTCTCAATAGTCATTGATCGTGCTAAGATGTTTTTTATGAAATACAATAACAACAAAGGTTGCCTATTGATGTGAAAACCAAATCTATGCTCTGGTTGCAAGTGTTGTATCTACAATTTGCATAATGGGAGATGGAGGAAGGTCTTGTGTGCAATTTAATTAATCAAGGTAAATGTATGCACAACTATTTAAGTTTAATTAATTAATATGTTCATTAATTATATCTATTTCCTATTCAAATATCGAAATATAATAGATTTTTACGTATTCTGAAACCACAATTAAAAAATAGTCTTTTAAATTAAAATAAACAAAAATTACAAAATTTTGCTTAAGAATATTCTACCACTTTTGTTTCTACCTCTAGTAATTCATTCATTTTTAACTCCAACACAGTAATATCTTGACAGGTTTACTATTAAAGTATTAAATGAACGAGAATTTCTCAAAATATTTAACTTCTCGTGACTAATTTTCTTTACTCTAATGTGGCCTTTCCATACAAAATGTGACCAATTTATGGGCCAAATGGAACATCTTTCTTGAAAAAAAATTGGCCATGAAATGAGTAAAAGAAGAGAAATGTTTCCATCATGGATGGAATCCTTTGATTTCTTCAAGGTTAGAAAGACGCTAAGGAGAGTTTGAGAAGAAGCCACAAAATCTTGATGATGTGCATGCAATGCTAGGGAAGAATATAATTTATTTCTTCCATTCTTAACTTTGAACTCAACATCTCAAAACTATCATATCTTCATATCTGAAACCAAACCCTTCTTCATGATAGATTTTACCTAGAAAAAGTTTAAACAATATATTGATTTACAATTTGCTATATATATATATATGCAATGACCAAATAAGAGAATTGAATAATGAAAATCAAAATCCATATCTACAAGCTTTAAAGGAAAACATCCATATCACATTAAAATTGAAAGCTGCCTAATATAAAAAATTGGTTGATGCACGTCAACTTAAATGAGTTTCATTTTTATTGATAATGTATGCTAGTTTAAAATTATTTTATGAAATTTTGACCCTTTTAGGACCGCTCTCTTATTGGAGCTTTTTGGGTATTTTCTTTCTTCTAGGCTTGATGGCCCTTTGATTTGTATCGCTTATTTCTCAATTAATAAATTTTTACCCCTTTTTTCAAAAAATATTTTTTATCAATTATAATTGTTTCTAATTTTTTAAATAGTTTTAATATGATTTTTACAAATAATTTCTAATATAAATTTAAAAAATTAGTTAATTTATTTTTTAGAGCATTTTTAACAATTTTTAGAATATAATTGTATTAAATATTTTTTATTTGATTTAAGAAACTTGCTTGACAAATAAAATTATACAAAAGTTTATGTGAGATTATTATTTTATTATTATTTATAATCTCTATAAAATATGCCCATATCGAATTTTAAAAAATAAAATTAAAGAAAAAAATAATTTTTATCTAATGCGACCATCCGTTCTTTTTCTTAAAGAATGAAGATAAAGATCACTAAATCTATTTGTAATGCAGTCATTTGTTTTTTTCTAAAACTCAGCAACTCCCATAAAAATAAAATAAAAAAACTATCTTAAGAATTGGTAAAATAATAATAAAAGAAATTAAGCTATTTTTAAAAATCAATACTTTTTGCACTGTTCTTTTTTGTTTTAAATGCTTTAATGTATTTGCATAAGTTTTTCTTACAGATAAGAAAGCTCGGAGTTGGGCTTATCGACATAATAATCTGTGCAATAAATAACTTGCCGCAGCGTCTTACACATTTCACCTAAACCTTACGGCAGTGTATTACACATTCTCCTTTTGTTTGAAAAGAACTCAAGCGTATTTTAATTTCTATTCCTAGAATTGTTAAAAGCTTTGCAGTTCAACATGGAGAACGTTTTGGAGGCTTATTTCAACACATTTTACCGGATTATGTGGATTTTACTGGTTAGATGTAGTCTTTGACTTATTTACCTATGGCTATTTATTTTTTAAACAGTATATTTACACATCTAGCTTAGATTTTGAAGAACTTAATACTCTTTAACAAGTCTTCGATGAATTGATATTGAACTTTTTTTTTTACAAGTGATTTCTAGTGTTACAGTGGTGCTGAAGTTATTTCCATTGAACATTATCAGAAAAGATAATAATTTGCCGAACGAGAAGGAGAAGAAGGCACTTATAGAAGAAGATACTGATGAAGATTTGGAAAGAAGAGCTAAAGCAACCGAAGAGCAGGCTGCATTATTGTCTCAACAGTTAGAATCGATGAATCCGACCAGATCTCAGAACAAAGATGAAAATTTTGAATTTTTGTGGGAAAAATTGAGACAAGTATATGAAGAAAAAAGTAACTTAGCACTTTTGGTTTCTTCACAAGTTCAGAGCCGCAAGAGAGAACGATCTTGTGCAACTGAAACTCTTAGGTTGATCCAGTGAGACATGGAACGTCGTCCTAAGATATTGGAGAATGAGAAGAATGATGTGCAGAAAACATTAGAAAAGGAGATAGATAGGCGGTCGATTGAATGGGCCTCTTTGCTGGAGAAATTTCAGTTTGAGGAAAGGAGGATGAGAAAGAGGATGAAAGATCTGGCAGAGCGAAATGTAGAGTTGTTAAGAGAAGTTTCATCGAATAAACAGGAAATTAATGCAAATACTCAGGTAATTGATGATTTGAGAACGCGACTAAGAGATGCAGAGAATGAGATTATGGAATTAAGAGAATCTCTGTCACAATCTATCGAGAAAACAGAACAAGCAGAAAATGATTGAGATTCAAACAAGAGAAGTTTCAGGGAAAAGGAAAGGGAAAATTCCGAGTTACAGAAATCGGTCGTTAGATTGCAGCAACTGTGTACAAATCAGGCAAAAACAATTCGTGGGTTGGAGGGTAGTCTCAGTAGCTCAAACCAGAAAGAGAAGGAGTTGATCGTTCTGGTATGTGTTGCCACGCTTTCAATTGTTTATATACACTTACTTTTGAAGATCAATATGTTTTGTTTAGATCAAAAGCACTAATGCTATGATATATTTTATGTACAGGTTGGAGGGCAGGAGAATACCATCAGACATTTACAAGCTGATTTACAAGAATGTCTCAAGTCAATGATGTTATTAAGAGGAGAGATACCCAAAATTTCAGAAGAAAGGGATAGATTTCAGCAAGAAACAGAACAACTTACCTTGCAAAACAATAGACTAATTGATGAAGTAAATCCGCTTGAAATGAGAGCACAGCAACTTTATGAGGATTTGCTAGTTAGGGAGGGACAGCTATCAGTTTTGCAAGAAAATCTAATGCATAGTTTTTTTTTGTTTTTTTTCCAATAAAATTGGATTATTCTATTAAACTTTTTCATTAATATTTTTTATTTTTTACATAGGATTCAAAGAGTATACAGGAGGAAAGAACCCTAGGAAGAAAACCTCCAGTCACAGCTCATAAAATAAACCTATAGTATCTAATGGATCAGTTTATACACCCTGCCCAAAACCACATACAAAATGCAGTCACAACACATATAATATCAGTTTTGCATAGAGCCCATATGACAATTTGCCAAAAAAAAAAACCCATCGGATAATTTTCAAATGTAGACTCCAAAAAAAAAAACCCATCGCATAATTTTCAAATGTAGACTTCACAGCTGCTATCAATGGAAGAAGACAAAATTTTCCAAAGCCCTGTGCCAAATCCCATGGGTCAAAAACCTTCCTGCCAAAAAAGAAAGTATCAAAAAATCTTTGGAAAAACATTATTGTATCAAATACCATGAGCTCGAACTCTCCTCTAGACAACAAACAGGAATACTTGAAATGAAAGGGGAAAGCGAGAATAATTATCATC
Source organism: Cryptomeria japonica (assembly GCF_030272615.1). Lineage (NCBI taxonomy): Eukaryota > Viridiplantae > Streptophyta > Pinopsida > Cupressales > Cupressaceae > Cryptomeria > Cryptomeria japonica. The sequence goes on along the minus strand of NC_081414.1, from coordinate 812,508,964 downwards.
ATAAAATTTTACATCAACATTACTCAAGAAAATCACATAACTATTGCTGCAAACCTTCCCATACCCTAGAAGGAATTTCCTCAAAACCCACCTCTCGCTGATTAGCATTGCTATCAATGACTAAATTTGCCAAATAATCTGCAATCTTATTAACTTCTCTGTAACAATGGGATACCAAGAAAGATTCAAACAATTATAATTTTTGTAAAATGGGATCAATTATATACTGCAAATTCCAACAATTTGATTTCTTTTTCATAACACATTGAATAATCACATAGAATCATCTTCAATTATTAAGTCCTTAATTCCCAAAAAGATTGCCATATCCAATCCAAAAGACAAAGCATGAAATTCTGCATAATTTTTAGTTTTAAAACCAATAGCATGACACTAAGCTCGAATAAAATTTGCATTGTGATCATAAATTACCATGCCTACCCTAGCCGGCCCAGGGTTACCATGAGAGGCCCCATCAAAATTCAGTTTAAAGTGCCCCGGTGGAGGAGGTTTCCTTCTAGCAAAGAATCTCTTACCTATTGCATCATTCTTTTTTAAAATTGAACCATGAGAGGGTAAAACTAATAGCATCTTCCAAACTCTAGTAACTCTACTATCCAAGTGCAAAAAAGAAGTAAGATTTTCCAAATTCTTATAAATAAATGACAAAGCAACCTCAGAGATTGAAGACTCAATTTTTAATAGAACCTCAGACATAGGAGACCTTTTTTTCAAAATATCCTATTGTTTCTATCTAGCCAAACATTCCAAATCACAATAGATGGAGATATGATCCAAACGCATGCATAGAAAGATGAGGCAAACATAAAGGGCCAAGATATAATGCATAGTTGTGTAATAAACACTAATTATGTTTCTATTCATTCCTTTTTTTGTCGACATGCAATTTTCATCATTCTTGGTGGTTGTATTCCACTGTTCACAAGTGTAACATAGCTGATTTTCAAAAAGTTTTCAAAGTATCTCAGTGCATTCAACAAAGAATTGTTCTTTGTCATGCAGTGAATCGCTATCTTGAAAAAATTTAATTGTACAGTGAATCTCAATCTTTAAAATTTTAATTAGAATTTGATAGTCATTGTTTTTTTTTTTTGATAAAAGTGGATGAACCACTGAAATTATATTAAAATCTTTTTTTTTTTATTACATGGTGTTTGGTTCAATGAGCACTAAAGGGAAAGAACCAGTAAGAAAACCCTTCAGTATTTCTCAAGAGAACGAAAGCCTATCTACCCATTACAAAAGCCCATAAGCATCCCAAATAAACCCCCCCCAGTTACATAGCCAACCGCATTAGATATAAAGGAAGTTGTGAGAACCAGTGAAGAAGAGAACATCCCAAAATGGAGCCAATGTTGCCTCAACATAAGCAATGCCATCACCCCAATAACCAATATGTCTATACACCACATGAGTCCAAGGCTCTAAAGAGAACAAAACACAAATCCAGAAGGGAACCAAGAATAAGCAATCCTGCCAGTACAAAAATGGTGAGCAAACATATGCCCATCCAAATAAGAAGTAGAGGAGGATGATGAAAACCCTCAGGAAGCAGGATGAAACCAATCCATAGAATAGTCCACAGGAAAAGCCACAAAAGTAACAATAGGTTAAGAAACAATTTGCACCACCATATTAACTGCACTTTCCAACTCCTGAAAAAAAGCCACCATCCACCGATTTTGCCAAGAACTATCCATAAAATGCAGAGCATTTTGTGTTAGAAAGAAAAAAATACAAAGATATAATGAATTCCATATCTGCACAGCATCCGGAATATAACAAAGAATAGGATAACCGGATCTTAATTATCTTTCCATCATAAGAGAAAACAATGAACAAGAGGCTACACACCAAATGATGAAACTACCTCATACCTCACAACAATCCCAATCATTAAAGGAACTCCCTAAATAGAATAATTCCCACAATGCGAAATGATTCAAAAGAAGGACCAATTCCAACCATTATGAAATGAAACCCCATGGCAAAGGCACCCACTACCGACCGTAAAGAAAAATGATTACCAAAAATGCATAAGATCAAACAATTATAACTTAACAAACCCCTACCATGAAGCTAATGATTAGCATGAAATGAGTGGGGATGAAGAAAGGCCAATACCAAAACAATCCCCAGGATATCAAATGGAAACCAAGATATCCATCAACAGAGATATTCATAATAACCAATCATGCAGCCACATACGACAAAACAATAGCAAACCAAATGCCCATTCAATACCAAAACTGCCAATCAAGCATAAGTTGACCCACTTCCGACCATAAAGAAAAATGATTATCAAAAAAGTAGAGGATCTAATAGTTATAACTTAACAAACCCATGCCATGAAGCTAATGATTAGCATGAAGATAAGCCGGAACCAATACAGTCCCCAAGATATCAAATGGAAACCGAGATATCCATTGATAGAGATATCGACAATAACCAAGCATGCAGCCACATAGAACAAAATGATAACAAACCAAAAGCCCACTCAATACCAAAATTGCCTGCCGAACATAAGTTGTCCCTCCATCATCCACAATCCCCCCTATAGCCATACAAGGAAGTGAGAAACCACACAAAGAAAGGAGATGGGAGAGAACAATAGCATAAACGGAAACACAATCCAATAGGAGAAGCCACAATAATCTTTCTACTCTATGAGGAGATTCTCCTAGGAAATGTCAGCAGCAAAGATAATACCCCGAAGACCAACACCTTCACTCCAGGCACTTACAAAAGAAAACCATATTTAGTGTAGAAAATGAAGGAGGTTTCTAAATGGAAGGTCTACTAAGAAAGAAGTTTCATGCAAGAAATAGGAATGTCTGAAGGAGCAACCTCTATAAAATCAGCACCCTCAACAATAGCCTTATTCGCTAGAAAATCCGCAAAGACATTGATCTCCCTGAAACAGTGAGAGATAGAGAAAGTGGAAAAGCCTTTTAATTGTAGAAGAATGTGATCTAAAAAATACTGCAAATGCCAAGAGAGACATTTTTTGCCAACAACTGCTTGAAAGACCAACATTGAGTCTCCTTCAATAACAATATCTTTAATGTTTAATGAAAGAGCGAGATCAAGCCTGGAACTCAACCACATTATTGGTACCCTGACCAATATATTTTCCCACTGCTTTGATGATCTTTGAAGAATGATAAAAAATAATTACCCCAACACCAGACCTTCCCGGATTCCCCTTAGAAGCCCCGTTAAACTAAAGTTTCAATGAAGGGAAGGGAGGAGGACTCCATTTAGCCATCTTGTGCTTAACAAGAGAAGATAGTCCATCTGAGATAGCCCCATGGGAAGACATCAAATGAAGCAAAGACCATCTCCAAGTGACCTAATTATCCCACTGAGAAAAAGACCTAAGGTGATGTAAATTTTGATGGATGAAAGAAAGCACCACCTCACTAATAGAGGTTTGGATTTTACCAATTACGTCAACTAGGGTGGTAGATTTATGTTTGAAGATTCTAGAATTCCTTTCAAGCCAGAGATTCCATACCACCAGAGATGGGGCAACAACCCAAAGAGATGAATAGAACGAAGAGGAAAACAACAAGAGCCAGGTCATGAATTGTGAAAATAAATTTAGACAAAGAGCAGAAGACCACTCTAGTATACCAAATAGCCAATACCAACATTCAGAAGCAAATGGACAGAACAGGAAAAGGTGATCCACAAATTCCATACAATAACCACCAAAAACACAAGGAAATACTGTTGTAATCCCAAGTATGTCCAATCGCATCCCAGTGAGGACTTTATCTTGGACTACCAACCAAGAAAAAGCCCCTACCTTTGGAAGACAAGCAAGATACCAAAAAAGCTTAGTAGGCCAGTAAGAGGGTGAAGAGGTCTGAACCAAAGAATTATACCCATCTTTTACTGAATGTGAACCTGCAGCATTCTTAAACCAGACCAAAGAGTCCTCCTTATTGTGAAAATGAAGCTCTTCCACAAAAGCAAGAATAAGATCATTATCAACAGACAAAGGAGGGATATCCTTCCATTTAGCCACTAAAAATGGACCTGAGGAGACAATGTTAAAATAATCTGCAACAAGAGGCCCCCAAAGATCCAATAGAATACTAGGCAAAGGGAACCAATCATGACTTCTTGAAAGAGAAGGATGCCCATTCCAAACTTCATCCTAGAATCAAGCCTTTTTCCCACTATGGACAACCCAAGATAAATGTGGTAAGACAACCTTCCTACAAGAAACCAAAAAATTCCAGAATGGAGAACCCTTTAGAAGAGATGTAGCAGTAAAAATCCTTTCTCTAGATGCTCCCCTTAAATACTTAACGAGCATGATGGAAGCCCATTTTCTATGAGGGTTTGCATATAACTTCCAAATCAATTTTGCCCCCAATGCTTTATTCTGAATAACTAAATCAGGAATACCCACACCCCTAGCTCTTTGGGATGACAAATATTGTCCCAAGCAAGGAGAGGGATCTTCTTTCTACCACCCAAGTTATTATTCCAAAGGAAGGACCTAAGGAAAACCTTAATGTCCTTAATGACTTGAGAGGGAGCGTGCAAGATAGACATCAAATATGTAGGGATGGCATTCAAAACTGATTTGATTAAAAGGATCTTACCAGCCATCGTAAGCCACTTATGGTTCCAAGAGGAAATTCTAGAAGTTATTGAATGAACAACTTTATCCCAAAAGGAGGCCTTTTCTGACCCTAGAAAGAAAGGAATGCCCAAGTACATACACAGAAAATTCCCTAATTGGAAACTCCAAAAGCGGACAAGTTTGTCCCTAACTAGAGGGGAGACATTCACGAAAAAGACTTTAGACTTCTGATTATTAACTTTTTATCCAGAAAAAGAAGCATAATCAGAGATAATTTTCTTAATAACTCAAGCATCCCTCAGAGAGGCCACCCCAAAGAGAAGCGTGTCATCAACAAACAAGCAATGAGATTGTGGAGAAGAAAAGCCATCCAATCTGATGCCCGACCATAGACCAGATGACGTAGCATTAGAGATGGCCCTGCTTAATGCTTTCGCCAAAAGAATAAACAAAAAAGGAGACAAGGGATCCCCTTGCCTAATTTTCTGGGAGGAAGCAAAGAACCCCGAGGGAGAACCATTAATCAAAACTGAGAAGTGGGTAGAGGATATACATGAAAATAACCACTCGACCCAACAACGCGAAAACCCTAAATGATACAAAACCGCCACAAGAGACTGCCAATTAACATGATCATAAGCCTTAAGCATGTCTAGTTTAAGAATCATGGATGGGACCTTTTGTTGAGATATGGAGTGCAGAATTTCATGAGCAACAATTGCACCTTCAGATATCTCCTGACCAAGCACAAAACCATCCTGCTCCAAGGAAATTATCCGAGGAGGGAGCCTAGAAAGCCTAATCGAAATTGCCTTAGTAAAAATATTATATAACATGGTACACAAGGCAATCAGACGAAAGTCCGAAAAAGAGGTAGGATTGTGCACTTTCAGAATAATAGAAATAAGAGTAATATTAAGCTCTCTCAATATCAACCTATTTCTTCTGGATTCCTCCAAGGCTAACAACACATAATTTCCTATAAAGTCCCAACACTTCTGAAAGAATAAATCCGTAAAACCATCCGGGCCCAACGTCTTTTCCGAATGCATGGAAAAGACTATCTCTTTCAACTCAGCCAATGAAAAGGGGGCCATAAGCATCTTATTATCTTCTTGAGATACTAATGGGGGAATCGAGTTCACAAACTCATTATCTACCAGAATCGGCTCCGCTGTAAGAAGAGACTTAAATAACCGAATGGCTTCGGCAACAATATCATCCTCATCAACCAGATTGTTGCCATTGCAGTCAATAATACATGAAATTTGATTGTGAAGTCTCTTAAGCTTAGAAGAGGAATGAAATAATTTAGTATTTCTATCCCCTTCGGAAAGCCAAAGGTCCCTAGACTTCTGCCTCCAATAAGATTCTTCCCTAGCTGAGGTCTCACTCAATTGAAGATTCAACAACTTAAGCTTATCATACAATAAGGAGGACATACTTGAAGCAATAATGCTCTTATTAAGTTGTTCAATTTCTTCTTGAATCCTGGCCTTTTATCCAAAAATATTCTTAAAATGCATCACATTCCAATCCTTAATCCTTAACTTTAAAAAGCCTAATTTCTTAACAAGCTGAAACATCCGAGACCCAGGAAGAAATGGAGCTGAACTCCACCATTGTTTTAGTGAAGGTAAAAATGATCAGTCTCGAAACCACATTGGATCAAACTTAAAAGGTAACTTCCTAGGAGCCCTATCCTCAAAAATAGTAAACAGAATGGGGAAATGATCAAGAGCCAATAAAGGGGAGAATTGAGGACACAAAATCCTATCCCGAATTGAACCAATTTTCTGAAACCAAAAAGCGATCCAACCTTTCAGAGATTTGACAAAAGTCTCTTCGCATGTTGGTCCATGTAAATGGCCTATTAAGAGGTTTACAATCAACCAAATTCAAAGAATGAATAAAGTGGCAAAAGGCTGATATAGAATGTTTATTAGGGATGATTCCCCCAGCCTTTTCATCCAAACAAGCAATTGCATTAAAGTCCCCCCCAATATTCAGAAAAAGATTACGTAGAGGAGCAGCAAGGGAGACCAAAAAATTCGAAAGGTTTCTTTTGTCTAAAACCCCAGATGATCCATAAACATTAAAAAGCTAGAATTTTAAGTTTGATATCCTACTCTTAACTAAGCCAAGCATCCAATTGGAGGAGGAAGCAATTAATGAAAGATGCACAGTAGAATCTTTCCGAAGGACTGCCAACCCACCTGAAGCACCAGAGGAGGGAGATGCACAAAAATTCCATACTTCCAAGAAGAGAATAATATATCAGCAGATGATAAATTTAATTTAGTTTCTTGAACCAGCACCACATCGTACTTCATTAAGTCCATTTGTGACTTAATCAAGCGTCATTTGTTAGGGGTGTTTAAGCCCCTAACATTCCAAGATATAATCCTCATTGGGCATGAGGGGAAGCATTAGCTCCACTCGAAACATACAAAGAAACCGGAAAAACTATATCTGCCAAAAAAACCTTGTGAAGACTTTGCTTAGAAGCCAAGGCTCTTGTGAGTGGTGGACTAAAGGGTTTTTTTGATCTTTTCTTTTTGGAAGTCTCCAAAGAAGAAAGAATAGTTGTTTAAATTCCCGCATCAATTTCTAATTTAGTTTTAGCATGCTTGGGCTTGCGGCCTCTTTTTCCTGGAGTTGACAAGGGTGAGGTAGGGGAAAGAGGGGTTTGAACCAAAGGAAGCCCGTTAGTGACCAAAGGAGAATCCACGAGCGCCCTATTTGTAATGGAACCTACCCTAACCTCCTCCCTATCTGAAACAATGGGAGCTAGAGATGGCCCAAGCATTGATACCACCAAAGCCTTATCCATGTTGAGTAACTCAAAAGAGTTATTAGTGGGAAAAGTAGCCAAGTCATTCTTGAGACTACCCAAATCAACCAAAATTGAAGAAATTACTTTATTAGCTAAAGAGGAATGAAGAGAAACCTTATTAGTGTTAACAAATATCTTGCACCTGGGCAATGAAATGCTCATCTTGAACAATATCAACACCCACAGGATTTTCAGTATTCTTCAAAACCACAAGGATTTGTGGCTTAGCCCCTAAGTTATTTCCCAAATCAACAACATGCACAAAAGACATTCCCATGTTTAAAATATCATTAGAATTGTTCAAAGGAGGAGAATTCATCAAGCCAACCTTCGGGGAAAGAACAGAGCAGTTAGGAACCATTGCCGACACCCTAGAAGTGAAGGTTTTGTTCAAAGGGGAAGGTAGATTAGCAGCAGGAACACCAAAATGATCTTTTTTCCAAGCAAACATTTCCACATTCCCATCAAAAGAGGATTCAATGCCCCTTGAACCAAATTGAATGGATTTCATATGAAAAAACAAAGGAAAATCTATAGTCACCAAAGAGCAACCAAAATCCCTAGAATCCTTGACAAGGTTTTGGCGCCACAAGCAAAAAGGAGACCAAATGTTGCAAAACTTCGGCAAAGAGACCTTAGGGGAAATTAAAACACAAATTTTGACAACCAACACCCCATCCTCAAACACCGAATGAGACAACAGAAATTTACCCACTGAATCCCCAATTTTTGTTAAAATATCAGATTCAACGAACTCGGATGGTAATAAAGGAAGTTTAAACCAAATAGGATCTAGTTTTGGGCCAACCCTAGAAGTTGCTAGAAAGGGCTTCCAACTTTCTACAAAAATTAGGGTTTTTCCAAGCCAAAAAAAAGGAACACTCAAAGCCTTATCCCTAGTAGATGCAGAATAAAAAGCAATGATAAACGAACTTGCAGAGATAACATGGAAGTACAAACTGCCATACCAGTGTGCATGAATTTTACAATGGAGCTTTGACAAAGGAATAGAGTCACCCCACACCTGGATAACGACTACCAAAGCTCAAAGATCATGAGCCTTTTTTCCCAAGATAGCATCCGAGGCATCAATCAAAGGAATCGGGAGCAGAGCATGCTGTGAGGGGAAATCAAAATTCGACAATTGACCTCCTGAATCTCTTAAAATTGGTTGCAATTTAGCAGAGACGCTCGCCAGGCCAATCCGAGCCTTATTACCAAAAACCCTAGTATTTCATTTTTTATTGCCCTTTTGCCAATTCCCCTTATTTCGCAAATTACGACCCCAATTTTGATGCCACCAAAAAAACCATTTGAAATACACAGTAGTAGGAAATTCATGTTGGAATGTTTTATCCTCAGTTGAGCGAGCAGACGAAACCATAACATCAACCCATTTTCCACCTTGAAAGACCCATTGGAGAACATGCCCTGCCTATGTGCCGAAGGGATCTTTGGGGGCAAACAAATCTGCCACCGCCTCATCTCCCCAATACCTGTTCAGCTACATGGCAAACACAGGTCTCGCTCGCTAGCTTGCTCCCCAAAAACTCGCTCCATATAGTTATATATAGTTATTAATGAAAGATTTAATTTATTAAATAAATAAATAATTTTATTACTATATTACTATATTACAGTTTAGTCATTTGAATGTTTTTCATTAATTATTAAAAATTATTTAATTATATCGAAGTGTTGCCCAAATAAAACTGTGCAAGAAAAACAAAAATCCATAGGAAAAAACTAAATAAAGATAAGCACTCTAAACTGCGAGTCGTATCGACATGCTTTCATTTTGAGATGAAATCTATAGTTGTTTTTTCCCTTCGCAACTTCTTATCCTTTCAAGCTGTGCAATTGATAAGCGAATCCAGGCCCAAGCTCCGCGATTTGATGCAGTCCAACGAGCAGTTCTGTTAGTTGACAAGAAATTTATAGATGAGATGCAACTGTGTATGTATCATGTATTATTTGTTCATCTGCGATGCAAAATGTGTTCAGTTTTTCCTCAGGCATGCCTGAAATTTTTATAAATATTTTCGAGAGAATGAGAGTGTGTTTAAAAATGTTACTATGTGTTCATTTCGTACACATTTGTGTAGCTGTTTTGTTTGGAGAGAGAATTTATTGGATTCAATTTCACCATTTAGCTTTGCAATTTTTTCATCAAGTTTCATATTTTTCTGCTTTCATGCATGTATATTTTGCAGTGTTTAGGGAAAATTTCTTAGATTCATTTCCAGCACTGGATTTCCAAAAAAAATTTCTTTTAATGATACAAACAAATTAATCATTTTTGAGAAGTTTTTCAAAATATAAATTGGAGTGAAAATACAAGATCATGTGAGATGGCAGGGCTCAGAATTCGGTCGACTGGCTTAAGTTGTGAGTTACTAATGTACAATAAAAAATTTATTAATTGAATGAAAATAATTGTATGCAGCATAACCACTTCACGTCAGTACAATTTTCAAATTAATATATGAAGCTCAAAAATCTGCTAAGACCATAAAAGAATAACATTAACATAAGCACGAATTGGACTACATTAAACATTGAGAATGCAACCGTCCGTTCAAGGCCACCAAACATTGTTGTTTTCGTACCCATAAACGTTCCATGAACGTCCAATATCATCAAAGAATTCGAGCAACTTACCATGAATGCACAGGACTATTCTGTTGCCCCTTAAGTTGTCCTTGATGACAAAATGGGACTTATTGATTGGCATCTAGTTGATTCCATAAGCACTTGTAAGTGCGTGGCATTGTTGATTCCATCTAGTGAAGGTTGACATGTTTTATGCACTTAGCACTTGGTATTGGTCACACTTCATATAGCACATAGTGTTAATCGCATTCTTTAATTTTATACCAATTCTAAATTTTTATTTAAAGCACTTTAATAGTGCTATCAGCATTAGGATATTGTTTATCTTTTATATAGCACATGTATAATGTGCTGTCGGTTTTTGTAAATACCTACCAGTGGCTAATGTTTATATTTTTTTAAAGTGTTCGAAACACTTGAGCTCGACAGGAGATTGTGTCGACTTGGCATCTTGCTCATTATAATGATATGGTTTCATTTGCAGTCAATTCCAGGCTTCAAGTTGACTGGGTAGTAATGATCACTTGGCAAACGGGTTTTATTATGTCTACTTTTGTAACGGACTTCAAAAAAATTACATTATCATTTGGGGCTCGACACAATGAAGAAATAGGGAATTATTTCTTTTTATCGCAATTGAATTTTATTAGAGCTTCACTTTTGTGAAGCTTAAAAAATTTATATTAAATTATACACAAATTAAAAAAAAATTGACACTTAATATTTTTAAAAGCATTATAAAAGCATTAGAATTACTAAACCGTCATAATAAATTCATATGACAAGGAAGAGTGGCTGTCAAATTCCAGGCCTGTTATTATTTCATTATCTTTTGAAAACACTTGCCCGCCGCCATGACAAAGTTGGAAGTAGTTATAGTGAGAAGTTTGGTCGGTTTTCTGCTGTGAGTTTCTGACATGTTTGTCTGGCAAAAAGATTTAAAATGGTGGTCTTTGTGTGCGGATTGATTGGGATTTTCTACAGGTTTTAAGGGATTTCAGTCACCAAGTTCACTTCCATTTTACAGGTAATATCGTTTCACTTTGTCAGTGAATTGTGCAGCCATGAATTAATCAAAAGGTAAAATTTTGGTGATACTCTTTCGGATTCTAAAGGTTAGAAATATAAAAATGGACAAAGGCATGATTCGGTTATTTGAATTTCTGAAAAGGCATGATTCAGTTATTTGAACTTCTGAAATTCAAAAAGAATTTTAATGCGTTGTTGATTTGAAAAAGATAACACTTTTTTTTGTTTCAGTTTCGTAAAGGAAAAGTTTTCACTTGTTTTCTAGTGTAGAAAATGTTCTCCTTTGGTGAGAAATATCTTTTTTTTTTCTTTGTTTCTGCAACATATTGGGAAGTTATTGAAAACCCTAATTTGGGGTTAAGAATTTGGGAAATTTTTTGAAAACCCTAATTTAGGGTTAAAAGAACCTTACATGAAGGTTACATTTGAAGACTTATTTTTGGACATGGACTTGATTGTTAATATTAATGAGACCTTTTGAGAAAATTTTGTTACGAAATCTGGTGGAAAAACATAGATATTAAAAAGGTGCTTTGACTAAAATATTATTGCAAAAGGGTTTTATTCTACTCTGATACAAAAAGCAGAGTATTGTGAAAGAAAATTCTCTGGTTGTTATATAGAGATTTGAAAAGATTTATTGACAATATTTTGTAGTTGGATTTATTGCAAAATACTATCTTAAACTCGTTCTATTCATTGTTAATTTTGTGATTGCAAAATGTATTGCAATTATAAGTTTGCCAGTGATTTTAAGTTGAGTGGTTTTTCTGGCATTGTATGAGACATAGGGGTTGGTGCTCCTTGAAGTTTGACATTTCTAAATTCAGCGTACAAAGTTGTGCTCTTTGAGTTAATAAAATGATTACTTTGACGAGTGTTTTTCCTACCCCAAGAGGGTTTTCCACTCATGAAATTCTTGTGTCATGTGTATTGCTTTTATTTGTCTCATTACATGATATGCTTTGATACTTGTGTTCATTCTATTTTGGTTTCATGCAAAGTTGCCCATAATGTTGTAACTCAAATGTTTTACAATCTGAAATTCATTTGTTATTTGGTCAATGCAATTTTCATTCACTATCATTAATTCTGCAATTCATATTTTGTATTATAAGCATTTAAAGATTATTCAGTTTACTTGTATTGAATAGTCAACTGCACATGCTTAAATCAATCATTATGTTAAGTTGGTTCATTGGCTTGCATCTTTGTTGACTGTTCAAATAAGGTGTGAAGTGTGTTAAAGTTTTTTTTGTGCAAGTTGAGTCAAAATTTCTATTGACTTTGATTTACCCCCTCTCTCAGAGTCAATCCCCTTCCAACAAGTGGTATCAAAGTGTAGGCTCCCTTCTTTTAGGTCCATCCTAGGGATTGATTCTGGTCTTTGGAAGCTCATATGGCTCAATCACAAGAAGGTGCTTAACTTTGTAGAGCTCCTTTCTTTGATGGCACAAATTATGTGTTTTGGAAGATTAGGATGGAAACTTACTTGGTTTCTATTGATCTCAATGTGTGGAACATTGTGACCATAAATTATGTTGTTCCTACTACTATTCCCACAGTTCCTCATGCAAAGACACAATATGAATTAAATGCCAGAGCTAAGCATGCTATCTTGCGTTGTCTTTGAAAGGATGTCTTTTTTAAGGTTATGCATTGTTCATCTGTGCATGAGATATGGAGCAAACTTGAAACTATTTATCAAGGAAATGTAAAAGTCAAAGAATCTAAAATTCTCACACTCAAGAATCAGTTTGAGTCTTTGAGAATGAAAGAAGATGAGACTATTGCAAGTTATTTTCTTAGAATTTATGAAGTTGTTAATTCTACAAGAGGTCTTGGTGAAACTATTGATGATAAAGATGTTGTAAGAAAGGTCATTCGAACTAAGTTGTTACCGAAATTTGAAACTAAGGTTTCAACCTTAGAAGAAAAGAAGATTTTTTCTACTATGTCTTTTGATAACCTACAAAGCATACTTGCAGCCTATGAAATGAGGATTGGCAACAATCCTTCCACTTCTAAAGAGACTGCTTTCAAAGTAGAAAAGAAATAACCTAATAGTGAATCTAAACTCTCAAATGATATTGAAGCATTGCTTGTTAGACAATTGAAAAAGAAATATAAGGGCAAATTACCCTTGAAGTGCTTTAATTGTGGAAAAGTTGGACAATTTGCTACACAATGTCCTCTAAATGATCAAAACAGTGAAGATGCAAAACCAGAAAAAAATTTCAAAAAGAAAATATGGAACCCTAAAAAGAAATTCAACACATTTAAGAATAATAAGAGACTCTTCACAAAAGAAGACTTTGAAGATGAATTAGATGACTCACCTTGTGAAGGTGATGAACCTCTATTCATGGTAGAAATAGAATCTTCTTCAAAACTATGACTAGCAAACCTGAAAAACAATTTGATTTAGATCAAAATGAAATTGATCTTGAGGGAGAGTTACTTTGTGCACTTAAATAAATAAAAAGACGTAAAAATCTAGTAGCTTCCCATGAAAGTTCAAATCAGATTTTACAAGTTGAGTTAAATGATTCAAATTTAGCACTTGGAAATCTAAAATTTGTTCTTGATGATAGAGAAAAGAAAATTGAAACCTTAGAAAAATAAACAATGAATCTACAAAAAAAAATTGAACAACATGAAAGTAAAATGCATTTAAATGATATTCTAACCAAGCAAAAACAACACAAGAACTTGACTGGTGTAGGTTTTGAAAAGGCTGAATCATCAAAATAAACCACTAAGCCTGCAAACGGAAAACAATTTCAGGCTTACCACAGGATGACACCGCTTAAATTTGGGTTCTTTCATGGCTATTACTTTTATTGCAATAAGTTTGGCCATAAGGTTAACACTTGCAGATTTTTTCTACACGGAACTCCTATGTTTGGACACAAACAACCCTATGAAATTCCAAACATTGTGAAGTGTGTCAAATGTAACACTTTTGGACATACCTCTACTAAGCGCAAATAAAAAAAAATGTTGATAACGTGTGGAGAACTAACTTTGTACCTATCACAAAGAAGTCAATGTTAGTTTAGACTCCATTTTTGTCAAATAAGAAATCATCATGGCTGTTGGACAATGGATGTTCACACCATATGATAGGAGACAAAAGTAAGTTTATTCATCTAGAAGACTTTGATGGAGGTTTTGTAAGATTTGGTGACAATTCAGAAGCTTATGTAAGAGGTAAAGGTACGTTACTATTGAATGATGACACTCTGATCCATGATGTTTATTTTGTTGAAGGATTAAAACATGACTTGTTAAGCGTTAGTCAAATTTGTGATAGTGGTTATAATGTATCATTTGGTTCTCGAGGTTGTGCCATCAAAAATAAATCAGGTAAAGTTGTTGCAGTTGGGTTGAGAACAATTAGAAATGTTTACAACTTGCTTGACTCCACTGACTATGAAAACAATGAAGTAATGTGTCTTATGAGTCAAGTAGAGGAAAATTGGTTATGGCACAAGCGCTTGGGACATGCAAACTTTGATAATCTGGTTTGAATCAGTAAGAACCAAAATGTCAGAGGTTTACCTATCTCGAATAAACCATCAAACTCTGTGTGTAAGGAGTGTCTGAAAGGTAAATAGACAAAAGTATCCTTTAAATCTAAAGAACACTCTTCCACTAAACCATTACAACTTGTTCACACAGATCTATGTGGTCCAACAAGGACACAATCGATCAATGGTGAAAGGTATTTCATGTTGTTTGTAGATGATTATACAAGGATGGTTTGGGTTACATTTCTTAAGCATAAATCAGAAGCTTTTGATAGATTTAACATTTTTAGAAAGATGGTAGAAAGATAAACTGATTTCAAGCTTAAGTGTTTAAGATTTGACAAGGGTGGTGAGTTTATGTCACAAGAATTTATTGACTATTGTGAAAAACATGAAATTAAGAGATAATATGCTACTACTCAGACACCTCAACAAAATGGGGTGGTCGAAAGAAAGAATAGAACTATCAAAGAGAGAGCTCGCACAATGCTCAATGAGACAAATTTGGCTGACAGGTATTGGAAAGAAGTTGTTTACATTCTGAATCGTGTGCAAATCAGGGGAAAAATCACCTTTATACCTTATGAACTTTGGTATGTTAAGGCTGCCTCTATTAAATATTTCAAGATTTTTGGCTACAAATGCTATATTAAGAGAGATGAAGAAAATCTAGGAAGTTTTGATACTAAAACTAATGAGGGTATCTTTCTTGGATACTCCACTCATAAAAAAGCTTATAGATGTTTCAATACTAGGTTGAATAATTTTTTTGAAATAGTTAATGTGAGATTTGATGAGCAATTGCTTCTAGGTGATAATTTGCAGGATGTTGAGGAGGATACTTCAGTAAGACTTGACAAAGCTCCTAAATCTACAAAAGCAGAAGCAACAAATGAGGAGAGTGAACCAAGTCCTAAAATAAATGAGGAGAATGAACCAAGTCCTAAAGAATAAAATCATCTATATACACCCTCCAGGATCATTTCCAAAAGGCATCCCCAAAGTCCGATTATTGGTGACAGAGATGCAGGAATCTTGACTAGAAGAAGAGTAAAAGATGATAAACAAGCTAAAGTGGTTGAGCATTATTGTTTGGTAACAGATTTTGAACCTAAAACTGTTTCTAATTCTTTAAATGATGAATGTTGGTTACATTCCAGGAAAGAAGAAATCAATCAAATAGAAAAAAAATCAGACTTGGGAATTAGTACCAAGATCAGATGATAAAAATGTGATAGGCGGCAAATGGGTGTTTAGGAACGAGCTTGATGAATTTGGAAATGTTGTTAGGAATAAGGCACGTTTTGTTTGCAAAGGCTATGCATAGCAAGAAAGTGTAGACTTTGGTGAAACATATGCACCTGTAGCTAGATTAGAGTCAATTAGAATCTTTCTAGCTTATTCTTGCTACAAAATTTTTAGTTTACCAAATGGATGTCAAAATTCTTTTTCTCAATGGATATCTTGATGAAGAAGTATATATGGAACAACTAGAAGGCTTTGGTTTTGGAGATAAATCAGATCATGTTTACAAGTTGAAAAGGGCACTTTGTGGCCTTAAACAAGCTCCAAGAGCTTGGTACTCTAGATTGGATGCCCACCTTACAGCAAATGGATTCATTAGAGGTGGAGTGGACATCAACTTGTATGTCAAACTTGAAGGTAATTACATTCTAGTTGTTGAAGTATATGTGGATGACATTATTTTTGGCTGCAACAATGATTCCTTGTCTAAACCGTTTTCTAAAATCATGGAATCTGAATTTGAAATGTCCATGTTGGGTGAATTAACCTTTTTCCTTGGCCTTCAAGTAATGCAGCTTGAACAAGGCATTTTTCTGTCACAAACTAAATAGGCAAAATAAATGTTAAAAAAATTCAACATGACAGATTGCAAACCGATTAGCACTCCAATGGAGACAGGGTGCACATTGATTAAATCTGATAACTCCCCTGAGGTAAATCAATCACAGTATACATCAATGATAGGAAGTTTGCTATACTTGACTGCATCTAGACTGGATTTGATGTATGTAGTATGTTTGGTTTCACATTTTCAATCTGCACATAAACAATCTCATTTGAATGAAAGGAATTTTCAAGTACATTCAGGGTACTTTAGACTATGATTTCACTCTTATTGGTTTCACTGATGTTGATTAGGATGGCTGTGTAGATGATAGAAAAAACACTAGTGGTGCTACCTTCTTCCTAGGAGATTGTCTTGTTCCCTGGCACAGTAAAAACCAAGAATCTGTCACTCTATATACTACAAAATCTCAATATATTGCAACAACAACTTGTTGTACCCAGTTAATCTAGATGTCTTATCAACTTGTTGATATGGTTATTACATTTGACAAGCCTAGATTCTATTTTTTGTGATAACAGTAGTGCCATAAATCTTTCTAAGAATCTTGTTATGCACTCTCACACTAGACATGTAGCAATAAAATTCTATTTTTTGTGCGAGCAAGTGTTAGCTAATGAGTTTTAAGTTTTGTATGTGCCTTCCCAGACACAAGTGGCTGACATTTTCACAAATGCTCTATCTAAAGAAGTGTTTGATCGTTCCAGGGACAAGTTGGGAGTCATGTCTCAATCTACTCTTGCTTAAAACCTTGCATTTAGTGAGGGGGGGCTTAGCTCTCCACAAGCAGCACTCTGTTGCTTTGCCATTTGTCCTTGAGACAAAAAGGGGGAGAAGACATCATTGAAAATTTTCTGGTATTTTTTGACACTTTTTGGCATTCTCAGATTCTTCTAGCATTACAGTGTGTTCAGTGACAGTTGGCATATACAGTGGTGATGTTACAGTGGCATGGTTGTTACAGCGATATTGGTATTGGTATTGTTTGATAGTTTGTTGGGTTACAGTTCAGTGATTCTGACATTATTCATTCCACAGGTTCACATTGTTTATTTACAGGCATTTGGGTTGCTCATTTCTAGTATTCCAACATGTTTTAGTGGTGATTTTGGCATATAGGTCAATGATGGCATGCTTTTTCCCATCAAGAACAAAGGGGGAGCTTTTTACCCCTTAAGTTGTCCTTGAAGACAAAAAGGGACTTATTGATTGGCATCTAGTTGATTCCATAAGCACTCGTAAGTCCATGGCATGGTAATATTCTATAGTGCAAGGTTGACATGTTTTATGCACTTAGCACTTGGTATTGGTCACACTACATATAGCACATAGTGCTAGTGGCATTCTTTAATTTTATAGAAATTCTAAATTTTTATTTAAAGCACTTTACTAGTGATATCAGCATTGGGATATTGCTTATCTTTTATATAGCACATCTATAATGTGCTGTCGCTGTTTGTAAATACCAATCAGTGGCTAATGGTTATATTTTTTTTAAGTATTCGAAACACTTAAGCTCGACAACACATTGTGTCGACTTGTCATCTTTCTCATTATAATGATATGGTTTCATTTGCAGTCAATTCGAGGCTTCAGCCCGACTGGATAGTAATGATGACTTGGCACATGGGTTTTATTATGTGTCTACTTTTGTAACCGACTTCAAAATCATTACATTATCATTTGGGGCTCGACACAATGAAGAAATAGGGCATAAACAAAACATTATCATCATCGTTATTATTACATTATCTTCTGAAAACCGTTGCATGTCGCCATGACAAAGTTTGAAGTAGTTACAGTGAGAAGTTTGGCCGTTTTTCTGCTGTGAGTTTCTGAAATGTTGTTCATCTAGCAAAAAGATTTAAAATTGTGGTCTTTGTGTGTGGATTTATTTGGATTTTCTACAGGTTTTAAGGGATTTCAGTCAGCAAGTTCAGGTAATATCGTTTCACTTTCTCAGTGAATTGTGCAGCCATGAATTAATCAAAACGGTAAAATTTGGGTGATACTCTTTCAGATTCTAAAGGTTAGAAATATAAAAAGGGAAAAATGCATGATTCAGTTATTTGAACATCTGAAATTCGAAAAGAATTTTAATGTGTTGTTGACTCGAAAAAGATATCACCTCTTTTTTTCACGAGGTGATTTTTGTTTCAGTTTTGTAAAGGAAAAGTTTTTACTTGGTTTCTAGTGCAGAAAATGTTCTCGTTTGGTGACAAATGTATTTTGTTTTTCTTTGTTTCTACAACATATTGGGAAGTTATTGAAAAGCCTAATCTGGGGTTAAGAATTTGGAAAGTTTTATGAAAACCCTAATCTAGGGTTAAAGGAACCTTACAAGAGGGTTACATTTGAAGACTTATTTTTAGACACGGATTTGATTGTTAATATTAATGAGATCTTTTGAAAAAATTTTGCTATGAAATCTGGTGGAAAAACATAGATATTAAAAAGGTGCTTTGACTGAAATATTATTGGAAAAGGGTTCTGTTCTACTCTGATACAAAAAAAAGAGTATTATGAAAGAAGATTCTCTGGTTGTTATATACAGATTTGAAAAGATTTATTGACAATCTTTTGTAGTTGGATTTATTGCACAATATTATCTTAAACTCGTTCCATTCATTGTTAATTTTGTGATTGCAGAATGTATTGCAATTATAAGGTTACAAGTGATTGTAACTTGAGTGGTTTTTCTGACAGAGACATAGGGGTTGATGCTCCTTGAAGTTTGACACTTCTAATTTCAGTGTACAGAGTTGATACTCTTTGAATTAATAAAATGATTACTTTGACGAATGGTTTGTCTCATTAAACGATATGCTTGATACTTGTGTTCATTCTATGTTGGTTTTATACAAAGTTGTCCATAATTCTATAACTCAAATGTTTTACAATCTTGAATTCATTTATTATCCTGTCGATGCAATTTTCATTCACTATAATTAATTCTGTTATTCATATTGTGTATAAGAATTTAAAGATTATTCAGTTTACCTGTAACATACTTAAATCAATCATTATGTTAAGTTGGTTCATTTGCCTGCATCTTTGTCGAATGTTTAAATAAGATGCCACAACTGTTAACCGTCACGTCTGTTGCCAAATTCTGGTCAGAATAACAATTTAAACGCTTCGTGTTTGCTTCCCCTAAACTCCTGGGAAACAACTGCAATTCTGACCAGCTGTTGTGCTCTTCATTCAACTTCCATAACGGAAGATCTCTTTTATACGCCACAAACACATTCTCATCAGACCAAGTTAAACTCCAATAGGAAGGGTGATCAGCGGAATTCTCAGGTAGGCTTGGTGGATCTATAATACTCCAAATCCTCTTTTCAACATTAAGTGCTACAAGATAAAATGAATACTTAGGACTGTCACCGAAAAAAAGAAGCCCTTCTGGATAGATTAGTCCATTAATCCAATAAAGACTCCCTTTGGAGTAAATCCCTCCCCTTCATTGAAAAACTGGATTGGATAGATTCATCTTGATTAGGGTCCATTCATTAGTGTGTGAATCATAGATCTCCATCTCCATTTTGTTCTTTTCTCCATTGATGGGTTTGTTACATCCTATGACCCGGACGCAGCTCCTTCTGGCAGAATCGAATGCCAATCCATAGAAGTCAAATGTTTTAACAATTCTGGCATCCCAATTCTGGGGAACGCTTTTAGGGAGAGAAGAGGGTTGCAAATGTAGTAGGAAGTGGAACCTTCCATCGTATAAGTTGAACGGCAACAAAGGATGCTTTTGCAGGACGTCAAAACAGTGGGGTTCAGACCCCATGAATTCTAAGGAGAATGGATACATACCCAATGGTTGTGAGTCAAGAAGATATAGACGATGTGATTTACTTCGTGGTGAATAGGCGGCACCAACGAGAAAAGCAGGAGAGGAGGAAGGCACAAGCGTTGATGATATCTCTCGAAACATGGGTGAGGGTAGAAGCAAATCCTGCCATCGTTTACAGACGACCCTGAAATTCCTACTAATGAAAGTGGGCAAACTAAACAAAACCAACATTAATAGCTCTTCCGGTAGCTAACCCCAAATCTCGTTGTTCATCTCTATCTACTCTCCATTCATCTCTGATTTCGATTTCAATGCAGATACAATATCTAAAAGAAGGCCTTCGTCAGGCTCATACGGTTCCGGTAATTGCATGATGATTGGAACGAGTGGAAAGACTCTAAGGGAAAGAGATTCCATCCAGTTTTTTCATGCACGTTCCTAACATATTATCATCGGCGGCCCTGCCTGGCTTTTATACGTTGAAATTAAGAAGATTGCGATTCCCACGAGGAGTAATCTTGTTTTACATTAGTCGTTACCGGCCATACATACAAGTTGGAGAAAAATGCTCATGACATAGGAAGCGATATTTGCAATTATAAGAGACAAAAATGCCGTCAGGCATTCAGATACTGTGTGCACACAATATAAACTAATCGTGGTGGATAACAGGGTTGGAAGAACAAAACAATGCTCGTTTTTTAAAATATTATATGCAGTCACTTATTACACACGGTAGAAGCATAAATGTTTAATGTATAGATCGAGCTAAAAACAAGCATGTGAAGTTATTCTGCAAAAAAACAAGACCAAAAATAATCTCAACTATAAGTGACCTCAAATATCAAAAGATTTGTTATTCTTATTCTTATTCCTTCAATCACCCTCGGAAAATACAGAAGATAACTAACACCAGAGCCACAACGTAGATCACTGTTTCTTTCTTCTCTTCCTTTCAAAACATAGCTAATCCGCTAATCCTTGACTCCACGTTGGGATTGAAGGAAGAGGAGTAGATATGAAAACACATAAAATAAAAAAATATACACAGAAACATATATTGATCAAGTCTAACAGCACAAAATTATTAATTAATCTGGAATCATTACAAATCTCCTGAATGCTACAGCACTCTCAATTACACATTTTCATGCCTTAATAAAACATAGAAAGGTTGCCTATATATAAAATATTAGATGCATGATATTGGTGGAATCTTTGAGAAACAACTCGTCCTTGTTAACTGCAGTTAACTAATCTAATACTACTAAATGAATTTTGCATTTTCTTTGCATTATTCGCGCATGACCATGTTGCATGATGATAATATTGAGCTGAATGATGGTGGAAACAACATGCTCACTGGTTAATGGTGGAACTCGTGGTTTCCAAAACATTCTTAGGGCATGTTCTTATGCTGCTGCTTAGCTTATTTTGGGTAGCAGCAGCTGCTCAAATTTTTAAGGAGCAATTTGTGAAGCAAGTGGCCCCATGGATAGTCAAATGGCTGCTTATTTTTATGCAATCTTCTTAAATTATTTTGTAAACGAAATTATTGATAATATTTTTTACAAATAAAATTCATAAGCAAAATTTTAGGCAAGTAAATAGGAGAGCAAAAAAATATGGTGAAGCCATGTGTCTTTTTTTTCAATAAGCAGCCACTGCTTATTTCTAACCCCCCCTTTTTTTCAAAGCTTATTTTCATTTTTTAAGCAGCTGCTGCTCCATTAAAATAGCGAAGGATTCTGATTTATCTTTTTCCCTTAATTAGAATTTTACATGGGAACACTCTAGCTGTTTAAATTTAAGAAGAAAATGCTCATAAGTAGCCGCATGGAGACATGGGGTTAACATACGGTAGAAGAGGTTGTAAACGGTGGCATTGGAAGCTGACGGTGCAGACTGAAGTTTGCGGGAGAAATTACTTTCCAACAAGGATATGGGTAAGGATTTAAAGGAGATGCTTCGCGTCATACTCCTCTCCACTAATAAAATCAGAAATCCTAGTTCTAGTCAATTGCACTTCATCAAATCAACTTCAGTGACCTACAAGTTGTAACTATCGGACAGATTTTTCAATTCACCAAATAAAACTTATTCAACCTAGATTGTGTTGCCACCAATTTGGCACCTAGTACTCATTCAACCTGCTCCCTTTTCTTCTTTAGCAACTGCTTACTCTAGAGGTTGCTATTCTTCTTGTTGTGGTCATCTTTCATCTAATCTTCTATACTTTCAATTGCAAATGAATAACGGTCAACAACAATAACGATGGGAGTGATGTCCAAATCCTCAACCAAATCAATTTGTTAGTTATTTATCTTTTTTATAATTTTGCAAGGTCCAATCTTCTTGGGCTTCAATTTGTTGTAAGTACCTTTGGGCTACCTTTCCTTGCATAGATGGACCATGATCATTTCCCCCTCTTGAAAAACCTTTCTTTCATATACATATCAGCTCTCTTCTCAAGCCTAAATTGTTAATATATATCTTTTGCTATGCGCTAAAAATTATGTGGCTTTTTGACTAATACGTGGGCTTATTAGAAAGTCATCTAAGTCCACAACTCCCTTAGGATGTGCTCCATATACAACTTTAAATGTAGACTTTCTCCATATACGACTTGAAATACATAGACTTACCTGTAGATCTATTTATCCTGAAACTGTAGGGAAATTCATCTTGAGGAATCATCAAAACTCACTATCAAGGACTATCCCCAACTAAATAGCTTAATAGGTTTCCCAAGCTCCTATTTATCGCCTCTATTTGACCATGAATTTTGGGATGACACGTTGAACTAACTTAAAATATATTATTCAATAATTTTCATAAAACTCTCCAAAAATGGCTTAATAATTTGGTGTCACTATCAATAGTTATGGTTTTTGGAACACCACGCAACTACACAATGGTCGACCACTACAAGATTTAAACTTGTTTGTAACTTTATAACCCAAATTAATATACTAGTAAACAAGTAATAATGTAATAAAGAAAAATAAAAGTATAACTATCAATGCGCACCATAACACAAATATTTTTGGTGAGGAAACCCGGTAGGGGAAAAACCTCGGTGGGATTTGTGACCCACAATATTTATTCGTAGGCCAATATGAATAAATATTACTTATACAATAGGGGCCTGCACATGCAAGAAGGACAATAGCCTAGAGCTCACTGCTCAAAAACAAAAATGGAGTCCCACTGACTACACAATTGGATGATTAAATCCACTAACAATGTACTACTTAAATACCATCTGCAATGCTGGATTCAATACCGGTTTAAGCTATGTCAGATACCTCTGCCATAAACCTTGCTTCACTATGCTCTTCTCCTATTCTCTCATAAAATAATTACATCATAATGCATATATAGTTATTCGTTCCCATATACCGCTTGCATTCATTACCTAATTACATTCCTTACTTTTCTTACTTTATTACAAAATGACCTATAAGATCTCATACCTATATGAGTCTTTATATTACATCATGTCGGCTATACAAATAATATTACAATACAAAACAATATAAATTCCATGTCGGCTAGGAGTGCCAGTAAGATCTTCTATCGATGTAGAATGGATATTGGTGAGAATAACCTTGTTGTAGTTGTCGGTGCCAGTAGATGATGTTTATTGCTAGTGTAACCTGCGAACCATGTTACCAATTGGTTGCCATCAATGCCAACACTTTGAAGGATAGTCTGTCTAAGATAGCTCTTCCTACAGGTATATTTTTTTCTTCTTCTCTCTCAAGGAAGACTTAATGCATATTTTTACTTTCGAGGACTAGTTCTTTGGTAAGCAACAACTTCTTCTCTATAAGTGGCACCTAGGTTTTAACCCTAAGGTCCACCTAGCAAGGGCCATTCCAACATGGGTTTGCCTCTTGCAATTTCCTTTAGAACTATGGATTGAAGAAATAATTGCAGGTATTGTGAACTCCTTTGGCCAGTTCATTTATTTGGATGCTAGATCACTAAATAAAGGTTTAGGCTTGTATTTGTGTGGTTTTGTGCTAGTGTTGTGCTTGGCTCATCGTTACGTTTGTCATCTTTTTCCTTCAATGGGCCATCTCAATACACATTATTATAAAGGTGGTTATAAAGGGGTTTTCTATAGAGAAAAAGGTAAATGTTTGATGATTTGAAACTTCATTTAAGGGGCATCCGGCTCTAGTTCTAAGCCCCTAGAATCAGTCTAGAAGAAGTGGAATCTAAACATGTGGTTCCATTGGAGATGGAGAGCATTAAGGCTTCACTCTCACTAGATCTTTAATCTAATAGATTCTCCTCTTGAAGTCTCTTTGGTGGTTGTCCTCTCTCTATATAATACCTTAGAGGAGATTGTTTGTCCTCCATTTTTTAGTGGGCCTCAGGCTCTCATCTTGCCACTACCTATTCAAGATATTGTTCCCTTTGTAGTGTCAAATTTTCTTAAGGCACTCCAACCTGGGAGTTCCACTAAGGTATTTCCTCAGTAGATCACTCCTCTTTGTGAGCAAGTCTCCTCTTCTTTGGTTAAAGAATCCCTAGATTGTGGAGTGGTAGTCATTTCCTTTTGTACACCTACCAATGATGACTCCAAATCAAGCAAGATGATTTTTAGTTATTTGGGTATCCCCCCTCCTCCTAGTCTTTGTTGATCAAAAGTGATAGGAAGCCTACAAATATGAGAAAGGATCATAAGTTGGGGATGGAGTGACTATGGGAATTGAGGCAATTTGATGTAGCTAGGGATGTATCTAATGGTAGCCAGAGTACCCTAGAGTAGGGTTTCTCTTGGAGTCTCAAGAACTGATAGTCATATCTTGAAATATTTGGGCACTAAATGGTTCCCACAAGTAGATTTTGGTGAAAAATCTGGTGAAAGAATAGAGGCTAGAGATTTATCCTTTTCAAAAAACTAAAATGGGTTTGATGCCTTCAATTAGGTGTGTAACTTCATTTGGCCCTTCTCTAATTCCATAGGTATGAGTGCTAATGGTGCTTCTAAAGGTTTGGTAACTGTGTGGAAACCTATTAATCTCAATAGGACCCTTAGGAGTCAAGACAATAAGTATCAAAGTATTTCTTTTGTGGATGGTATTTCTAAAGTTGATTAGATCCTCACTAATATCTGCACACCTAATAGTTTGGTCTTGAGAAGAATTTTTTTGGATTTACTCAATTTTGGGGTGAATTTTAATAACTCTAACTAGATGTTCATGAGAGAATTTAATACGCCTTATTTCCAAGTGAAAAAATGGGAGGTTCTTTTGACTTCTCTGATAATATGTTGAATCTTCATGATTTCTTATCAAAGAGTAAAATGGTTGATTTTGACTTGGAGGGAAAAAAATTCACTTGGTCCAACCTTCATACTGGTGATAGTCTCATTAAACTAAGGCTTGATAGATGCATGCTTCCCATCTCTTCGGATATTTTTAGCTTGTGTCATCTTTCCTCTAGGATCCATTTTCATTCAAATCACTAACCCATCTTTAGTTGGGATTTGGCTAGACCTTTCTTGTTCTACCCTTTTCATTTTGAACCTATGTGGTCTCATTACCCCAACATTAAAGATTTGATAGCTCAATGGTGGAATAACTGTATATGGTGAAAAAGGAAAAGAACAATATTGAAAGACTAAATGAATTCAACCACAAAACCCTAGCCTAACAACAACAAAGATCCACCATAACATATGAAGATTACCTAAGACAATGCAAATCAAATGAAATCACAAAGATTATACCATCACATTTCCAATAGGGTTTGAATCTCCATTCTTCCTATCTCCATTGATCTTGCTTGATATATTTGCTCTCAGATTTTATATGTGCATAAAAGCTCAACAAAAAATGGAAATGTGGTTGCAAGTAGGCTTGATTGCATATGCAAGTTCGAAAGCGTAGTTGGGGCTGAATGCATAGCGAGTTAGGGTTTGATAATGAAGGAAGCATCTCCTTATATAGAAGACACCATAAGAAATGGAGGGATAAGATTGAGAGATGTAAAAGATAAATGGTTGGCTATGATTAGAGGGTAGGTAGAGAAATAATAAAATAATGAAAGGGTCGGTAGTGTAGGAATTAAGAGATGAATGACATGTGTCATTGGAGGAAAAGGTTAATGAATTAATTAAATAAATAAAGATTTATTTAATTAATAGAGGAAGTGGGATCAATTAAATAAATAAGATATTTATTTAATTTGGGGAAAGGGAAATTTAGATAAATAAATGTATTTATTCAAATGAGAAATAACGCTAGAAGAGGATAAATGAATTAATTAAATAAATAAAGATTTATTTAATTAATACAAGAATTAGGCTTAGATAATTAAATAAATAAAAATATTTATTTAATTAGACATGACAATTTTAGGTGTCTACATTTTGCCCCTCTTTGAGACAATGTAGCTTGTCGTGTTGTTTCAAAGAAGATAAGATGAACTGATACAAAGTTACCCCAAGATGGAAATGATATGCCCCCTCGAGAGATTGGATGAAAATGTGTGAAAAGATCGCAAACAATCCCTTGATAAGAAAGAAAGGCTAGAATGGACTGACCGGATAGAGTGACAGAGTCATGGGATAAAGAAGATTGACTCGGGAGATGAGGGCTAGGGCTAGGGCTAGGGCAGTCTATAAAATAGACCATGAGGGGAATACATCCTCATTGTCATCCACACATCCAAGAGATCAGAGTGCAGAGAGAGAATAGAGCAGCAGCGGTTAGCAGCGATGGCATTGGTGCATAGATTCGATCGCGTTCGCCGATTTCAGAGACCAACCAATACAGGAGAGCCGGTGAGTACCATGAAACCTCTTTGTACTTTGTTGTAATAAATTTTGTCATTAATGCATCATAGGTAGCGCAATAAATGCATTTTAGAATATGTCAAACAAGGTCGAAAAAATGCTTAGGCACCTCTGTGTTTGTGTCAAGCGCGTCTGTGCAATATGTAAGTGTGTTTATGTCTTCAAGGTCAAATCGGTAGTTTTGTGATGAACATACGTTGTCGATTGGATAAGCTGCTGAGAGGATACACTCAAGCAGGTCCTCTAGGGAAGACTAAAATAACAAATAGGGCCAGGATTGACAATTGTGTGATAGAACATATGTTGCCAATTAGGAAACTACTTAAGAGGATACACTCAAGAAGAGGCCCTAGGATAAGATAGATCAAGGCACTTTGTGATGAACAGGGAGTACCAAGACAAAGTAGTTTGTGATGAACAGGGAGTACTAAAAAAAAGAGCAGCACTTTGTGATGAACAGTGAGTGCAAATGTAAGCAGCACTTTGTGATGAACAGGGAGTGCAAAAACACGTAGTACTTTGTGATGAACAGGGAGTACCACTAGGATAAATAGCAACACTTTGTGATGAACAGTGAGTGTCACTAGGATAAATAGCGCCATATGATAAATATAAGCACTAGGATAAAGAGCAGCATTTTCTGATGAACATGGAATGCCACTACGACTGACATGATTGATTTGCTTGACTACAGGAGTACCTACCTATGCTAGAGTCACAGGAGAGATTCCCATCGACTTAGAGGTTACGACCAGAGATGACATTTGAGGACAGAGCTGCGATTGAGGTTATGGGTTTGAGATTCATTCTGTATGTGCTTGAGTTTCGAGTGAACATGGGATTGTTGATTGCACTTGCTGAGAGCTGGCACTCAGAGACATGTACGTTTCATTTGCCGATGGGTGAGATGATAGTCACCTTGGAGGATGTATACAGGATTCTGATGATACCGATTGATGGGGAGTTGATACCCTATGATTGAGACGGAGACATGGATGCCCTGAGACGAGTGTTTCAAGATCCAGGACTAGAGATGAGGGCTGAACATGTGGCTTGGGATACCATGACAGCTACAGGATTGGCACTATCAGTAGTGTTGGCAGGAGTGATCAATGGGTTCCTCTGTCCGGATAGGGCAACACGAGGGTTGGCTGTAGCCATATGGTTTTTGACATCATTGTATCATGACACTTATATATATATATATATATGAGATTCATCCTTGCGGCAGCTATATGCATATGTATCTATGTGATGACATGTTCTTATGTGATGCTTATGATATGGATGCAAATATGTACATGATGGAATGCAATATTTTTGTTCTTTTATGTTTTTAATATGTTCTGCCAATGCAAATGTGAATGTATGAAATGCAGATGAATATGATAATACAAATGATTATTTACATGATGAAAATGTAAAATGTGCTAATATGTGTTGTGTGCAGGATGTGATGTGATTGTGATATCTATATGTATGTATGTATGAAATGCTTAATATGTGATAATGCAGGTGCAACTACATGAAATGCAAATGTTTATTTGTGTCATTAAACTCAGTCGTATGATAGCAGACTACACGGACTCGAGTAGGACAATGGAGATCAATCAAGAAAGGGGGATGGAAGATAGAAGATATGAAAGTGAAAGAGCTTCTTGTGCATTATCATCATTGAGCTTTATTATGGAAAAATAGGTTATGACAATCGAGGCATATGTTCGACCCAGAAAGTCATTGTACCCATTTGCATGGAGATAAGACAATTGCAAACAAGGAATGCCCCAGTTCATACTAGACTCTCAGTGTTCATATGATACCCCATCCTCGCCTTTCTAGTCAAAGACATCCTAGAGATAGAATCTCTAGTCAGAGACATCCTGGAAAAGCTAAAAGACATGTCACCAAAAGATAAAATCAAAATAACACCAAGAATCAACACCAACATCCACTGTAGTCCTCAAGTTTAGTGTCTCTTGTCACTTGTATAAGCCTTATTTGATTGTGGTCACAATGTTTACTTTCACAAAAAGGATAGATAGCACTGAACCATAATGTTGTCTGAGTCTGTTGAAAGATTTGATTTGTTGAAGCCCATTGTTGCTATTGTGTCTCATTTGAAACTGATTGAATCCATGAAACTGATACTTTATTGCGGAGAAGACAAAATTTTATTGCGGATTGGCGATGTAGATGTTGCTTTATTGTGGATTGTGTGCAGATAGAATGGAGAAAAGTTGGAAGAAACTATACTCCTTAGAATATGCGATGCTCTCAATTCCACACCCATCACTAGACGTAGGATTTTCCTTAGCCACAGATAGGATTTGATTTATTATGGATGAAAAGGGGTGAAAAGGAAGGTTTATTATGAATGGCTAACCAATCTTGGGTAGATCAATAACAAGCCATGACGGGAATGGGTAAGTTTGTTATGGATGAAGAGGTTGTGAGTGTGTGCAAAGTGAAAGGATGAAATGGAATCCTGAAGGAGGGAGGAGTAATGTCTCTACGCGTGGTGCTGGTGACCCAGTTTTCACCATGGTACTTACCCAGGGCGCCACCGAAGTGATTTTCACCGTTGGACGAATTGTTTTTCTATTTTTCAATTTTTTTTGTGTCATAAGGTGCCTGTTTGCCAGGTTTTCACCAAGTAACGATTTTTTCTTTTTTACGATTTTTTTGTATTTTTAATTTTTTTTTAATTTTTTTTTAATATTTTTTTAATTTTTTTGATTTTTTTTGTATTTTAAATTAGGATACTTTGAAGAGCTATGTGTAGAACCTGCGAAGGTGCATGTTGTTGATAGGATTCTCCAAAGGTTCACCCTCTGGGGTTGAGAGTTGATATGCACCAGATCCATAAACTATCATGATGATGTAAGGACCAAGCCAATTTTGTTCGAACTTGCCCTTCTTCTCCCTGTCTTGCTGATTTTTAGGATTTTCTCTGATAACCAAGTCATCCACCTCAAATGTGCAAGGCTTGAATTTAAGATTGTAGTTGCAACGTTCCTTGATTGAATGATATATAGCTTGAGCGACTATCTTCCTTGATAAAGGAACTGAGATAGAATTACTAATGTGTGGACTACGTAGGCCCATATGCATGTCACCTAAAGAAGTTTGGGCATCACTGATAACAAAGTCCTCCAAGGAAGCTCCATTAAAGGTCCAATATGTATCACCAGAAGGGAAAGGATGTTCGGAACAAGTGAATGAGTGATGAAGGCTTATGATTGCAAAAAGAAGTGAAAGTAGGATAGCATGATGGAGACTTAGGATCAACACATATGCTTTTTGACTTGAAATTTTAGAACTTTTGCCCCCAGTTATTTTGATATTAGGGGAGATCAACTCTTGTTCTTTTTCTTTTATAGGATTTTTATCCTTGACCTTGCTTTTTGCAGAGTCCAATAGCTTTTGATTTTGATTTGAACTAAAGGACTTTTCTTTATTTTTGACTTTTATATTTTTCTTTTCATAGCTTGATTTTTGATCTGCAGTGAGTAAGGGCTTTTGTGATTCTTGTTGATCCAAGTCTGGAAGTGGAGTTGAAATGGAATAAGTGGATGAAATGGTAAGGCTATGTGAGTTCTCATGGCGATATGCTCAATAGATTCTTTGTTGGAACCACTCTTAAGATTTTTGATATCAAGAGTTGCTTGCACCACTAGAGGAGATTTGCATTCAAACTTAGTAGCCACAACACTAGGTGGTTCACACCCAATTCCTTGCAAATTGTTTATAGATTGTTCCTGTAGACTGAATACCTTAGGAGATAGTGGGAGTTTATCAACATGAAAGATATACTCACCACATCCCAGGTCTTTAACCTTGAATTTTTCTTTGAGCTCTGTTTGTTTTGATGTAGAAGCTTTCAAGGATTCTAGATCCACATATGTTGATGAAGGAATAGCTTGTCGATTGACTTGGATTGTTATTTCTGATCTAGGTCATAGGTTATTGCAATATATAAATGGATTTGGGTTAGCTTTGACAGTCACTTCAACTCCATTGTGTGGAAACTTGATACATCGATGATATGTAGATGGTACTGCGCTCATCTCATGAATCCATGGACGTCCTAGCAATATGTTGTATGTGAGATCAAGGTCGAGGAATTGACAAACCACATCCTTTGTAACTACTATTCCTTTGGATGAACACTCTTCATCATCATATGCCTTGATGGTAATTTTGTTTGTAGCATTCATGACTTTATTAGAATATCCTAATTGTATTATTGTGTTCAAAGTACATATGTTAAGACCAGCTCCTCCATCTATCAGGACTCCTTTTATTCGATGCTTGTGTAGGAAGGCTTCAATGTGCAAAGGTGCGTTATGTGGCTGACTTACGGAGGCATCATCAGCTTCTATGAATGTAAGTGAGTGTGGAATGGAAAGGTATCCCACCATGGCTTGAAACTGGTCCATGTTTAGATCAGTAGGGATAGAAGTGTCTCTCAAGATTTTGTCAAGAATAGCTTTATGTGCGGGGGATATGCATAAAAGCTCAAGGATAGAAATAAGTGCAGGTGTCTTCCCCAACTGTTCTACAAGGTCATACTCAGGTTTGGTTGATGAGGAAGCTATGTTTTTGGCTAGAGCACCTTGCAAAGTGAATTTACCTTGACGAGTTGTAACATTACATTCAGAGGTAGGTTTGGAAGAAGATCCAATGCCTTTTAGGACAATCTTGGGTCTTTGGGTATAATTCTCAGGCGTTTTGTGCTTGATGATAATGGTAGAGACATAATTGTCCACTAAGATGTGATTGATAGTTGAATTATAGTTATAAGATGCTCTGGTATAGTTTGTCTGCTCATTTGTGGCTTTAGCTTTTCCCTTGTCATGATTTGGGAATGGTTCCTTAAACATCTCATGTTCTTGATTAGATGAGTGTCCCTCAATCTCAATGTCACCTCTATCAATAAGATCTTGTATGATGTTCTTCAATCGATGGCAATTCCCTGTTTTATGTCCTTTGCTCTTATGAAATTCACAATATTCATCGTCATTCCACCAATTTGGTTTAACCTTTGGTTCATATGGAGGAAAATCTGGAATAGTGATTACCTTGTTTGCCACTATCTTTTTGAAAACTGATTCAAGTGGTTCTCCCAATGGAGTGTACTTCCGTCATGATTTGGAAGTTGCTTGAGTATTCACTTGATTGTTTGTAGAGCTTGATTTGGAAAAAATGATCTTGGGTTGTACCATATTGGCATCAACAACACCATCATTGACTGTGTTCTTGTTTTTGTTCCAAAATCTTGGCTTGTCTTTTCCTTTAAAGTCCTCTTTGTTTTCTTTTAATATCTTAATGACTCCTTGTTCAATTAGGACTTTCTCTGTTGCTAAGCCTTTTTCAATGATGTCCTTGAAGGTGGACAAACAAGCTTTTCTTAAGTCATAACCAATGTCTTTGTTAACATTTTGGGTGAACATTTCTACCATTTGTTTTTGTGGAATTTCACAAGAGCATCTGCTAGCTAGATTTCTCCATCTTTGCAAAAGTGATGAAAAATATTCTCCATCCTTTTGTTTGGTGTTGCACAAAGTAGTGACTGATATGTCTGTCTCTATGTTAAATGAGAAATGTTGGATAAATGCCTCTGCTAAGTCACCCCATGACTTAATTCCAGGTGGAAGTTGGGAGAACCATTCCATAGCTTGATCACCTAAGCTTTGTGGGAATAATCTCATCAAATATGTCTCTTCTGCTGCTACCTCAATGCAAGCTGTGAAAAACTATCTTATATGTGCCTTAGGATCCCCTTTTCCTCTGCACTTATCAAACTTAGGTGTCACAAAGTGTGTAGGAAAAGGAGGCATTGGAATGCTTTTGTCAAATGGATAGGGACATATGTCTCTCATTGTATAAGTTGGCTTCAATATACTTATGTCCTCCATTTTCTTTTGTAAGTCCTTGATTTGCTGTTTCAAATTATTCTTAGGTGGAGACCAACTTCTTGGGCCATACCCCATGCCTGAAGCACCGAGTGGAGGAGCATGTTGCATATATGGATGATATTGAACATACACATGTTCATATGGAGGAGATCTATAATGATGTTGCGTATATGGACCACTTGGTATAGAGTCATGGTGAGGAATCGAATATCTGCTTTGTCCATGTATACCATACTCTATAGAAATCTCAAAGTTTTTTCTAGTGTGTTGCCCCCAAATTTGACGTGGGGTTTCCTTGTGTCCAAATTTTGAACATGCCTTTGGATATCCAATTGCTTTGGTGGTTGATCCTTAGCATTGGTATGTGATTGAGCATATTTTTCTGCATAAGACTTCCATAATGGTCTACGAAGGTGAGTATCATATGCTTGACCATGTGTGTATGAGACCTCAAGTTTTTGAAACAAAGATGATGGCAATTCAGGCACAATATGTGGTCCTCTATTGCTTCCATTATTAGGCCTCCTTTGATCCATGTTGAGGTCAGGTTGTTGCAAAGGTCGATGTTCCATTATTTGAGAAATGACAAAATCATGAGGTATCTTGGCTCCACTTTGTGCCATCACTTGTAAAAAGTATTGTCTATCTCTCCTCATTATTTCCTCAACTAATCGATTGAAACGGGGATCCATAATGGAGTCTTCCACTTCTGCTGATTGTACTGAAATGTTGTCTATATTGTCATTGTGTGTATCATTGTTATTTGTATTGTCCATGTTCTCAACATTTGGAAAGTTTCTATAAGAATCCATGTCAGGTAATGTGTTATGATCAGAATTTAAAAAGATAACATTGTCATATTCATAGGAACTCATGTTTGCAGACTCTTGAGCCTCTTTAGCTTCTCTCCTAGATTTTTGGGAATGGGTTTCAACCTTGAACTAGGTATTGACCGAGATGTTTGAGACTAGATGAAAATGGAAAGAGTATGGAAGACCAAGAGTTTGGATGGAATGTAAATGGATCTGAGGTTTACTTGCAATGTCCAAAGTGTAAGACCAAGTATGTATGTAGTAGAGTAGGTGTGGCTTCCAAAGAGATGATAGTTTCTCTTGATGAGGTAAGTTGACCTTGATGAGGGACCACTTAGCAAAATGTTGTTGATTGTAGTGTGTTGACAAAGTATGATGAGGACAAGCAAGTGACCTTTTGACTCAAGTTTAGACAAATGTGAATGTAATGTAAGGTGTAAAGCAATGATGGACTTTGTGAGACCCAAAGATAGGTTGAATGCTAGATGAAAACCTGAAGAGATAGCTTAGGAAGCTTAAGAATTCTGAAACTGATTGCTCTTGTTTGTTGGATTGTTAAATTTTCCAATTTGTGAAGTTGTTTTGTTGTGAGCCAATCTAAAATTTTGACTGTATTTCCATGACAAGAGGACACAATGTTGATGAAGACTTAATGTTTGCAAGTGTTTAGACTAAAAAATGACTCAAAGAAAAGTATGTTGTTTGATGTAAAATTTGTTTTGCATACACTTGAAGACACAAAAAACACAATGTTTTAATGTTTGGTCTTGAATGTTTGATAGTTCAAAATAAGACAAGCACAATTCTTATGGTTGGCCAGGACAATAGTTGTTGATCCCACATGGAGTTTCCCCCGAGGCTATGCTATTCAAAGCGGATACTTAGATGCTTGACCCCATTGGCTCCACCCTCAGCACTCACTTCTCGGGGCAGCCAAGCATTAGTCCCCACGAAAACTCCCCATGGTGAACTTTGTATCTCTACTAAGAACCGTATGTGTGTGGGCTGCTACCAGAGGTCCGACCTCCTACCCCAACAACTATAAGGATTTTGGCTTCTAAAACAAAAAGGTGCTAGTAAGGGCATCCGCTCATGTGGCCATACATGCGACACTTTCAACTCTGTAAATACAAAAAGCTCCTAGCCAGTAGGGGTTACGCCCTACAAATGATCAAATATTTTTGATCAAACGGATTTATGGGGAGACATAGTGTCGGTATGAACTAATCAGCACACGTTATCCATAGTTTTCACCATGAATACAGTTGTTTATAGTGGTTTGGAAGAGGTGGGTTTTCCTCACTACCACTTGGGTCATTCTCTCCTCACTAGTAGTCCTAATGACCACATGCGGAGACAGGCCCTGGGTATGTGCAGGATCATGGTGTGCCAAAACAGGCCCTTAAGTGGCAATGAAATTTCAAAAAATCAAAGTTTTGCAACTTGACATGAAAAATTGAATAAGTTATGAACATTATTTTTAAAATATGTAAGAAGAAAATCTATAGAAAATTGAATGTACTTTCTAAGCTACTATTTGTTTTCTGAAAAAAAAAAATTCTATTTGATGAAAATTTCAAATTTCAATGCAGTGGTACAAAAATTTCAGGAAAAAGATAAGAAGTAGGTGTATGTCTGACCACCCTAATCACAATCAAATAATAATATTTTTTTATAAGATTTATAATATAAGTATTAGACTCATGTCTGGATGTGACACATTTTTTTATAATTTTTTATAAAGTAAATAATTATTTATGAATTTTTTACTACAGCTTTTCAGAAATTCAGAAACTCATACGTCTAACCACCTTAACTTGGTCAAAACCTTATGAAATTTAATTTTTAAAATTTTTTCCCTATAGTAGATGAAGCATAGGATGCGACGCATGTTTCAGATTCAAAAAATGTTATGCGGTTTGAAAGTTATGAGTATTTTTCAATCAATATATCAATCAGGACTTTTATCAGAATTCAATTAGAAAATAAATAATAATTATTTATTAAAGTCGAAATAAGAAAAGCCTTATATTGTTGGAAAACTGAGAATGTCCTTAAAAAACCCTTTTTGTTTTATCAATATTGGCTATAAAAAAAGTCGTCAGCCACCAGTGTAAAGTTTGAAAAATCAAGGAATACTGAAAAACATGTTTTTTCAGTTGACTTTCTAGGCTTGTCACTTCCAAGCCAAATCCCAAAGCAAACCCGAACCAAAATATGAAGGGAAAAATTTATGTTTTAAAATCAGATATCAGATAAAATCGGATATCAGATTTTATTGGATAAAATTGGATATCGGATATCTAATTTTTGAAAAAAATAAAATAAAATATTTTAGTAAATTGGGCATAAGTTTTGCTATTTATATCGAAAATTTGATTTTTTACAGGGGTTGGAAAGGTAATTAAGAGATCTATGATATGGTATAGGTATATTTTCAATTATTTGTTTTAAAAAATAATTATAATTCATTTAAATTCATCCTTCATTTTTAAAACATAAAAAACTCATGACTTTTTCATATAATTTCCCTATTGCATGAATTTTTGTAACAATCATCTCAAAATAAACTAAATAAGTAATTAATTAATAATAGAAAATTTATGAATTTTATTGAGTTCGATAAATTTTGATAAACCATGTTATCTATGTTTGTTCCTTTCTCCACGTCTCTCTCCTAAACCTATCACACCACCTATTTGTTTCTTCCTCCCTCTCTTTTGTCCATATTTATACATCTCTCTCTAGACTTATATCTCTAACTATCAATGAATACCTCATTAAATCTCTCAAGCTCTAAAAGGTGCTTATATTTCTACCTCTTCATAATTTCCTCCTCTATGTCACTCTCGCTTCCCTAAGATCTAGACTAGTCTCTCTGCATTTCATTCTCATCTCTAGCAACAAAATTCAGAGGGGAAAAGGAGAGGCATAGGGAAGTATCAAAAAAAGGATAGGGGGAGAGAGGTGAGAAGGAGAGATTAATTGGGGGGAAGAGAGAGCATGTGAGAGAGAGAGAGAGATGTAGGTAATTAGGTGGAAGGCAGAGAGAGAGAGGGGGTGATTGGGGTGAAGAGAGAATGAGAGGGATAGTTTGAGATTATTAGGGGGTAGGAGGAGAGGGGAAAGTATCAACAAAGAGAGATGAGAGATGGGGACAGAGGTGAAGAGAGACATAGAGAGTAATTAGGGGGTGGGTAGAGGGGGAGAGGGAAGTATCTATAAACCCATAGGAGGAGAGAGGTGATCGAGGGTAATTGAGGAAAAGAAATAATGTGAGAGAGAATATGGTGTCCTAAAGGGTCATATGGTGTCTCATGAACCTTTAGGACACCATATGACACCTTAGGACACCATATGACACCTTAGGACACCATATGATGTTGTTATAAGTCTTATGGTGTCCTAAGGGATCATATGGTGTTCTACGAGCCTTTAGGACATCATATGGTGTCATTACAAGTCGTATGGTGTGTTAAGGGGTCATATGGTATCCTATGACGCCTTAGGACACTATATGACCCCTTAGGTATTGTTAGGGGTCATATTGTGTCTGAACGGATCATATGGTGTCATTGGGGGTTGTATGGTGTGCTAAGGGGTCATATTCTATCCTAAGGGGTCACAAGACATTGTATGACCCCCTAGACACCATATGATCCATTAGGTTTTGTTAGGGCTCATACTATGTCCTAAGAGGTCATATGGTGTCCCATGACCCTTTTGGACACCATATGACCCCTTAGGACATCATATGGTGTCATTATGGGTCTTATGGTGTCTTAAGGGGTCATATGGTGTCCCAAAACCCCTTAGGACACCATATGACCTCTTAGGACATTATATGACCCCTTAGGATACCATACGATACCTTGGGACACCATATGGTATTGCAAGGAGTCATATGGTGTCCTAAGGGGTCATATGGTGTCCTATGAACCCTTACGACAATATATGACCCATTAGGTGTCATCAAGGGTCTTATTGTGTCCTAATGGGTCATATGGTGTCGTATGACCCTTTAGGACACCATATGCTTGGAGACGATATGGTGCTATGGATCGTATGGTGTCCTATGACACCTTAGGACACCATATGACCCCTTAGGATACCATTTAGTGTTGTTATGTGTCGTATGGTGTCCTACGACCCCTTAAGTGTCATTAGGGTTATTTTATGTCCTAAGGG
This sequence comes from Cryptomeria japonica, assembly GCF_030272615.1. Classification (NCBI taxonomy): domain Eukaryota; kingdom Viridiplantae; phylum Streptophyta; class Pinopsida; order Cupressales; family Cupressaceae; genus Cryptomeria; species Cryptomeria japonica. The sequence continues at coordinate 812,470,931 of NC_081414.1, read as the reverse complement.
GTCGTATTGTGTCCTAAGGGGTCATACGGTGTCCTATGACCCCTTAGGACACTATATGATGTCGTTAGTGGTCATATTATGTCCTAAAGGGTCATATTATGTCTTATGACCCCTTAGGACACCACATGGTGTCGTTATGGGTCGTATGGTGTTCTAAGGGGTCATATGGTGTTCTATGACCCCTTAGGACACCAATTTTATGTTGTTATGGGTCATATGGTCTCCTAAGGGGTCATATGGTGTCCTATGACCCCTTAGGACACCATATGGTTTCATTATGCATCGTATGGTTTCCTAAGGGGTCATATGGTGTTCTATGACCCCTTAGGACACCATATGGTGTTGTTAAGGGTGGTATGGTGTGCTAAGGGGTCATATGGTGTCCTATGACCGTTTATAACACCATATGACCCCTTAGGTATCGTTAGGTGCCATTTTGTGTCGTTAGGGGTCATATGATGTCCTATGACCCCTTAGGACACAATATGACCCCTTAGGTGTTGTTAGGGGTCATATTGTGTCCTAACGGGTCATATAGTGTCCTACGACCCCTTAGGACACCATATGGTGTCGTTTGGGATTGTATGGTGTGCTAAGGGGTCATATTGTGTCCTAAAGATTCCTAGGACATCATATAACCTCTCAGGACACCATATGACCCCTTAGATATTGTTAGGGGTCATATGGTGTCTCATGACACCATATGACCCCTTAGGACACCATATCATGTCGTTATGGGTCTTCTTATGTTCTAAGGGGTTATATGATGTTCTAAGGGGTCATATGGTTTTATATCACCCCTTAGGATACCATATGACACCTTAGGACACCATATGGTGTCGTAAAGGGTCATACGGTATTCTAAGGGGTTATATGGTGTTCTATGGGGTCATATGGTTTTGTATGACCCCTTAGGACACTATATAACATTGTTACGGGTCATATTATGTCCTAAGGGGTCATATTGTGTCTTATGACCCCTTAGGACACCACATTGTGTTGTTATATGTTGTATGGTATTCTAAGGGGTCATATGGTATTCTATGACCCTCTAGGACATCATATTAGGTTGTTATGGGTCGTATGGTCTCCTAAGGAGTCATATAGTGCCCTATGACCCCTTAGGACACCATATGACTCCTTAGGACACCATATGGTGTCATTATGTGTCATACGGTGTCCTAAGGGGTCATATGGCGTTATATGACCCCTTAGGACACCATATGATCCCTTAGGACACCATATGGTGTCGTTAGGGGTCATATGGATTGCTAAGGGGTCATATGGTGTCCTATGACCCCTTAGCACACAATATGACCCCTTAGTACACCATAAAGTGTCCTTAGGGGTCATATGGTGTCGTATGACCCCTTAGGAAATAATATGACCCCTTAGGTGTTGTTAGGGGTCATATTATGTCCTAATGGGTTATATGGTGTCCTACAACCCCTTAGGACACACTATGGTGTCGTTAGGGGTTGTATGGTGTGCTAAAGGGTCATATTTTGTTCTAAAGGTTCCTAGGACATGATATAACCCCTTAGGACACCATATGACCCCTTAGGTATCTTTAGGGGTAATATTGTGTCCTAAGGAGTCATATGGTGTCTAATGACACCATATCACCCCTTAGGACACCATATCATGTGGTTATGGGTCTTCTTGTGTTCTAAGGGGTCATATGGTGTTATATGAACCATTAGGATACCATATGACTCCTTAGGAAACCATATGGTGTCATAAAGGGTGGTATGTTGTCGCAAGGGGTCGTATGGTGTCCTAAGGGGTCTCCTAAGGGGTCATATGGTGTCCTATGACCCCGTAGGACACTATATGACGTTGTTAGGGGTCATATTATGTCCTAAGGGGTAATATTATGTCTTATGACCCCTTAAGACACCACATGGTGTCGTTATGGGTCGTATGGTGTTCTAAAAGGTCATATGGTGTTCTATTACCCTCTAAGACATCATATTATGTTGTTATGGGTTGTATAGTCCTCTAAGGGGTCATATGGTGTCCTATGACCCCTTAGGACACCATATAGTATCATTATGTATCAAATGGTGTCCTAAGGGGTGATATGGTGTTCAATGACCCCTTAGGACACCATATGACTCCTTAGGACACCATATGGTGTCATTAGGGGTCATATGGTGTGAAAACGGGTCAAATGGTGTCCTATGAGCCCTTAAGACACCAAATGGTGTCATTATGGGTCGTAAGGTGTTCTAAGGGGTCATATGGTGTTCTATGACCCTCTAAGACACCATATTATGTTGTTATGGGTTGTGTGGTCCTCTAAGGCGTCATATGGTGTCCTATGACCCCTTAGGACACAATATAGTGTCATTATGCATCGTATGGTGTCCTAAGGGGTCATATGGTGTTCTATGACCCCTTAGGACACCATATGACTCCTTAGGACACCATATGGTGTCATTAGGGGTCATATGGTGTGCTAAGGGGTCAAATGGTGTCCTATGACCCCTTAAGACACCGCATGGTGTCATTATGGGTCGTATGGTGTTCTAAGGTGTCATATGGTGTTCTATGACCCTCTAAGAGACCATATTATGTTATTATGGGTTGTATGGTCCTTTAAGGGGTCATATGGTGTCCTATGACCCCTTAGGACACCATATAGTGTCATTATGCATCGTATGGTGTCCTAAGGGGTCATATGGTGTTCTATGACCCCTTAGGACACCATATGACTCCTTAGGAGACCATATGGTGTCATTAGGGGTCATATGGTGTGCTAAGGGGTCAAATGGTGTCCTATGACCCCTTAAGACACCGCATGGTGTCGTTATGGGTCGTATGGTGTTCTAAGGTGTCATATGGTGTTCTATGACCCTCTAAGACACCATATTATGCTATTATGGGTTGTATGGTCCTCTAAGGGGTCATATGGTGTCCTATGACCCCTTAGGACACCATATAGTGTCATTATGCATCGTATGGTGTCCTAAGGGGTCATATGGTGTTCTATGATCCCTTAGGACACCATATGACTCCTTAGGACACCATATGGTGTCATTAGGGGTCATATTGTGTGCTAAGGGGTCAAATGATGTCCTATGACCCCTTAGACCACCATATGACCCCTTAGTTATCGTTAGGTGTCATTTTGTGTCATTAGGGGTCATATGGTGTCCTATGACCCCTTAGGACACAGTATGACCCCTTAGGTGTTGTTAGGTTTCATATTGTGTCCTATCGAGTCATATGGTGTCCTATGACCCCTTAGGACACCATATGGTGTTGTTAGGGGTTGTATGGTGTGCTAAGGGGTCATATTGTGTCCTAAAGATTCCTAGGACATCATATAACCCCTTAGGACACCACATGACCCCTTTGGTATCGTTACAGGTCATATTGTGTCCTAAGGGGTCATATGGTGTCTCCTGACACCATATGACCCCTTAGGACACCATATCATGTTGTTATGGGTCTTCTTGTGTTATAAGGGGTCATATTGTGTTATATGATCCCTTAGGATATGATATGACCCATTAGGTTTTGTTAGGGGTCATATTGTGTCCTAACTGGTTATATGGTGCCCGACGACCCCTTAAGACACCATATGGTGTCATTAGGGGTTGTATGGTATGCTAAGCGAACATATTGTGTACTAAAGGTTCCTAGGACATCATATAACCCCTTAGGACACCATATGACCCCTTAGGTATCGTTAGGGGTCATATTGTTTCCTAAGGGGTCATACGGTGTCTCATGACACCATATCATGTCGTTATGGGTCATCTTGTGTTTTAAGGGGTTATATGATGTTATATGACCCCTTAGGACACTATATGGTGTCGTAAAGGGTGGTATGATGTCGTATGGTATCCTAAGGGGTCATATGGTGTCCTATGACCCATTGGGACACTATATGATGTCGTTAGGGGTCATCTTATGTCCTAAGGGGTAATATTGTGTCTTATGACCCCTTTAGACACTAGATGGCATCGTTATGGGTCATATGGTGTTCTAAGGGGTCGTATGGTGTTCTATGACCCTTTAGGACACCATATTATGTTTTTATGGATCATATGGTCTCCTAAGGGGTCATATGGTGTCCTATGACCCTTTAGGACACCATGTCATATCAGTATGCATCGTATGGTGTCCTAAGGGGTCATATGGTGTTCTATGACCCCTTAGGATACCATATGGTGTCATTAGGGGTTGTATGGTGTGCTAAGGGGTCATATGGTTTCTTATGACCCCTTAGAACACCATATGACCCCTTAGGTATCGTTAGGTGTCATTTTGTGTCGTTACAGGTCATATGGTCTCCTATGAACCCTTAGGACACAATATGACCCCTTAAGATACAATATAGTGTCGTTATGGGTCATATGGTGTCCTATGACCCCTTAGGACACACTATGACCCCTTAGGTGTTGTTAGGGGTCATATTGTGTCGTAATGGGTCATATGGTGTCCTACGACCCCTTAGGACACCATATGGTGTCATTAGGGGTTGTATGGTGTGCTAAGGGGTCATATTATGTCCTAAAGGTTCCTAGGACTTCATATAACCCCTTAGGACAACATATGACCCCTTAGGTATCGTTGGGGGTCATATTGTGTCCTAAGGGGTCATATGGTGTCTCTTGACACCATATGACCCCTAAGGACACCATATCGTGTCATTATGGGTCTTCTTGTGTTATAAGGGGTCATATGGTGTTATATGACCCCTTAGGACACCATATGGTGTCGTAAGGGATCGTATGGTGTTATAAGGGGTCATATGGTGTCCTATGACCCCTTATGACACTATATGACCCCTTAGGTTTCATCATGGGTCGTATTGTGTCCTAATTGGTCATACGAAATTCTTTGATCCCTTAAGACACCATATGACCCCTTGGGACACTATATGGTGCTATGGGTCGTATGGTGTCCTAAGGGGTCATATGGTGTCTTATGACCCCTTAGGACACAATATGACCCTTTAGGATGCCACATTGTGTCATTAGGGGTTGTATGGTGTCCAAAGGGGTCATTTGGTGTCATTAGGGGTCTTATTGTGTCTTAAGGGGTCATATGGTGTTTTATGACCCCTTATGACACCATATGACCCCTTAGGAGACCATATTGTGTCCTAAGGGGTCATATGATGTTCTATGACCCCTTAGGAGACCATACATACTAATTTTCGAATAAGGAGAGATATAAAGGTGAAGAGAGATGAAGAACTAAAGAGAGCTAAAAGAACTAAAGGACAAGGACATAAATAGAGATATAGATATTAAGGAGTATTAAGTGAGAGGGAGAAAAACTAAAGGACAAGGATGGATAGAAAGAGGTAGACATATCTAGATATTGAAAAGGAGAGAGGAAGATAGAGATAAAAGATGAAGATAAAGGGAGAGGGAGGTGAATAGATATATAGAAAGAGAGAGGTAAAGACAAAGATAAATATATGAAGAGATGGAGAAAAATGGACAGAGAGGGGTAAAGAGAGAGATAGAAAAAGGAAGAGATAGAGAGATATAAAGGAAGATAAATATCGATAGATAGAGATATATAGATTGTGCAACAGAGTGAGAAAGAGAGATGGAGATTATAGATAGGGATAGATAGAGAGGGAGAGAGAAAAAGAGGAAGATATAGAGATATATAAAGGCACTATAGAGAAGGATGTGGGGAGAGAGAAAAAGATATATAAAGATCGAGTAAATAAAGAGATAAAAGTAGAGAAAGGGAAGGATACTTCAAGAGGGCGATAGAGGAAGAGACAAAGAAGTGGATTAATCATGTATAGAGGAATATATATAAAGATAGAGGAACATATAAAAAGAGATATTGATAGGGAAAGAGATGGAGATGTGAAGATGGAGATAGAGATAGATATTGATATAACATGATAGAGAGAGTACCATAAATGGAGGGAGAGATGGAGTGAATAAGTGAGATTTAGAGATAATGAAATATAAATATACATGAAGATAGATCTATAGGGATAGAGAGAGAGAGAGAGGACAAGATAGGGAGAGAAAGGAGGTGATAGAGACAAGTAATATATAAGTATAGGTAGGATAAGGTAAAGGAGGGAGATAAATAGAGAGAAGAGAGATTATTAGAGAGAAATATAGAAATAAGGAGTGACAATGGTGGAGTGGGAGAGGAAGAGATATGAATAGAAAGATGGAGATATATGCAGAGATGCATGTAACTTGGGAATTTATTTATCTACATGGAATGAGAAAATAAGTGACATAAGTAGAGAACAAAGAGATATATAAAATATATTATATAAGTATAGATAGACAAGTGATAGATAAAGGAGGTGATATGAAAAAAAATGAGACTTTGTATGCAAAATTTATGAGTATTTAAAGTTTTAAAATTGAAGGACTAACTTTAAATGATTATAATTAATTTTTGGTCTATAAAATCATCAAAATAAATCATCCATTTGATAGTTCTATGAATTACCTTTCCAACGCCTGTAAAAAATCAAAATTTCGATAAGAAACGTAAAAGTTATGGCCATTTTACTAAACTATATTTTTTATATTGATAAAATTGGATATCTGATTCGAAAAGTATGATATCACACTAGTGACATCACATTGGTGACATCACAATAGTGACATCACAAATCGGATATCCAATAATATCAGATATCCGATATTATCAGATATCCGATTTGGTTTGGTATTACCAAACCAAATTCAAATTTTGCCCGACCCAAACAAAAAGTCAAAGTGGATTTTGGTGTGTTTGGAAAGGTTGAAAGCGCATTTTTTTTCTATTGCCACTTTTTGGCCCCCCTTGATCTTGCACATACCCCCCTCTAAAGATTAAACAAAAAGAGCCTATTGCCCAAGACACAAAGGACACTGGTTTAATTTTAGTGCACTAATTGAAGTGTTTGATAATCTATGAAAATAAGGCACACAATAAAGATCAAAATAAAATCCTTGTCAAGGTCCTGCAACAAAGATTTATTAGTAGTTTGGATTGTTTCAAATGATCACCCCTTCCTGCAAGCACACAAGTTAGGTAAATTTTAGATCCAAAAGACTTTGTGAAATAGGGGCATTCAACAATGTGTTTTGTTGACCAATTCAAATATATAATTCATCATAAAAAAAGACCACTTATAAAATTTTAAGGGATTTCCAGAAATGTAAGAAAATCCAAAACATTTGCTAATTCACTCTAAAAATTCATTTTTTATGAAAAATCATAAAAAATTCATATAAAATGAAACATCAATCCAAAAAAATCTGAAATTTTTACTAGAGAGTCCTAATAGTCTTCCAAACCTGCATAAAAAAATTTCTGTAACAAATCCAAGTAGTTTGTGAGATATGAGTAAAATAATGCAAAACCCTAATTTTCAAAGATCTGATTTTTGAGGAATTATTTTGCATAAAATTTAAAATCACAAACAATAGATCCTATGTATGATTTGGAGATATTTCCAAAAATGTAAGAAAATCTGAAAAATTCACTAATTTTCTCTCAAACTAAATTTTTTATGAAAGATCATAACAAATTCATATAAAATCAAAAATTAATCCAAAAAATCAAAAATTTTTACTGAACACCTCTAATAATATTCTTGGCTTGCAAAAAAAAATTTATGCCAAAATTCAAAGTCGTTTGTGAGATTTGATCAAAATAATGAAAAACCCTAATTTTTAAAGATCCAATTTTTAGGGAAATATTTTGCATCAAAATTAAAATCACAAAGAACAAATCATGTGTATAAATCAGAGAGATTTCCCAAAATATAAGAAAATATTAAAAATTTGCTAATTTGCTCTCAAAATTAATTTTTTATGAAATATCATAAAAAAATCATGAAAAATGCAAATATGCTCCAACAATTCTAAATTTTGGACTGAAATCTCTTCATATTGTCTTCCACCTACAAACAAAATTTGGTGCAAAATTTCCTAGCCATTTGTGAGAAGTGATCGAGTCTCTCTAAGATCCTGATTTTGTGTCTAAAACCCTAGCATCATAAGGTTATTCTCCAAATTGTTTTACAAAACAGCAATATAGGGTTAGGAAAACCTGCAAAGAACACAGATCTAACCAAAATCCATGTCCCACGGGGCATGCCAAAATGTATATGGTGAAAGTGGAAAAGAACAATATTGAAAGACTAAATGAATTCAACCACAAAACCCTAGCCTAACAACAACAAAGATCCACCATAACATATGAAGATTACCTAGGACAATGAAAATCAAATGAAATCACAAAGATTATACCATCACATTTCCAATAGGGTTTGAATCTCCATTCTTCCTATCTCCATTGATCTTGCTTGATATATTTGCTCTCAGATTTTATATGTGCACAAGAGCTCTAAAAAGAACGGAAATGTGGTTGCAAGTAGGCTTGATTGCATATGCAAATTCGAAAGCGTAGTCAGGGTTGAATGCATAGTGAGTTAGGGTTTAATAATGAAGGAAGCATCTCCTTATATAGAAGACACCATAAGAAATGGAGGGACAAGATTGAGAGATGTAAAAGATAAATGGTCGGCTATGATTAGAGGGTAGGTAGAGAAATAATAAAATAATGAAAGGGTAGGTAGTGTAGGAATTAAGAGTTGAAGGAAAAGGAGAACAATTTTGAGGACTCTACTTGTTTCCTACTAGGTTGGAGTGTACTCTAGAAAATCCTATTTGTGATTATGCCACTCCTTCTTTTGTCTCCCCTCCACTCTCACCTACTAAATCATTGACAAAATGTGATTTCACTAACTTTGTTGATAAGATCAATGAGCTTTGTGATGCCTAGAACAAATAGGAATCTATAATCTATTGGATTTTGTGGTAACTAAATTTAGAAAAATGAAAATTAACATTCGAGAGGTCCTTGTCGAGATGGATTCAAGAGCTTCTAGTTGGGAAATGGGCAATAAGGATCAAAGGGTTTGGCTGGTGACAAATGATTTAGTGGAGAAGCTTGAGAAGTGGGAAGAGATGGAAGAGGAATTAAGGGGCTCTGTGAAAAGATAGAGAAAAAGGAGTATAGAAAGAAGATAATGAAGGTAGTCGAGGTTATGTAGGACAATCAAACGTCCTAAAAAAGAAAATGGAGGAAATGATAGCCCAAAACAATGGTATGTCAAAGAAGAATTCTATGGCCCTACAAGCCATACAAGAAGAAATCAATAAGAGGTAGGCTAAAAAGAAGCATCACTTGGATTCATCCCTACTTCTGGTATGGAGCCATTCGTATCAAGGGTGAAAGCTACTCTAGATTCCCCTACTATTTCATCAGGTAAAGGGTCAAACAAGATGCTCCCCTTTTCTGACAACGTGAAAGTAATGAGCCAAGATTGGAAAATTGTGAAGCCCCCCACCAAGTTCACCATAGGTTTGTGTCTTCGATGGGGATTTGACTATGTTTTTTTTTCTATTTGTCTAGTCTACTCTAGTCTCATCTTTTAGTTTTGTGGTTGTTTGGTTCTGGGTGTTAGCTAGGGTTTATTCTTTTTGGTAGTTGGCCCTCTAGCTTGGCACTCTCATTCCTTGTGAGACCTTGGGTTTCTTCTCTTTAGCAGCTATGTAATGGTTGTTGTCTCTCTTAGTTTAATCTAATCAAAACTTGTCCCTACAAATTCACTTTTCAAGGCTAATAAACAACCTTTCTTCTCTATGCATGCCAAACAACATATTTAAATGTTCTAAATGCTCGTTAATATTTTTTTTTATGAAAAATCAAGGTATCATCAAAATAAATTATGATAAATTTTTCAATATGCGGTCTAAATACTTGGTTCATTGTTTATGTGCATGTAGGTAGAGCATTGGATAATTTGATTGGCATCACCACCCACAGATATAATCTATCTTACATGTTTGAAGGAAGTCTTTCACTCATCACCTTTATAAATTTGAATATGATGGTAATCACTTTTGATGTCAATTTTGGAAAAAGACTTTAGTTCCTGACAAATAGTCTAATAAGTCATCCATCCTAGGTATGGGATCTCGTATAGTGAATTTGTTAATGGATATTGAATAAATAGATAACCTCAATTTGCTCCCCTTCTTAGGAGGGAGTAGAGTAAGTGTGGGACATTGACTCATGTTTTCTCATAAACATCCTTTTTAAAATATTTTGGTAATTTGTCTCCTCATTTCCTCATATTTTAGAGGTGGAAACCTATAAACAACTTGATTTGGTAGTTTGGCTCCTAGAATAAGATCAATTTGATGGGTAATTCCTCTAGATAGAGGAAAAAAGGGTTCAAAGTTAGATAGTATCAAATATTGTTGTAGTATTTATTGCACTTTCAAAGAAATTGTTTGTTGATCTAAACTCTTATTTTATAGAGGGTATAATTGATAGAAATTTCCTGCCTTAGATTCTATATAAAAAATTCTCTACATCCATCTCACCAAGATCTCCCCTATAATAGGTGACAAGCCTCCATTGGTACTATATCACACAACCCTCTATCCTCATAAAGAGCAAATTTGAAGTCAACTAGACAAGATTGGTTCACAAGAAGACTATAATCCTTGTTTAATGAAATTTTTTTGTAAGTATTCAATTTTTGAATATATAGCAGCTATAATTTTTGCACTATTCATGTACTTACCAAGTTATCAGTTTATAGTCCATCAAAATTTACTTTGCACACCTTATGTTTACAGTTCCATTATGTTGAAAACAAACTATTCCTTCTCCTTTTAGTTAGCGATAGTAGTTTCTTTGTCACTAGACATCAAAGTTATATTTAACATTAAGTTCTCACCTATTTCTGCTTCAACTTCTTCTCTCAAGGCCTCTTCTTCTTTTTCTTAAATCACCATTGTTCTCTTTCAAATTTGAGGGTAGTTTATAGCTTTATGGGCTTCACTACAAATTAAGCATTTCAAAGGTTTCCATCTTTTAGATAATCATTATTCTCATCCTCTATCTCTACATTCACCCCTAACTCTTCATCGTTAGCTATTTTGGAGCAACTTTTTTATACCTCTACTTGAATTGCTACCACCTGATTTGTTTGCCACTTTTCCCATCCTATTCACTTTTTCTTCTTCTTTCAAGGTTAATTGATATGTGTCATCCATAATATTCACCTTGAATAACACTAATTCACTTTGGAGTTGGAATCAAATCCCATTAATGTATGCAACTATTGCATTCCCACCATATCCTCCCAAATTAGTTCTGATTTTTTAACATAAAAAATTCTTAATTGTTTAAGTTGATATGAGCCAAGTATCTTTGCTTCATATTTTGAAACTCTTTAAAGAGTTTTTATGATAATTCAAGGACAGGTACTTTGTCCTCAAATGTTTTAACATCTTTTACCAAAGTCTGATTTCCTCTTTTTGTTGTCTATTCCTAATATTTTGGAAATTCTTCCACCATAGAGGAACATGTGACTTCAGTTTGGATGCAACAACTTTGACTCTATGTGGATTAGTTTCTTCAATCCCTTGCATGTCAAAAAATTCTAATTTTTGGATCCACTCTAAGAACACTTCTATAAGTCTTTCCATTGGATCAATAGCTCCCCCTTGACCCTCTTTGGTCTTCTAATTCTTTGTCAGAATCTTCATGCAATAATCTAGCATGAAGGGGCTACAACCTCTTGAGCACTTCATCCATTACATTGTCTCACCCTCTAGCATTTCTCTAACCTAACCTCTTCTACTCTAGGTTTCCCTCTAGACCAAGGAAGGTACTATGATACCAAAAATGGTGTAGCTCAAAGCAAGTAGCAGAAGATTACTCTGCGAAAAAAGAAAAAAAAATATCAATTACAAGTGACCTCAAATATAGAAAGGAAGGTACTATAATACCAAAAATGATGTAAGTCAAAACAAGTAGTTGAAGATTACTCTAAAAAAAAATTAAAAAAATCAATTACATGTAACCTCAAATATCAAAAGGAAGATACTATGATACCAAAAATGATGTAGCTCAAATCAAGTAACTGAAGATTACTGCCCCAAAAAAAATAAAAATAAAAAATAAAAAAAATTACAGGTGACCTCAAATATCAAAAGATATGTTATTCTTATTGCTTCGATTTCTGCCATAGAATACAGAAGATAACCAACACCAAAGCCACAACGTGGATCTCTATTAAATAGCTATCCAGCCGGCAACGTTAATAGCCTAAAGACCACTACTCAAAATAATAAAAAAAAATACATTCGCCAAAGTCAGTGGTCACAGAAGAAGAAGGTAGCTAAAGAACTGAAACAACAAGCAAAAATTAGAAAGTCCAAAATGGATATTAAAGGAGATGCTCCGAATAGGTTAAAGAAGCCCAGGGAATGGGACTACCATTAGAGGTTGTATCATATTTTCCTCTTGATATTTTCTATAACCAAAAGAAAACCAACAAACATTTGTCCAAACACATATGCATGGCCAACCAATGCATATTGTGCTATTGATTGGTTTGATATTGAGGTGTAATGCATGGCCAACCAATGCAATGTTTCAATATAGTTGTTTTGAACACATTTATATCCCCCTTGAATAATCGATAGGATTTTATAATATATGGTTCTTATTAGAAAGATTAACAATGAAAAAACCTTTGCGTTATTTCTTAATTCTAGTGACGCCTTCCTTTGAGGAGCTACAATAATTTTGGTGATGGCTACACAATCATTTTTCTTAGCTGCGTCATAAGTTTTTGGAGGTGATACATTGAATTTTCATTGGCAGACATTATTTTAATAGTTGAATGCTGGTTATAGGGGATTGCAATTTTCCATGGCAAGGTGTCTTGTTTCCGTTGCTCTTGGAATTAAAAACTTCTTCCTTTTTTACATTTGTACTATTTCTCTGTAGTTAACAGATTCCATATTATGATATGAATCTTTTTCTCCTATGGATTGCAATGACTTTAATTGATAATCATTCTATCTTAACTTGGTTATGCTTTTCAAATGCTTGTGCACCATGTTTTCAATAAGTGCACATATTTTAGAATTGCCCCATATTATTTATCCTTGGATTATTCCTTGGTTAGGATTGTATTCGAAAATATATCAAGAAAAATCTACATATTTTAGCCATCAAAAGTATTAACTCAATCTTTAAGAAAATTAAAAACAAAAAAATATGTTTCCAATCCAAGGACAATTGTTGTTACTATCTGAAAGCAGAACGTAAATGTTTCAAAATTGAAGTGTAGAGGAAACAACATTACATACACTAATAATTATTTGTAATTATTAATTTAGATGGTTTAAATATAATTATTTAAAATTTTTTATACTAATGCCAAATTTAACATAGTACAAAAACTTAAGTTTTCATTTAATCAGTATTAATATCAACATCTCAGAACACTTCTAATATCCTCTTCCAATTAAAAAAGTTTACAATAGAAATTCGTTGTACAGTGAAGGGTTTCTAGCTAAATGTGCTTTGGCTGGGTCTTATGGGAAGGGCTTGGGCTCTATTTTTGTGGAAGAGGAGGTCCCATGAAAAGAAAAAAAAGAATCTTTTCCAAAAATAAATAGCAGCCCTTACTTTTTAGGCATGCAAATTTGGGGTGGGGCTAGAAATTACTCCCGATGTTATCTGCCACTTGTCAAAAATTTAAATTTAATTTCTATAAAAAATAGTTTTCCGTGGAAATGAATTATTTTTATTTGTTTTTATTATGCACATCCTATAAAAGATATGCATGAGACCACCAGCCTCCTTAAATTTAGGGAGCTTAAATTTTTAAGCTGGACTACACTACAAAATTCACAGGACCACCAGCTTAAAAATTTTCCTAAACAATCTCAACAACGCCCGCTCTATTTTTTAGGAAGGCCCCCCTCCATGAAACCCCAACCTTAGATGCAAATCAGCTATGTTAAACTTATGAGAACTAGAATACAACCAACAAGAATGTTAAGATGTGTACCAATGGAAAGAGAAATGAATCCAAACACTACTATTTATTACGAAACTATGCATTTAAGCTTTCCTGTAAATCTGATAACTATTCCTCTCTAGCTATAAATCCTCATTGAGTTTCTCTACTCTCATTTTAAGTGCTTCCACTTCAGCAATGAGTTTCACGTTTTCCGAGATAAGCTGTTCTGAATCTTTCTGAAATCCATCCCTTTCTTTTGAAACTTTGGCTATCTCTGTTCTTAACGATGCCGGTTCTTTGAGACATTCTTGTAAGTCAGCTTGTAAACATTTGATGGTGTTCTCATTCCCTCCAAGCTGCAGATAAAATATATCATAGCATTAGTGGTAATGATACGAATGCTCTTTAAAAATGAGTGACATTCTAAATATAAACAATTGAAAGGGTGACGAAACATACCTGAACCACCAACTCTTTCTCTTTCTGGTTTGAGCTACTGAGACTATCTTGCAGGCTTTCAATGCTACTTCTCAAAACTTCTTGACCCCTTACCAAAGTTGCACATTCGTCCTGAAGTTGTTCTAAATAAACTGCATTGGAATATAATGTTTCTCTTAGAATCTTGACAAGTAAAGTTTCAGTTAGTTCTTGTTGCACTTGTTTGAACCCCTCCTCATTCTGAAATGGGAATTAAGAATATTAGTTGATAACACAAGTATGTTAATGCACAATCCTTCAAATAGAAAGTAGATATTTTATTGTCTTTCAAAAGAAAATTGTTGGATTTATATTACAATCTAAATAATCTATGATCTACCAATGTCCCCTAAAACTGTAAAACCTCAAAATAAGAAAATAAATAGTACTAATTACCTCGATATGTTGTTGCTCCTCTTCAGATGCCTCAGGATTTTCTATATCTTGCTTGAGAGATTCATCGCAGAATATATGAGATTTTTCTTGCAAGATTTCTTCTTGCATCCCCACACTATTCTTCCAAGATTCAACTTTTCTTCTTAAACTTTGAGCCATTACGTCCAATTCCAGGACATTATCCCTTTCTTGTAGAGTTGCTAACATACTCTTTGGATCTCCCCCTTCAATAATTTCACATGCATCAAAAGTAGACAAGTTCCTTTTAACATAATCCAGGAGCTTGAAAGAAGGCTAACATTTTCAACCAGCAGAGGGAATGCCTGAGCTTTCAGTTCATCAAGGCGGTCCCAAAGTTTTTGATCAAGTTTGATCAATCCAATGCTCGTACCTTTCTCTTTACTTTTCACCCTCTCCAGAAGGCTGGTGTTTTCGTGCCTCAGAGCATCGGCTTCCCACCTGCAATTCTCTAAATCCTTGCGTAAGCCATGTTCTACACCAACCAACCGGAGTTGTTCTTTTTGTAGCTCGGTGATACCAGCATCTTTGTCTTGTGGAACATTATTTATATCATTGTCTAATTGTAACCACAATTCACCAATTGTTCTTTCCTGATTTGTACACAGTTGCTGCAATCTGACGACTGATTTCTGTAACTCAGAAGTTTCCCTTTCCTTTTCCCTCAAGCTTCTCTTGTTTGAATCTCGGTCATCTTCTGCTTGTTTTGTTTTCTTGATAGATTCTGACTCCATGACTCCACAAAAATGCTACATGACTCCACAATCTTCTTTCCCTGTTTTTTTAAAGATTTTATTTCTTTTTTTTTTCCAAATTTTAAGTGCATCTCATAGTCAGAATCTGCTTATTTTAAGTGCATCTCATAGTCAGAATCTAGTCAGAAACTACCCGATCCCATTTTTCGACATCATAGTAAGGTTTAATTCTGCTGAGGAGGTTTCATCAAAAGTACCTATGTGGATTTGTCTTCCTAGACTCCCACTTGAATTATAGAGGGATTATATTCTTCATTCGATTGCTCTCCTTCTAGGCAAGCTTGTGGGATCTGCTACTCAAACTTGAGCTAAAAAGGTAATTTCTTATGCTCGTATCTATGTTGAGATTAAATTAAATAACTCATTACCAGATTCTGTAGAGATTTATCTCGGCTCCTCTTCCTATGTTCAACAACTTGACTATGAGATGCTTCCATTTAAATTTCATATTCCGCATGCATATTGCCATTTACAATGAAAGTATCCTTAATTCAATCCAGTGACAACGACTACTACTGCTCCTTCAGACTCTAATCCTAAGAATGATAAGGGGAAGGCTCCTATGGCTGAGAGGAATACAGATAAAGAGGGTTTTTTTCTTGTCAAACCTTGAAATAAGGGGAGAGGGTAGAAGAGAACTCTGAAGGATAGGCAACATGACGAGAACTTTAATTAGTTCAACACTTTGGAAGATCTAATCCAGGAAGAGTGGATTTCTATGGAGATGTCATTTGGTGCAAAACCTTAGGGTATGGTTTTTTCTAAAGACTAGGGGAACAATGACAAGAATTTGACTTTGGTGGAGTCGCAAGAGGTCTAGATGGATACTGACTTACCCTATCAAATTCTTGATGTTCTCATTCCAAGTGATTCCCAGGATAGGCAAAATGTTGCTGATGTTTAGGTTCAACTCTTATCAGATCCTATGAAGGAGGGATTGGATCCAAGGAAAAGCAGTCGATCTTCTCAAACCTTGGGTTTGCATCAAAAACCCGTCAAGAAAGGTTCTTCGGAGAATACCTCAAAAGAAAGTCATAATCCAGACTAGGTGAAAGTTAAGTTAATGGGGGAGACTCTGGTTGAATCTAGGCCAGTGAAGATTATTGATTCTCATTTCTCCCATCGCCATAAATGTTTGTCATATCTTGGAATGTGATGGGTATGAATAGAATCCCTAGACAAAAGGTTATTTTTAAGTTAATTGAATCTCTTTCTCTAGATATTGTTTTTATTCAAGAGACTAAGTTGATAGTGGATGATCTACTCAACAAAGCGCCTAGAGTTTGGTCCTGTGGGATGTGTCAGGATATTATTACTTAAGGTAATTCAATGGGTATTGCTTTTTTCTGGAACCGAAAGAAGATTAGTTCCCTATGGTGGATCTCTAGTTGCTCTTCTATTTTTTTGATTGCTTCTAGTATTGATTCATGGAAAACTTGTCTCGTCACTAGTGTTTATGCCCCAATTGATATCTTGGGTAAGGCATAGCCTTAGAGTCATATTATATATGTGCTCTATTTATTACCTCTTCTCCCATGGGTTGTTGCCAGATACTTTAATGTTGTTTCCAGATTGGAAGAGAAATGAGGTGGAATAATTTCATCTAGATTGGTTTATGGGTCTCCTCCAAGATAATATTGCTTTCTTGAGCTTGATTGATGTGAAACCTAATAATGGTATCTTCACCTATAACAATAGGAGAAGTGGTGAGTAGGCTATTTCTAAAAGGCTCGATACATTTCTTGTGTCATTCTATTGGTTGGGGTTTAGGTGGTCTACCAATTTTGAGATCTTGGATTGGAGGGGCTCTGATCATTAATTAATTAAACTCTCTGTAGTCTCCTTCTGATTGTCAAAAACATCCCTCTTTCAAATTCCAAATTATGTGGTTGCATGATCTCTCTCTCTATAAATTGGTGGCAAGAAGGAAAAATTTCTCATGGTAGGGTTATGTATTCCTTTTTTAAAATATTGCAGTATGTGAAGTACAAGCTCAAAAGGTGGAACAGATAATGTTTTGGAAACCTTCACCACAACAGGATTGCAACTCAATCTCGGATGGATTCTATTACTCAGTTGATTCGAGAACATGGTATGAACCTGGATTTGAAAAAAGAAGAAGATAGAGTTGTTAAGGAGTTGGAGGAATGGGAGTTGTAGGAGGATATATTTTGGAAACAAAATTCTCGCATTGATTGGCTCCAAGAAGGGGATAGGAACACTTTCTTTTTTCACAATTCTATCAAGGCTGGAATGGTAATCTAATTTCCCCTCTCTTGTCTTCAGAAGGTGTCCAATTGTCATCTTTGGGTGAGATTTCGAGGGAGGCTACTTAGTTTTTTTTTTCTTTGTTCATTGAGGACTCTCTCCCTGCCAAGGATGAAGAAAGATTCAATTTGGACTGCATTCCCTCTTTGGTTTCTAATGAGATAAATGAAGCTCTCATTTGGCCCATTTCAATGTTTGAATTGGAGCAAGTTGTGTTTCATATGAAAAAAGGCAAGGCCCTTGGTCCCATTTGTCATGCCCAAAATTTTCCTAATGGACACACAACTCCCAACAATTTTTTTTTGAAACATATAATCTATAAGCATAGCTTGTGATGCATGGATGTAATGTGAGCCTATATGCACTAGCGAATGATGCTTCAACAACAATGTTGCAGGCACATTGCCCAAAGGTAGGAAAAGAGGGGACAACTCAAGTACACTAGCATATGCACTTCATTGCCCATGCACTAAGGATACATCCATATGTATGATCAAGTTTGGTTTTGACACTATGACTTGACTCTAGATTTAGAATGTCTGGTTTGGCGCAAACTATGATTAATTTTAACATTAACAATGTTGTCAAATCTAAAATTGACTATGTCATGGTTGACACATAAGGATAACAATAATTGTAGACACATAACACATTATCTTATAGTAATTATCAAAATGAACTAAAAGATTATTATCTTATTAAATTTAAAAGTTATTGTGAAATCAAACTAATTGATGTAGTCGAATTATACAATTAATGGTAACCAAAGTTTTCTTAAAAGAATATGCTAGCATTACTAAATAGAGGCGACACTTGTTGGCAATAATCATTTTACTATAATTGTCTATCTCATGGACTTAATCATTACATGTAAGAAACTCTAATCATTGAAGACAACTGGACATAATATTAACACAAATGTTACTTAGATACTCAACCATTAAGTAGGGGTATAGTGTAATGATGATGGTTGGATAATTAGTTTTTTTTATAATCACATTTTCCAATAACATTATCTAACATCAATAATAGAAATAACCATCATATATTTAATCAAAAGTAAGTTTTATCTTAATATGTTGGCTACTTCACAATTCATTAACACCAATTTAATTTATGCTATAGTATTAATATGATTTTAATTGTCAATAATATATAGTAGTAGTTGGATCCATAATTTTTACACCATAATGATTGAACATCAATTATAGCATTAAATAAATGTCATTTTTATATATCATATATACAGACATTAGTCACTTACAACCAATAATATTAATTTTAATATTTCTTTTTACTATTTTATTATTTTATTATTATAATTATCATCATCACCATCTTTCCTAAATAAGTATCTTTGTATATTCTTTGTGTTGTAAGAACATCTAATATTAAATAGCTTATAACTACTTAATTAGGAACCTTATTGTCTTAATAATAACACCAGATTTAAAATAGAAAAATTCATTTCATTTCTCTCTCCATCATTTCATTAAGCCTTTCTTTAATTTAATTTTAATAAAAGAATTAAAAATAATAATAGTTATTAAAACCTATGCTTCTCTTTCAACACACTTAAGTAGTTATGTCACATGACCATATGAATGAAAATAGGATGCCATTGTATATGATAGTTCAAGGAACAATAGGAACAGGAAAGTCCTACCTGATTGGTGCGATTAGTGAAAGTCTGAAAAGTGCGGCAATGCCTAATCAATCTCCCCTTCTACTACTTGCACCAACTGGAGTAGCAGCGTTCAACATAGGAGCATCGACTATTCATTCCAAGTTGAGAATTCCAATAAAAGATTTTGCTCAATTAGAAGGAACAAGGCTAACAACTTTCCAAGAAGAACTATCACATGTGAAGTATATATTGATTGATGAAATGAGCTTCATTGGAGAGAAGTTACTTGAGAACATCGATTCCCATCTTTGTCAAGCATTCCCACAAAATTCTGATCTAACATTTGTAGGTATGTTCATAATTGCCATGAATTATAAAAAGCTTTTCAAAATGTAAAAAAATGTAATATCCACGTATTACATTTCCATGTTTTCATTATATAACATTTACAATTATGTTTCTATATTATTTTCAGGTGTTTCAATCATTTTAGTTGGAGACCTGGGTTAGTTGCCTCCCATCAAAGACAAATCGGCATATGAGAGTAGAAGACGAGCAAAGATTCTATGGCAGGACTTAAAAATTGTGGTTACCTTAGACAAAGTTTTTAGACAAGATGGAGAAGACGTTGAACAGATTCAATTTCGTCAACCATTGACAAATTTGAGAGAAGTACAGCCTACAATTGATGACCGGAAGATGCTCATGTCAAGAACAAGTAGTAATATGAGTTCAACAATCAATGAAGCCTTTGACAATGATGTTCATTTGTTCTCCACAAATGATAATGTTCAGAATCATAACAGGAAAAAATTATATTCTCTCAAACAACCTGTTGCATGTAGCATTGCAAAGAAACTTGGAACTATTAATGCAACTGAAGGAAGTTCTCATGACGAGCTCGATATGGAGTTATTGATTAGCAAAAATGCAAGAGCTATGCTAACTTCTAATCTCTGGATTGAAGCGGGTCTTGTAAATGGAGCATTAGGTTATATTCAAAAGATTGTATACAAACCTGGAAGTATGCCACCAGAACCACCATCATATGTAATGGTTAAGTTTGATAACTACTCTGGATTTCCGTTCGATGATCGCAATCCACAAACAGTTCCCATCAGTATAAGACAAAGAGGTTCTATAGTTCAAATACCATTGAGACTGGCTTGGGCATTAACAATACACAAGTCGCAAGGTTTGACACTTGCAAAAACCACAGTTGATATAGGACCAACTGAAAGAACAGGAATGACATTTGTAGCTTGTGTAAAGTCTTTGCAAGGATTGAGAATAATGCCACCATTCACATATGAGCACTATGAAAAAATGAAAAAGGGAAAACAACTTGCAAAGTGAAAAGATGAAGAAAGTAGATTGAAAGATTTAGAAATAAATTCATGTAATACTTTTTCATAAACATTCATTGTTTCATGTGATCAACATTTAATTTGCATACTGTATTGGATTAAGTAGTTATCTAGATTCCTTTTCTATCATTCTATTTGTTTATGCAATAACTACCATGCAATACTATATTGTTACTAATTTAATTACAACACAAATAATAGTCACTTTCCATTATACACCTTTACATATAATTTAATTATTCACACAAATAATAGTCACTTTCCTTATTGAACACTAGATAAAATTGAATGATCTAACCCTACACCAAAGAAAAATTCTAGCGTACCGTACTTGAACACTATACCAAATTGAACCCTAACCTAAATTAAAGCATTTTCAAAACCTACACACTATACATTATTGAATCCTAAGCCTAACAGTAGAATGAAAATTCAAAAAACTTAAAACTAACTAAACTCTAAACCAAGTTCTAACCCTAAACCAAATTGAACCTTATACCTAGCCCTTGAACCAAATTTACTCATAATCCTAATAGATATGTAAACTCAGCCATATCGACCACATAAATTGAAATGATAATTAAATAATTAATATAACGTAAAATATTGTACTTATAAATTATTAAACATTTTATAATTTAATTTATTTCCAATTGCCCCTCTGGATGCTACTAGCATATATATATAGAAATATATATAAAGAAAGCCGAGAGATATGGAGGCTTTCATTTCTTTTTTTAACTTTAAATATAACTTTATGAAAGGAAATGAAAGCCTCGATATCTCTCGGCTTTCTTTATATATATTTCTATATATATATGCTAGTATTAAATAGCTTATAACTACTTAATTGTGAACCTTATTGTCTTAATAATAACACCACATTTAAAATAGGAAAATTCATTTCATTTCTCTCTCCATCATTTCACTAAGCCTTTCTTTAATTTAATTTTAATAAAAGAATTGAAAAAAATAATAGTTATTAAAACCTATGCTTTAAATTCAACACACTGTTAAGTTTTTATGTTTTATTTTTTTAATACAAATTTATTCGCAAACAAACAACATTATTCCAGCAATATTAACTATCTAGATTTTATAATACTTTTGCTCTTATTACATCCTTCAAATTGACTCAATGTGCAGCAACTTTAGATACCAAATAACTATAACTACAACCAGTTTAATAGACCAACTACATATCTGGTAATACATATTCACAAATCAATAGCATTAAAATAGGAATAAGTCTTTAAATAATATGAACGCAGCAGTTAGTATGCAAAGAGAATCAAAATTATGAAGCGGGGTTAACTATTATATTGGTTTGGAGTCATTGTAAATATTAATATACAGAATGTCTGTGGTAGTTGTGGATGGACTCCATATTTTTTAATTGCACGAATTCCCTCCAGTATTAAATCTTAAATTGAATGATCCGAAAAGAAGGTTTAGCTAATTGTTTGTTGATAATAGAAAATCAATATAATATAATAAGCAAAATGTTAGCAAACATTTAACCTGAAATTAACCTCAGGTTGTATCAGCTAACAAAGTATGATCAACAAAAAAGAAAAAATTAAATTTGTAAAGATGAAAATAGTATGAACTGATATGACAAACAAGACTTAAAAATAATATTCTATACAAACTATGGAACGCTACCTGACACCCTTAAGCTAAAATAATATTCTATACAGATAAGATACTGTTTCAGCACAAACGCCAATCAGGATAAAATTAAAATACTAATACAAAGTTTGTGCGTTCAACACATAGAAAGAGTGATGCCTTCAACAGCAGATAAAGATGGCTTCAGCTCATGTATTCCATGTTCAATTTTTAACGTAAATGCTGAAATGAAAAAGGATTTCAATATCGACAACAATTATTATTCTCATCTTGTTTACTAAATCTGGAATTATGAGTTTTTCCCTCCATTGTGCATATAGATGGTATGCTTTCTTATATTAGAACAATAAATTTCAATGTATTTCTTGACATGTTACTTAAATAAGGTTCAATACTAGTAATTTATGTACCCATCTGAAATACTCATAAAATGGAGAGAAAAACTAAACAGCAAGTGGCCAGGAAATTTAATATAAAAAAGAAACCAAACTCTTCTAGCCAGCAAAACCGTTTGAAGACTATTAATACCACCAGCAAAATAACTTTCCTGATAGCTATTTTAGTCAGTACACAAATGACTATTTTCTAAGTTGATGTTTTGGATTTGGCAAGATCGTGGGTTTAATATCACAGGATAGCAGAAGTAAGACAATGTTTGCAGTATTAGATCACAGTTAGCCACAATTGTTAGTACAACATAATATCATATCCAAAGAAACATAAACATATAAATGTCATACACAACAAATTTCCTTTCACTTCATTCACCATAGATAAATGACTACACTCTATCAGTTTCAAAAGTATTTGTTCACTCTCGGATAATATTGCATACAAATAAAGCCACATTGTATTTTCATTTTCACTTCATGTATATAAGATTCTATAAGTTTAGTTAAACCAATCTACATGTCCAACATAATCATAATTAAAATTTAATCATAACCCAAATGCCTATATCATGGATCCCATATCATTCAAATCAAGTTGAGTGTCTCAAGTAGCATCCTATAAGAAGTATCTATAACCATCCACATTGGGGCATCACACTGTTGGCTTTTCTATTGAATTTTATCAAGAATTCTAAGAGATTATCAAAGTTGACCTACATGAGATGGTCCAAGAATTTCATAGTAATAAAAAAATGTTGAAAGCCCTAAATTCCACCTTTTTGGTGCTTATCCTCAAGAAAGATGATGCAGTGAAGCTGGATCAATTTACACCCATTGCATTGTGTAATGTGGCATACAAAATTATCACCAAGTTAATTGCAGATAGACTTAAGGTGTGGTTTTGTGGAAGGCAAGTAGATTCTTGATCTGATTGTGATTGTTATAGAGGCTATTCATTCGATGGTGAACTCTAAGGAGAAGGAAATATTCATGAAACTGGATATGGCCAAAGCTTATGACAAGGTCAGGTGGGTATTTTTACAAAAGGTTCTTCTTGCTTTTAGTTTTTGAGGTGAGTGGGTTAACCGGATCTTGAGTTACGTGATTTCATCTTCTTTTTCTATTATCATTAATGGGGAGTTGTTTGAGTTATTCAATTCTTTTTGTGGCCTTTAGCAAGGGGATCCTCTTTCTCCATATCTATTTATTATCATGGTTGAAGGATTGGGCAGATTTATTGATGGGCATGACTAGAATTGATGAAGCTATGAATTTTCAGAGAGCTTTAGACACTTACCTAGATACTTCAAGGCAAAAAAGTAATGAAGATAAGGCCTCTATCTTTTTATTTAATACCCCTCAACTTATTCAAAATAGGATTTCTCGTATTCTCAGGTTTTAAATTGGCTCTCTTCCTTTTGTGTATCTTGGGATTCCCATTGTTGTTGGTGCACAAAGATAAGAGTTTTGGTAGGGGATCATTGATAAATTTCATAGCAAATTCAGTCATTAGACTTGTAGATGGATTTTCGCTATAGGGAGAGTGACTCTTTTAAAGTTTGTGGTTTAGGCTTTACCTATTTATAGATGCTTTGTTCAGGTTGCTCATGTTAGTTTTGTTAAGGAGTTTGATTCTCTTTCTCATCAGTTTTTATGGTTTGGTAATATTCTCTCCTCAAAGTGGAGTTTGGTTAAATGGCATTCAATTTGAAGACCAAAGGAAAAGGGTGGTCTTGGTCTTCGACTAACTAGTATGTGTTGGCAACAATAATGAAGGAAAACTGAGAGGGGGGGTGAATCAGTTTTCAGCAGATTAAACCAATTAAGCACAATCTCAGATTTCAATCAACTTCAACAAGAATAAAGATAAACACAATAAAAACAACACCCATAACACCAAGATTTTGATGCAGAAATATTATTTAAGGGAAAAACCACGGTGGGAACCTACCCACAATAAGATGATAATCTGAGTAGTATGTGTAAATATTATAATGGGGAATGCACATGCATTTAGACACACTGCCTAGAGCTCACTACTCAAAATATAATGACCCAGAAGGCTCTAACCCTTAGGGAAGGTTCACTACCTTACAATAATGATCAAACTATAATCTGGATTACATGAACTATGAATATAGCATCTTCTAATGCTTGATGGTTGTTCCGGTTAAGCTCATTTATCTACTCTACAACAATCGCTACTCAACACACCATACCGAAGGATAAATTTTCTTATGCACACATACAACACTTGAATTATCACAATATATAATAGTAGGATCATCATAAATAACTCTAATATCCTTCAACATCTGCTTCATCCAAACTACCTAAGTACAATTGCTAGCAACAACAATGTATTCAGCTTCAGCAATAGATAGACATACAACATCTTGCTTCTTACTGGACCATGAAATCAAATTCTTTCCTAAAATGAAATCTCAACCAAGAGTGTTCTTTTGGTCATCAAAATCACCTTCCCAATTAGCATCAATATAGGCACACAATAGGAAATCATCATTCTTTGGATACCATAGACCACAGTCAACAATTCCCTTCAGATATCTAAAAATCCTCTTCACAGTGGTAACATGAGTCTCTTTAGGATCATCTTGAAATCTAGCACAAAAACAAACAACATGCATAATATTTGGTCTAGTCTTAGTTAAGTACAACAATCTACCAACCGTAGATCTATACAAGGTATTATTAACTTTCTAAGATTCATCACTCTTAGACAACTTGCATCTAGTCACCATAGGAGTTCCAACAGGTTTAGAATCAGCTAACCTAAATTCTTCAACAATTCCTTCACATACTTAGATTGAGAAATGAAAATACCTTTACTAGTCTGAGTAATCTTCAATCCTAAAAAGAATTTCATCTCACGTATCATAGACATCTCAAATTCCTTTTGCATATCATCAATAAACTTCATACTCAAATCTTCATCTCCTCCAAAAATGATATCATCAAAAAACACTTCAACAAGAAAAATGTTATCATTCTCAACCTTAAAGTATAAATTATTATTAGCAGTACCTTTATAAAATCCCAACTTCAACAAATAGTTATCCAATCTAGCATACCAAGCTCTAGGGGCTTGCTTAAGTCCATACAATACTTTCTTCAATTTTCATACCATATCTCCTTCGTCTCATAATGAAAATCCATCTGGTTGCTCAATGCAGGCTTTCTCTTCAAGATCACCTTTCAAAAAGGCTGACTTGACATCCATTTGATATACCTTGAAATTATTGTAATTAGCATATGTGAGCAGTAATCTAATAGTTTCCATTCTAGCCATCAGAGAAAAAGTCTCCTTATAGTCAATTCCTTCCATCTAAGAACACCCTTTACATACCAATCTTGCCTTGTTTCTAACAACTTCGCTGGCCTCATTCAGTTTATTTCATAACACCCATTTAGTGCCCATCACATTCTTGTCTTTAGATCTCAAAACAAGCTCCCAAATGTTGTCCTTCTCAATCCGATTCAGCTCTTCTTCCATTGCTTTTATCCAATTCTCATCTTTACATACTTCTGCAATATCTTTAGGCTCAATGTTTGAAATTAAGCATATCTCTTCAGCAACAATCCTCCTCCTAGTCATCACACCTTTATTCTTATCACCAATAATCTGATTTTTTGAATGATTCAATCTTATATACCTCAGAGTCTTCTGATTATTTTTATTCTTGGGCTCTTGCACTTCTTCACCGGTAGCAACAATATCCAAATTGACTGTTTCCACAGGATTATTCTACTTCAAGATCTCAATCTGCATAGGCTTAGGAACAACATCTTCATCATCAAAATCATAATCGCATGTTCTGATTTTCTTTCCAAGACATTCATATACCTTAACATTTACACTCTCCACTATCTTTCTCAGTCTCTTGTTGTAAAACCGGTAGGCCTTGCTCTTAGTAGAATATCCTAAGAATATTCCTTCATCACATCTTGCATCAAACTTTCCTATATCCTCATCTCTCTTGATATAACATTTACTTCCAAAAACCTTGACATATCTAACAATAGGAACATGACCAAACCATATCTCATAAGGAGTCTTATCAGAATCACCTTCAATATGCACCCAGTTCAATGTGTAAATAGCGGTGCTAACACCTTCTCTCCAAAAGGTATGTGCAACATTTCCTTCAATTAACATACTCCTCACAGCATCCAAAATAGTTATGTTCTTCCTTTCAACAACTCCATTCCGCTTAGGGGTTCTAGAAGAAGATAGTTGTCTTCTAATTCCATTCCTCTTATGAGATGTATCAAACTCTCCTGATGTAAATTATCCTCCCGTGTCAAATATCAAGCACTTCAGCTTCAATCTTGTCTCAACCTCCACACTAACTTTGAATATCTTGAATTTCTTCAGTGCTTCTGATTTTTCCCTTAGAAAAGTAACCCACGTCATCCTAGAATAATCATCAATAAACAACATGAAATATTTGTCACCCTACATGCTTCTCACTCTAGTAGGGCCACATAAGTTAGTATGCACAAGATCTAACAATCCATTAGATGAATACAATTTACTCTTAATAAATGAAGTTCTTAATTGCTTTCCCATCTGACATTCCTTACATATCAGATTAGCAGGCTTCACAATCTTATGCAAATCTCTAACAACTTGAGTAGAACTTATCCTCATCATATAGTCAAAATTAACATGACACATCCTCCTATGCCATAACCAACTTTCATCAATCTAAGTTATCAAACAAATTTTCTCACCAGCATTCGAGTGAAAGATATTACCTTTGGTCTTCGTCCCTAATGCAATTTCTATACCAAAGGCATTTAGGATCTTACATTTACCATTCTTGAATTGCAAATAATATCCCTTGTCAATCATTTATCCAACACTCAAAATATTAGGCTTCAAACTTTTAACATACATGACATCATTAATATTATGCTTACCATTAAAAGATATAGAACCCCTACCATGAATCACACAAGCTTTATCATCTCCAAATCTCACTACTCCACCATCATACCTTTCCATACTCACAAATTTAATTTTATCACCTTTCATATGATGTGAACAACCATTGCCAATTACCCATTCATCTTTCTCTTCAATCTTAGTAGCCAAATATTTCTCCTCAATAATGCAGCTTGAAGGATTCACTGGTACCGAATCATCTTCCTTGATAACAATAAATACAAATTCATCTTCTGAATTTCCATTCTCTGATTCTTCATCTGTCACACCTTCATCAATAGAATAATGACATCTTTTCTTATTTCTAAACTTCTGGTAGGGCTTATCATACTTTTCATGTTTGTCATGTCTATCATACTTATCAGATCTATCATGTCTTTCAAATTTATCATGGTTATCATATCTAGACATTCTCTCAGGGCACCTAGAAGCAAAATGTCCTATCCTATTACAAGAGAAATATTTCAAAGGTACTTTCCATCATACATACTGGCTCCCTTAGGAAATGTTTGAGCAATAAGGGCTTCAATCTCATCCAATTCTCTTTCTTTCTCTTCCATTTCTCTCTTTTCTCTTTCATATCTGGATACCCAACACGAACTTTCTCTCAAATCATATTTCCACTTCTCAGATGTAGAGGCTCTGAATGCAGTCTCAGATTTACCATGTGATTCTCCAAATTTTCTCAACTCAAATGTAGCAAGCTTTCCAACCAACATGTCTCTAGTCACTGTAGTCACACTCTAGATTTCATCAATAGCAGCTACTTTATTCTTGTAAGCAGGTAGCAATGGTCTCAACACCTTAGCAACAATCTCATCTTCTTCAAGGGTTCCACCAGCACATCTAATGTTCATGACAAGATCATTCACCTTAGCCATAAAGGATGTTATGTTTTCATCTTCTCTCATCTTCAATGCTTCATGCTTCCCTTTTAAACTCTGCAATTAGCAACTTTAACTTGCACATTAAAAAGTTTTTAAAAATAAAATGATTTCAAAAAAATATATAAAATATAATTATAAGAATACATATAATAATTATGTTTATTTTTTTAATAGAAATATTTATATTTATTTTAATTTAAACTAAATAATAATCACTTTTGATTGGTGCAAACTAATTGATTAAAGCACAATAGTATTGTATTTTAGATGGATACATGCCAATTATAGTTTATGCATATTGTTCTTTCGCATAGATTTTAATGTGAAATTAAATTTAACTAAATTTAAATGGAGAATTATTAAAAAGTGAAAGCCAAAGAAAATAGAAATTTTTAGAGGATGATTGATGTAATATATTTTAGATTAAGATTTTATGTATTTTTTGATGATTTTTACATAGATTTTTTAAAATATAAGTATGCTAGAACATCATAATCATAATCATAATCATAATCATAATTAATTCCATTGAATTCTTAGATTGACAAAGAATTAGAATTTGACCTAATTAATTTAAACTTAATTTTAACTAAATCACCCATTCTCATACCAAATGAATAATTTAAAACCAGTCCCAAATAAAAATAATGACAAATTTACATAATAAAGAAAAATAAACTCAACCACACTTCAAGAGAGCCAATTTACACACAACAAACTTAAAACACAGTATTATATGTGCATAAACTGAGCACCTTATAAACAACTCTCAATACAAAGGTTTTTTTAGTCATAAAGTCGAAGTATGAGTTCGTAGACTCATATAAGAAATGATTCCAAAGAAAAGGAATAGAAGTTAAAATAGAGAAGTTAGTTTTACATGTATTAATCAAAGTTTTTTTTTTGAAAATCCTAAACTAAAAACTATCAAACAAATTTGGAAATTGTAGAAGTGCAGTGTATATTGCTCAACATGTTAGTTGCCAACAGTTAGCTGGTGATCAACCTTCTCATTCCCAAGAGTCCAATTGCAGCAACTTCCAACCTGCTATTCCCTAAATCCTTGCATAAGGCTTGTTCTTCTTTTTTAGCTTGCTCAGTCAAAGGAGAGGAGGATGACTGAGAGGATCAAAGATATGGTAGAGAAAAAAATAAATTGCAAAAGAGAAGTTTATCTTTTAAATAACCCCAAAATATCATCGAATGAATCTATCAATATATGGATTATTTAAGAATGAAATTAACGAATGTGGAGAGAATTGATGTGAGAATCTATCAAGAAGAATTAATCTCATTCTATGCATTTATTAATTTAATTCTCAAATCCTCCATATATTCCTCATCTTTGACCCTCTCTCTCATCATCTTCTCCCCTTGCCTAATTTCCTTTAGCAAGGATTTCCTCTCTCCCTTGATCAACCTTCTCATTTGCTGAATATAATTTTTTCCTTACTGTCTGTCGTGGAAGCAAAACATAAACTAAATAATAAAAAGAATGAAATGGAATAAAACAATAACACTTCTATTAATATATAAAACCTAATATAAGGGTTTCTATTAGTGAGCGAGTTTTCAGTGAGCGATATTTGGAGAGTTGTGCTTGCCATGCAGCTATACATGCGTTGGGGAGATGAGACTGTGGTAGATCCGCTTCCCCCCAAAGATCCCTTCGGCACACAAGATGGTTATGTTCTGCAATGGGTCTTCCAAGGTGGAAAATGGGTCAATGTTCTAGTTTCATCTGCACGCTTAGGTGTGGGTAAAACACCCCACCAAGATTTTCCTACTTCTGTGTATTTCAAAGGGTTTTTTCGGCGGAATGGGAATCGGGGCTGTATTTTGAGGAACAAGGGTAATTGGCAAAAGGGAAATCAAAATAGAAATACTAGGGCTTCTGGTAATAAGGCTTGGCTTGGCCTAGCGAGTGATTCTGCTAAATTGTAACCAATTTCAAGGGTTTCAGGAGGTCAATTGCCAAATTTTGATTTTCCCTCACAACCTGTTCTACTCCCGATTCCTCTGATTGATGCCTCAGATGCTATCATGGGTAAAAAGGCTCATGCTCTTCGAGCTTTGGTAGTTGTTATCCAGGTGTGGGGTGACTCTATTCTTCTGTCAAAGCTCCATTATAAAATTCATGTGCACTGGTATGGCACTTTGTACTTCCATGTTCTCTTTGTAAGTTCGTTTATTATTGTTTTTGATTCTACATCTGCTAGGGATAAGGCGTTGAGTGTTCCATTTTTTTGGCTTGGAAAAAATCTGATATTTTTAGAAATTTGGAAGCCCTTTCTAGTGACCTCTAGGGTTGACCCAAAATAGGTTCCTATCTGGTTTAAACTTCCTTTATTACCATCTCAATTTGTTGAATGATATTTTAACAAAGATTGGGGATTCATTTGGTAAATTTTTCTTGTCTCATTCGGTGCTTGAGGATGGGTTGTTTGTTGTCAAAATTTGTGTTTTAATTTCACCCAAGGTCTCTCCACCGAAGTTTTGTAACATTCGGTCTCCCTTTGGCATTTGGCATCAAAATCTTGTCAGAGGCTCTAGGGATTTTGGTTGTTCTTTGGTGACTATGGATTCTCCTTTGTTTTTTCATATGAAAACCATTCAATTTGGTTTGGGGGGCATTGAATCCTCTTTTGATGGGAATGTGGAAATGTTCATTTGGAATAAAGATCATTTAGGTGTCTCTGCTACTAATCTAGCTTCCCCTTTGAAGAAAACCTTCACTCCTAGGGTTTCAGCAGAAGTACCTCACTGCTTTGTTCCTTCCTCAAAGATTATCTTGGTGAATGTCTCTCCTTTGAATAATTCTAATGGTATTTTAAACATGGGAATGTCTTCTTTGCATCCTATTGATTTGGGAAATGACTTAGGGGTTGAGACACAAATCCTTGTGGTTTTGAAGAATTCTGAACATCTTGTGGATGTTGATATTGTTCCAGATGAGCATCTTATTGCCTAGGTGCAAGATATTGTTAATACTAATAAGGTTTCTCTTAATTCTACTTTAGCTAATAAAGTAATTTTTTCAATTTTGGCTGATTTGGGTAGCCTAGAGAATGACTTGGATGCTTTTACCACTAATAACTCTTTTGAATTACTCAATACGGATAAGTCTTTGGTGGCATCAGTTCTTGGGCTATCTTCGGCTCCCATTGTTTAAGATAAGGAGGAGGTTAGGGTGTCGTTGGTTCCTGGGATAGGTTCCATTGAAGATAGAGCACTCATGGATACTCCTTTGGATATTAATGGGCTTCCTTTGGTTCAAACCCCTCTTTCCCCTACTTCACCCTTGTCAACTCCAGCAAAAAGAGGCCGTAAGCCCAAACATGCTAAGACTAAATTAGAAATTGATGTGGGAATTAAAACAGCTCTTCTTTCTTCTTTGGAGACTTCCAGAAAGAAAAGGTAGAAAAAACACTTTAGTCCGCCAGTCACAAGAGCCTTGGCTTCTAAGAGAAGTCTTCATAAGACCTTTTTGGCAAATAAGTTTTCTCTGATTTCTTTGGATGTTTCGAGGGGAGCTGGGGCTTCCCCTCAGGACCAATGAGGATTATATCCTGGAATGTTAGGGGCTTGATTAAGTCAAAAATGGACTTAATGAAGTGTGATGTGGTGATGGTACAAGAAAATAAGTTAAATTTATCTTTTGTTGATAGGTTATTCTCTTCTTGGAAAGTAAGGAATTTTTGTGCATCTCCTTCTCCAGGTGCTTCAAACGGTCTTGCGGTCCTTTGGAAAGATTCTAGTGTACATTTTTCATTAATTGCTTCCTCATCCAATTGGATGCTTGGTCTGGCTAAGAGTAGGCTATCAAATTTAAAATTCTGGCTTTTTAATGTTTATGGACCATCTCGGGTTCTAGCAAAAAGAAACCTTTGGGAATTTTTG
This sequence comes from Cryptomeria japonica, assembly GCF_030272615.1. NCBI lineage: Eukaryota > Viridiplantae > Streptophyta > Pinopsida > Cupressales > Cupressaceae > Cryptomeria > Cryptomeria japonica. The sequence goes on along the minus strand of NC_081414.1, from coordinate 812,438,403 downwards.
GTTTCCCTTGCTGCTCCGCTGCGTAATGTTTTTCTAATTTTTGGGAGGAAGTTTAATGCAATTGCTAGTTTGGATTAAAAGGTTGGGGGAATCATCCCTAACAAACATTCTATGTCATACTTTTGCCACTTTATTCATTCTTTGAATTTTGTCGATTGTAAACCTCTTAATGGGCCATTTACATGGACCAACATGCGGAGAGACTTTTGTCAAATCTCTGAAAGGCTGGATCGCTTTTTGGTTTTGAAAAATTGGTTCAATTCAGGTCAGGATTTTGTTTCCTCAATTCTCTCCTTTACTGGCTCTAATCATTTCCCTTTTACTATTTACTATTTTTGAGTATAGGGCACCTAGGAAGTTACCTTTTAAGTTTGAGCCAATGTGGTTTTAGGATCGATCTTTTTTACCTTCATTAAAGCAATGGTGGCATTCTACCCCATTTTTTCCTGGGTCTCAGATGTTTCATCTTGTTAAGAAACTAGGATTTTTAGAGCATAGGATTAGGGATTGGAATGTGACGTATTTTAAGAATATTTTTTGGAGAAAAGGCCAGGATTCAGGAAGAAATTGAGCAGCTTAATAAGAGCATTATTTCTTTAGGTATGTCCTCTCTATTGTATGATAGGCTAAAGTTGTTGAATCTTCAATTGATTGAGACCTTGGCTAGGGAAGAATCTTATTGGAGGCAGAAGTCTAGGGACCTTTGGCTCTCGGAAGGAGATAGAAATACTAAGTTCTTCCACTCCTCTTCTAAGCTTAAGAGGCTTCACAATCGAATTTCCTGTATTATTGATTCTAATGGTCACAGTCTGGTTGATGAGGATGATATTGCTTCCGAAGCCGTTAGGTTCTTTAAGTCACTTCTTACAGCGGAACTGGTTGTGGTAGATAATGAGTTTGTGAATTCGATCCCCCATTAGTATCTCAAGAAGATAATAAGATGCTTATGGCTCCCTTTTCATTGGCTGAGTTGAAAGAGATAGTCTTTTCCATGCATCGGGAAAAGGCCCCGGGCTTGGATGGTTTTATGGCTCTATTCTTTCAGAAGTGTTGGGAATTTATAGGAAATGATGTGTTGTTAGCCTTGGAGGAATCTAGAAGAAATAGGTTGATATTGAGAGATCTTAATACTACTCATATTGCTATTATTCCGAAAGTGGACAATCCTAAGTCTTTTTTGGAATTTCTTCTGATTGCCTTGTGTACTACTTTATATAACAATTTTACTAAGGCAATTTCAGTTAGGCTTTCTAGACTCCTTCCTTGGATAGTTTCCTTGGAACAGGGTGGTTTTGTTCCTGGTTGGGAGACATCTGAAGGTACAATTGTAGCTCATGAAATTCTGCACTCCATATCTGAACAAAAGGTTCCAGCCATGATTCTTAAACTAGACATGCTTAAGGCTTATGATCGTGTTAATTGGCAGTCCCTTGTGGCTGTTTTGTATCGTTTGGGGTTTTCGCGCTGTTGGGTCAAGTGGGTATTTTCATGCATTTCTTCTGCTCGCTTCTCAGTTTTGATTAATGGTTCTCCTTCAGGTTTTTTTGCTTCCTCCCGGGGACTTAGGCAAGGGGATCCCTTGTCTCCTTTTTTGTTTATTCTTTTGGTGGAAGTGTTAAGTAGGGCCATCTCTAATGCTATGACATCTAGTTTATGGTCAGGTATCAGAGTGGATGGCCTCCTTTCTCCATAATCCCATTGCTTGTTTGCTGATGACACTCTTCTGTTTGGGGTGCGCTCTCTAAGGGAGGCTCGAGTTAAAAAGAAAATTATCTCTGACTATGCTACTTTTTCTGGACAAGAAGTTAATAATCAGAAGTCCAAAGTCTTTTTCGTGAATGTCTCCCCTCTAGTTAGGGATAAACTCGTCCACTTTCGAAGTTTCCAAGTAGGGACTTTTCCGTGTATGTATTTGGGCATTCCTTTCTTTCTGGGGTCGGAAAAGGCCTCCTTTTGGGATAAAGTTGTTCATTCAATAACTTCTAGAATTTCCTCCTGGAACCACAAGTGGCTTACGATGGCTAGTAAGATCCTTTTAATCAAATCAGTTTTGAATGCCATCCCTACATATTTGATGTCTATTTTGTAGGATCCCTCTCAAGTTATTAAGGACATTAAGGTTTCCCTTAGGTCCTTCATTTGGAATGATAACTTGGGAGGTAGGAAGAAGATCCCTCTCCTTGCTTGGGACAATATTTGTCATCCCAAAGAGATGGGGGGTGTGGGTATTCATGATTTAGTTGTTTAGAATAAGGCATTGGGGGCGAAATTGGTATGGAAGTTATATGTAGACCCTCATAGCAAATGGGATTCCATCATTCTTGGTAAGTATTTAAGGGGAGCTTCTAGAGAAAGGATTTTTACTGCTACATCTCTTTCGAAGGGTTCTGCATTCTGGAACTTTTTGGTATCTTGTAGGAGGGTTGTTTTACCACATTTATCTTGGGTTGTCCATAATGGGAAAAGGGCTCAGTTCTGGGATGAAGTCTGGAATGGGCATCCTGCTCTTTCATCTATCTGAGACTGGTCCCCTTTGCCCGATATTCTATCGGATCTTTGGGGGCCTTTCGTTGCAGATTATTTTGACATTGTTTCCACAGGTCCGTGTTTAGTGGCTAAATGGAAGAATATTCCTCCCTTTCCTATTGATAACGATCTTATAATTGCTTTTGTGGAAGAACTTCACAAAAGACCTCTTGTTTTTCATAATAAGGAGGACTCCTTGGTCTGGATTAAGAATGTTGCAGGTTCATATTTAGTAAAAGATGGTTATAATTCTTTGGTTCAAACCTCTTCACCCTCTTGCTGGCCTACTAAGCTATTTTGGCATCCACCTTGTCTTCCTAAGGTAGGGTCTTTTCCTTGGTTGGCAGTCCAAGATAAATTCCTCACTGGGATGTGATTGGATAGAATTGGGACTACAATAGTATTTCCTTGTGTTTTTTGTGGTTATTGTATGTAATCCATGGATCACCTTTTCCTGTTATGTCCATTTTCTTCTGAGTGTTGGTATTGGCTACTTGACATTCTTGGTTGGTCTTTTTCTCTTTGTCCTAATCTATTTTCGCAATTCATGGCCTGACCCTTGTTGTTTTCCTCTTCATTTTATTCATCTCTTTGGGTTGTGGCCCCATCACCGGTGATCTGGAATCTCTGGCTTGAAAAGAATTCTAGAATTTTCAAACATAAATCTGCCACCCTGATTGATGTAATTGGTAAAATACAAACCTCCATTAGTGAGGTGGTAGTTTCTTTCATCCATAAAAATTTAGTTCACCTCAGGTCTTTTTCTCATTGGGACAATTAGGTCACTTTGAAATGGTCTTCACTTCATTTGATGCCTTCCCATGGGGCTATATTAGATGGATTATCTTCTCTTGTTAAACGCAAGATGGCTAAATGGAGTCCTCCTCCCTTCCCTTCATTCAAACTTCAGTTTGATGGGGCTTCTAAGGGGAATCTGGGAAGGTCTGGTGTTGGAGTAGTTATTTTTTATCATTCTTGGAAGATCATCAAAGCCATGGGAAAACATATTGGTCAGGGTACCAATAATGTGGTTGAGTTCCAGGCTTTATCCTTTGGGCTTGATCTTGCTCTTTCATTAAAAATTAAAGATATTGTTATTGAAGGAGACTCAATGGTGGTGTTTCAGGCGGTTGTAGCCAAAAAATGTCTTTCTTGGCATTTGTAGTATTTTTTAGATCACATTATTGTGCAATTAAAGTGCTTTTCCACTTTCTCTATCTCTTACTATTTCAGGGAGATCAACGTTATTGTGGATTTCTTAGCGAATAAGGCTGTTGCTGAGGGTGTTGATTTCTTAGTGGTTTCTCCTCCGCACATTCCTATTTCTTGCATGAAGCTTCTTTTTTAGCAGACCCTCCTTTCAAAAACCTACTTCATTTTCTATGCTTGGTGTGGTTTTCTTTCGTAAGTGTCTGTAGTGAAGGTGTTGGTCTTCGGGACAATATATTTGTTGTTGACATTTCCTGTTAGAATTTCCTCATGGAGTAGGGATATTGTTGTGGACTATACTATCGAATTGAGATTCCCATTATGCTATTGTCTTCTCCTGTCTCCTTGCTTTATGTGGTTTTTCACTTCCCTATATGGCTATAGGGGGGATGTTGTCCTGCCTTATGGCAACATCTTTGTGATGGAGGGGCAACTTTTGATTGGCTGGTAGTTTTGGTATTGAATAGGCCTTTGTTTTTCTATCTGTCTGTCCTACTTGCCTATGTGCTTGGTCATTGGGGATATCTTTTTCGGTGGGCATCTTGGTTTCCTTTTGATATTTTAGGGACTGTTTGGTACCGACACTCATTACATGCTAATCATCATCTACTTGACAGGGGTATGTTACTTATATCTGTTAGATCCTCTGCTTTTGTGGTAACCATTTTTCTTTGTGGTCGGAAGTTGGTGCCTTTGCTATGGGGTTTTGTATCATAATGAAAAGATTTGGTCCTTTCTTTGAATCATCTGGCATCGTGGTTGATCTGCTATTTAGGGAGTTGCGATTTAATGATTGGGGATGTTGTGAGGTATGAATTAGTTTCATTATTGGTTGAACAGCCTCTTGCTTGTTGTTTTCTCTTATGATAGAAAGATAATTATGATCTGGTTATCTCATTCTCTGTTATATTCTTGATGGCATGCAGATATGGCATCTATTCTATCTTTGCATTTTTTCTTTCTAACACAAAAAGCTCTGTTTTATATGGAGAGTTCTTGTCAAAATCAGTGGATGGTGGCTTTTTCTGAGGAATTGGAAAGAGCAGTTAACGTGGTGTTGTAGATGGTTTCTTATCCTGCTATTACTTCTTTGGTATTTGCTTTGGATTATTCTTTGGATCGGTCTCATCCTGCTTCCTGAGGGTTTTCATTATCCTTCTCTGCTTCTTATCTGGATTGTCATATGTTTGCTCATCATATTTGTGCTAGCAGGATCGCTTATTCTTGGTTCTCTTCTGGCTTTGAGTTTTGTTCTCTTCAGAGCCTTGGACTCATGTGGCGTATAGACAGGTTGGCTATTGGGGTGATGGCACTAGTTATGGTTGGACACCATTGTCTCCATTTTGAGATGTTATCTTCTAGACGGGTTCTCATAGCTTCCTTTATATCTAATATGGTTGGCTATATATCTGGGGGGTTTTATTTGGGATGCCTATGGGCTTTTGTAATGGGTAGATAATCTTATGTTCTCTTGAGCAATATTGAAGGGTTCTCTTACTGGTTCTTTCCCTTCAGTGCTCTTTGAACCAGACACCTATAAAAAAAACTAAAGATTTAATATAATTTTAGTGGTTTCATCCACTTTTATTATATATATATATATATTTTAGTGGTCTCATAAAAAAACAAACAATAACACCTCACAATCTACAATTCACAATATTACAATTGTTCTTGATTGTTCAATTCTCATCTCTTTTATACTTTGCCGTAAAACACAATCAATCAAAAATATCTTCAAGATCACAGCCCCACCAAACATAGTAAAAACTTGTTTTATTCCTTTCAAAAATTAAGATTTCTCTTAAAAAAACAAAAACCATTTTTCTTTTTAAATATAATTTATTTTGTTATTTTATTGCTATATTAATATATTGTTGTCATAAATTATTAGGGTTGCTGTTGGATGCAGAGTACAGTTTCAATGTAAATAATCTCTCCATCGCTGCAACACTAGCCATGGATCACTTGTAAAAATAAAATTCCATGTCACTTTCTAGCTGAAACTAAACTGAATTATAACAAAGTTAATCTTTTATTAAACTTTTATGACCAAGAAGTATTGGAAGTGATTAGAAGTGATTGGAGATTGTTGAATCAATTTATGAGGAGCTAGCTGATTGGAATGCCCTCCCTACCAATGAAAAAATAGCCAAGAAGGAGACAAGGAAGAAGAATGCTCAAGATATGTTTGACAATCAAATAACTCTTTGATAAGATCTTATGTCCAAGAATTTCAGGAGCAACAATTGCGAAAGATGTTTGGAAGACTATACAAGAAGCGTATCAAGGTAGTGCTTTAGTTAATGTTGTCAAGCTACAAAATTGAAGCAAGAATTCAAGAATTTGAAGATGCAAGAAGCTAAAAGTATATATGGTCAATAAAATGGCTACTCATGGGAAAAAATGAGCAATCAAGTTTTGATAAAAAAAAGGTGTTGAGAACTTTGACATAAAGATGGAAACATGTTGCCATAATCATAGAAGAAAGAAAAGATTTGACAACCTTTCAATTTGATCAACTGGTTGGATATTTGATGTGTCATGAAGAAAGATTAAGAGATTCATTTAAATGTGTTGAGAAAGCATTTTCTCGAAATTACAAATCACAAAGAATGAAGATGCTAGTAGTAGCAACACCAAAAGCAATCAAGACCAAGGTAAAAGTCAAAATCAAAATAATTTAGGAGGAAATAGAGGTAGATGTGGCTCAAGAGGAAGAGGTGATTCAAGAGAAAGAGGTAGGTTCACTCTTAATTCACTAGAAGTCATTCTCATGAAAGTATCCAATAATCTTAGCATTCCATAGTCTTAAGTCTTCTTCAACCTATAGAAATAATGCTCTTCTCCTTTCACTTCAAAAACTTATGGTTTTTCCATATATACTTCCTCTTCTAAGTACCCATTCAAGAAGGCACTTTTCATGTCCATATGATGTATGCTCCACTTCTTCTGAGCTGAAAATCAACATAGAAAATTTGAATTCATCTTTCATATTCATCATACGTACAAGAATAGCCTTGCAAATATGACATATGAGGATACAGGTTGATTTTGGTATCTTAGGTATCATGTGCATTTAAATTTTCACAGTTTGAAGATTCTGACATCACATGCATTAGTTTCTGGTTTGTGAAGGATGTGCTAAAGGAAAGCATGCAAGAGAAATATTTTTAAAGCATAATGCATGGAGCTCCCATCAACCACTTCAACTCATTCATTCATATATCTGTAGCCCTATGCAAATAAAGAGTTTTGGTAAGTCATCGTATTTTATCACTTTTATTGATTATTACTATTGAAATTGTTGGGTGTATTTTTTGAAGGCTGACGATGAAAACCTATATAGTTCAAGAGGTTCAAAGCCCTTAATGAGCTTAAAATATGCTCATAATTTGGATGTTTTGATAAAAAATTTAAATGCCTTTTCTTTTGTTATTTCATGGATGTTCAGACTTTGTGAAACCTTTTTGGGATATCCTGTAGCAAGAGACTTTTATATTCCTGCAGCTCTTTGTGATTGACTTGATTGCATTTATTGCCCCGTTGACTCCCTAAAATGACTGGTATATTGTATACAATTTTTGAATGATGAAGTAAATCTAAAATGTGTGATTAATGAATGGATATCATGTATGTGCCATACGCCTTTTTTTGTTGCCTGTTACCTTTTGTCTCGCAGGTTGTTGAAGAATGATCGAGTCAAGCGCAGCCAATCTCGGCCTTGCAGTAAAGTCCATTTCCTGCACGACTTCGAGGAAGCTCCGGCAAAGACTCTTTGACTAAAATCATGGGAAAGAATTTTAATGACAAAGAGTGGAGTGCTAGATTCTCTCTGGATTGGGTTGAACACATAAATTTATTTATGAAGTTCGTTCCTTGATTCGAGGATATGTTTTACTTCCACATCTTTCTTTGATGGGGTTAGTTAGTTAGTTAGTTGCTCCCCTGTTTTTAAATAAAGCCTCTCCTCCTGCACGAGAAAGGGGGGCAAGAAAGGGATAGAATAAGAAAAGTAGATGTCATGTAAGAATCAAGATGATAATGAAAGACAGAATCTGTTTAACTAGAAGCAGAGTTTGTTGTTAGTTTCCATATCAACAAAAGAATGTATGTCATTCTATTTTTATGAATAAAGTTCAATGAGGTTCTGAGTTTCGTATCTGCGTAATCAGGAGATGCTTGCTAAGGGGGCCCACTTAGTAGGTATCTGTAGCTAGTTAGTTAGTTGTTCTTTCCTGTTAAGCTTCAGTTTTGCTTTCATCTTTAAAGTTTTTATACAAACTCAGCTTTACATTGCTCCTGCAGCACAAGGAATCCATCACTGTGTTTGTTCCTGCAGCATAAGGCCAGTTCATAGTTTGTGTTTCAGTTGTAGTTATTATGGTTTCTATCGTAATCAAATCATAGTTGAGTTAAAGAGCTTTGCTTTACCTTCCTGTAGCGTAGGTAGGATTTTGTTTCAGTATGTATTTCCGCTAAGATTTGACCAAAATAAGTTCCTAGTGCATATATTTTGTTGCGCCATTTAAAGTATACGTCCCCTGGTTTGACAAGTAAATGAACGTCTATAGAGAGAGATATTGGTCACCTATTGGAATGCCCAATTCCCAGGAAAGGTTTTACTGTGATTTTCATATCCTTATGTGGGCGCGACCATCAGCCCTCATGGAAAATGAGAAAGGGTGCAAAATCAAATGCTTCAGAATTGATTGTGGAGGAGAAATTTGTTCAAAGGTTTTCCAGAGTTATTGTGATATGAATGGAATTAGGAGGTAACTCGCCACTGCATAAACAACTCACTAGAACAAAGCAGTAGTGGTAGAAATGGCAAAGTGCATGTTACAAACCAAGTGATTGAGAAATTATTACTAGGGAGATGTAGTTGCTATAGCAATGCACTTAAAAACATGACACCTTATGAAGCATGGTATGGGAAAACACCTAATGATAATCATTTCAAAGGTTTTAATTGTTTGGCCTATGTGCATGTACTTGATCAGAATATACAAAAGTTAGATGAAAAAAAGTGAGTCATGTATTTTTATTGGGTATAGTGAAAAAAGAAAGGCTTATAGATTGTATAATGTCGTCATATAAGCTTATTGTCTCAAGAGATGTAATTTTTTATGAAGGACGAGTTTATGGTCATCAAAAAATTCCAATTTGAGAAGCGAAAATATGCTTTCAATGATAATATTATTGATGATATTGATCATAAAAAACCCAATAATGTTTTTCTTTCAAGTGCTACAAATCTGCCAAGTAGCCCATCATCTAGTTCTTCAGTTCCAAGTTCAAGTCCAACTTCATCTCCAATTTCTACAAGGAAGGTTTGGGGATCGATTGATATTTATTGAAAGAGTGAAAATCAAGCACATGAAGAAGCTCCAACATGTGAGATAGTGAATTTTTTTATTTACAAAGGCAGATTTTGAACCATTTTTTTTTGGAGATGCATGTACTAATGAGGTTTGGACATCTACAAACAATGAAAGAAGAGATGGATTTCATTCACAAGAATGACATTTAGGAGCTTATAGAGCTTCCACATGGAAAGAATAATATTGGCACCAAATGGGTCTACAAGACTAAGTATAATAGTGTTGGGATTGTTGAAAGACATAAGGCATGATTGGTTGCTAAAGGCTTCACACATAGTTATGACATTGATTATGAAAAGACATTTGCGCTAGTACCAAGACAAAAGACAATTAGAATGTTGATTTAATTACAAGCTTAGAAGAAGTGGAGCATATATCATATGGACGTGAAAATTCCATTCTTGAATGTGTACTTAGAAGAGGAAGTATGTTCCACAAGGGTTTGAAGTGGAAGGAAAGGAGAATCATGTGTATAGGTTGAAGAAGGTTTTGTATAGTCTCAAGCAACTATCAAGACAATGGTATGCTAGGATTGATGGATACTTTTAGGAGAATGGATTCCAAAGAAGTAAGAGTGAACCTACCCTTTACTAGAAACAATAAGGTACTGATATTCTCATCATAGGTTTGTATGTTGATGATCTATTGTATATGGGTAGTAGTTCTAAGATGAAAGATGAATTCAAAGTTTCTATGATGAATGGAATTGAGATGAATGATCTTGGTCTCATGAAATATTTCTAGGAATGGAGGTTTATCAATGTAAGGATAAAATTATCATTTGTCAAACAATGTATGCACAAGATATGCTAAAGAAATTTGATATAAGTAATTGTAACCCTTCCTCCACTCTAGGTACTCATTGAGTTGTGTTGTGTAGAGATGATGGTGTTGAATTAGTTTATGAGACAACTTTCAAAAGTACTGTTGGGAGTTTGATGTTTCTAACCCATACAAGGCCTAATATTGCATATTCAATTTCATTTGTTTCAAGGTACATGAAAAATACATCAGAAACACACATGAAGGCGACCAAGATAATTTTGATGTACATGAAAGGTACTCTTAATTTTGATCTGTAACAATGAGCTGAGTTTTTTTGTACAATTGGATATATTCCCTAAGTCATCTTCAAAGCCTATATCCTGCAATATTAAGGTCATGGCAAAAATGCAATGAATGGAACTCACATAATGATGGAAAAGTATGAATAAAGAAAACTATTTGGATCAGGCATATCTGGGAAGGCCTATTATAAAATAAATACAAAGATCAAGTTGTAGCAGTCAAGACCATTGAATAAGAGAAAGTTCTTAAAGTGAGCAGGACGAAACAAATAAAAAAGAGAAATATGTGTGATGAGACTGGTCAAGCATCCTAACATTGTGCAGCTATTTAAACCAAAATCCATTTTGTAACAGAATATGTTAAAGGATGATAGCTCTTTAGAAAAGTAAAAAGAGATGGAACAAGGAAGTATTTCCATTTTTTTATCATTCCTTCGAGTCCGTGCTCTTACTCTTTCCATAGTCGAAATCGATGCACCCTTAAATCTAGAGGATCTTTGATAATAGTCTACATTCTTTGATACGCATAGCTGCCCTCTTTACAAACTTTAAAGTCATTGATGTGACTGTGGCGAGGAATTCTTCAGTAATTGTAGTTACAGTTTTTGTCGTTGAGAAATTGTTGAGAGGAGTGAAGACACTAAAGGAGACAGTCAAGTAGAATAGGGGTGAATTAGTTTTAAAAAGTACATATGCAAATGGTACTCCACCAAAAGGTGCAAAGATAGTGGTCTTGCTTAAATGTGGTAGGGTTTCTATGAGCTACTGATGTATGAAATATTAAATTTTGCCAGACTTTGCATCTGTTCTGGCAACCCAAGAATTTTTCTAGAGAACTTGTTATGTGAAAGATCCAAAGATTCTAATCTCGTCAAATCAAAAAGTATTATTTGGCTATAGAGAATTATGACTCAAATACAAAGCAATTTGGAGGATGGAACACAATTGAATTTCTTTGGCTATTTCTCCACTAAGATAATCATAAGACAAATTGACTACCCAACCAGATGTTAGCCTAATCAATTGGATATCGGCAATACCCAATTGGGTGGTATGATCCTATCCAATTGGCGATGTACTCACTAATAAACATGCAAAGTAGTAAGTAACTAACAATCTGTCATTCTTTTATAGGCCAAAATCATTGAACAAATCAATAAAGAATGGAAAAGAAAACCCTAAATGAAGTAATATACAATCCAAACATCTCAATAGTCTCCTGGCAGATATGGCAACATTCAAGGAAACTTCAAAGGATAAACCTTCAAATTAAAATGGGAAACTCTCTTGAAACTAAAAACTAAACTAGACCCTAGAACCTGTAGGAACAAGCTTTAGCTTTATTCAAATGTGTATAAGATAAACTTGGTTTTTTCAGCATTCGATACAAAACAACTAAAGAAAATGCCTCTTTTTGTTCTTCTGCATGGGCACAAGGCTACCACAACATATCTACAAAAGATGACAGGTTTTTGTACTTTTGACTTGATATTAAATGACCTAATATATAATAATTAAACACAAACTTTATGGCTAAAACTAGACACCAATAAGAGTAGGAATATTCAAGAATTGGAATTAAAATCCAAGATTAGATATAGAAAATAGAAAAAAATAAATTGCATACAATGCTACAATAACCATATAAATGAGAAACCTATAATATTCACTAAGAGATGTTCAATTTACCAAATCAACAGACATAATGAAGGCATGCACATGCATTTGTAGATGCCGTTGGCTTCACAACGGTGGATGCTTTTAGGAGTCTTGTAGGGGCACTAGTAGTTTTATTTTTAGTTTAGATCTACATTGTAATTACCATCATTAAAGGTATACAACTATTTTTAGTTTAGTTTTTAAGTTTTTTATGGTGCTTTGTAAATTTGCATGCATGCAAACCTCCATTCATAGCTTTTTTAGTTTTATAGAATAGTCAATACTATTTGCTATGTTTAGAACTACTGGCTCTCTATCTTGCTTGATCGGTGAAACTATTAGTTCTTCTTCTATATGTATGCGATGCATATTCAATTGGTTTTCAATGAATAATATAGTTCAGTTTTATTTCTCTGTTGTATGCACAACTAAGAGTTTTCTTGCTTATGTTTGTATTGTTTCAGTTAGCCATTGCAAATTATAATAATTTTATTTATCTCTCTTCTTAGCATAGTGCAAGATCTTATTGTTTTGAATCCTTCAATTGGTAGCAGAGCCTTGGTTTCCAAATTTTGTTTTCTGTGTGCAAATAACTGTTCATTTTTAAAGAAGTTTCAATGGAAAACAACAACATACCAGTGCAACTTCCATTGTTCATTGGAGATAACTATGTATATTGGAACATAAAGATGAAGACTCTTCTAAATTCTCAAGATCTCTGAAAAATAGTAGAAGTTGGATACATTGAGCCTGCAGATCAGAATGCTTATAATGCACTGAATCAAAATCAACATAATCAATTGAAAGAAGATAGGAAGAAGGACAATCATGCCCTCTTCAACATCTAATCTGCATTGGATATTTCAATTTTTCCTCATATTGTAGACATGACAAAGTCAAAAGAAGCATGAGAGGCTTTACAAACTACATACCAAGGATCAGACAAAGTAATATTGGTAAGGCTTCAAACCTTCCGAAGGGATTTTGAGAATGTTAGGATGGAAAAAGCTGAGTATATTCAAGAATACGTTACTAGGACCCAAGATATTGGTAATCAACTTAGATCTCAAGGTGAAATTGTCATAGAGAAGTAAATTGTAGAGAAAATTTTAAAATCCCTTCCTCCAAAGTTTGATATAATTGTCATAGCCATAGAAGAAAATAAAAATCTAACTACCTTCCAAGTTGCAGAATTGGTAGGTTCCTTACAGTCATATGAAGAGTGTATGAAGTGTTCTATGGAGAGCCTTGCACAAGCTTTCCAGTCTACTATGAGAATCGAAGAAAAGTCTTTGAACCCTTCTTCTCACTCTAATAAATATCAAAGAGAGTCTTCTTCATATAGAGGATGTGATAGTGGAAGAGGAAGAGGTAGCTGTTGGAAGTGGGGACACTCTGAGAGGGGGGGGGTGAATCAGAGTGTAACAATTTTAATAAGAACTCCTTCACAACTAGACAATCTTGTTTAACAATAAGCACAGATGAATGACAGTGATAATGTAAGTTGTAAATCTGAACAAATGAGACTTAACATCTTAAAATAACACTGTTAACGAAGCAAGTAAAACAAATCATTCTAAAATAAGAACAAATGAAAAACTTGATTCATGCTTTTCAGAAAACAAGATGTTTTTGATTCTTTTACAAAACATAAAATAGCTAAAAGTGTATTGCAAAGATTGCATCACATAAATTCAAACAAAGCTGAGTATGAAATAAAAAGAGCAAAAGACATGTAGTATCAGAGCATTAACTAGTAAGACAAACTGAGACAAGATAGGGCACATAACACCATAATTTTCATTAGTGGAAAACCTTCCTGGGGTAGAAAAACCACTCGGTAAGATTCCTTATATTATTTCAAAGAGAACCAACTCAGTACACAAAATTTAGAAGCCATAAAGCCTCAAGGAGCACCAACCCCTCTGTCTTATCCAATATAAACAATCCAACTCAGGCTACAGTCACTGGTAGCTTTATGATTGCACTTAGTTCTGCAGTCACCAAACCATCAATGATTGGAGCGAGTATAATTTATCAATCTGTGCAAATGATTCTCACTAAATGATTTTGCAACAATATTCTTCATGTCTTTGTATAGAAGATAGAGAATGATAACATTCTTTTAAAGAAATTGAACACTATCAGAGAGAAAACTCAATCTCTGAACAACAAAGATAATTTCAACCACTATAGCCACATGTACTCTGCAACAAAACAGAGTAATAATCTAGAACCCTTGACAATCAAAATGTCTGATAATATTTTGTTATACACAGAGCACTCTGTTTTCTTTTTCAAAACCTCTTTGTTTTCCCCCTTTCACACACCGCCAAAATGTATTTCAATATGTTTCTTTTTAAACTGTTCTCTTCCAAAAATGTCTTCAAGAATAACCCTCGTATAGGGTTACCAAACTCTCACTGGGATTTGATTTGCAAACTGAAAAATAGCCGCTTAACTGTGCAACGAAAAGAAAAACTGAAAGATAATATTATTGACTCTGTATTGATCTTTTCAAACATGAATTAAATAACGTAAAAAATGCTTGAATTTCCCAAATCTGAAAACCAAAAACAAAACTAAATCCTTTTTCATTATTTCCATTTTTCATGGCTGAAAACCCAGATTCGAAATACCAGAATCTTTTTGTGCAGTTGAACAAGAATATTACCTATAATACGCAACCTCATTGATAACTGAAACAGAAACTAACCAGAAAAAACATTCAGCTCATTGTTTAGTCCACCCTTGCATCATCCTTCCCAACAAAACAAACTAACTCGAGCTCCTTTGCTACAGCGGCTGCATCTCTCATGGCAGCTAGGGTTAGTGACGGACTTCAACCGAACAATAAACTTGTTCAAACAAATGAAACAAAGAGATGCTCCAAAGACTTTTTAATTTATGTTGATCACATAAAATATTCCAAGAATATGTTGCTAGTCCGTAAGAGCATTAATCACAATATTAACCAAAGTTACCATTCATTTAAATGCCAAGTCAGCTTTATTCAATGTATCCGTGTCACCAACCTGGCCCGTGAGAAAGACTTTTATAATAGAATATAACCACATGCTTATATCAATGAACTTGCCTCAAAATATGATACTCAGGCAACAAGATTCCTCCCTTTTTATTTTTTTGTCATCAAGGACAAAATATCAAAGAGCAACAAACTCCCCCTTTGTCCTTGATGGCAAAAAAAATTAAAAAGAGAAAAAAAACAACCAAGCCATCATTGCCATGAAATATGCTGTCAACTGAAGGGACCAAAACAATGTAAAGAATGCCACTGTCAATAAATACAACATATACAATCATCACTGAAACTTGCCATATGCAAACCTGTAAGAAATACAAAACCCTCTGAACCTGTAATATGCAATTCTATAATAAAAAGAATGAATACCGTCAGAATGTTGTTGAGGAAGAAATGAACTCCCAATCTGATCTGTATCAAACAAGAATACCAAATTGTAATACCAAACTGTAATACCTGTCAATGAATACCAAACTATAATACCAAAATAAAATGCCACCTGCCACTGTAATACCAAAATGCAATGCCACTTATGTAATACCAAAATGAAATGCCACTTGCCACTATAATATGAAAATGCCACTTGCCACTGTAATATGAAATGAAATGCCACTATCTCCCCCTTTTCTTTCTTTTTTTTTAATCACAAGGACAAAAAGGGAAATCAACAGAGCAAAAATCCCCCTCAAATCATGCATTAGGTGAAGACAAGAGCAGATTGAGAAAGCACTCCCAATCTATCCCTTAACTGCTCAAAGACTTCCTTAGACAAAGCTTTTGCAAAAATATCAGCTACTTGTGCCTGGGAAGGTACATATAAAACTTGAAATTCATTAGCCAACACTTGTTCTCATAGAAATAGTAATTTAATAGCAACATGTTTAGTGCGAGAGTGCATCATAGGATTCTTTGAAAGACTGATGGCACTAGTATTATCACAGAAGATGGAGATGGGCTTGTCAACTATAATACCCATATCAGCAAGTTGATGAGACATCCAGATTAACTGCGTACAACAAGTTGTTGCTGCAATATATTCAGATTCTGCAGTTGATAAAGTGACACATTCTTGCTTTTTGCTGTGCCAGGCAACAAGGCGATCTCCTAAGAAGAAAGCTGCACCACTGGTGCTTTTTCTATCATCTATACAACTAGCCCAGTTAGCATCCGTAAAACCAACAAGAGTGAAATCATTATTTTGTGAATACCACAAGCCAAAGTCTAAAGTACCTTGAATATACTTGAAAATCCTTTTTATAGCAATCAAATGAGATTGTTTGGGGGCAGACTGAAAATGTGAAACCAAACAAACTACATGCATCAAATCGGGCCTAGATGTAGTCAAATAAAGTAGGCTGCCAACCATTGATCTATACTCAGATTGATTTACCTCAGGTGAGTCATCTGACTTGGTCAATTTACAACTAGTATCCATTGGAGTACTAACAGATTTGCAATCTGTCATATTGAACTTTTTAAGCATCTCTTTTGCATATTTGGTTTGTGAGAGAAAAATGCCTTGTTCAAGCTGCATTACTTGAAGACCAAGAAAGAAGGTTAATTCACCCAACATGGACATTTCAAATTCAGATTCCATGAGTTTTGAAAACTTTTTGGATACGGCATCATTATGACAACCAAAAATAATATCATCCACATATACTTCAACAACTAAAGTATCATTACCTTCAACTTTGACATACAGGTTACTGTCAACGCCACCTCTAGTATATCCGTTTGTTGTAAGATGGCCATCTAACTTGGAGTACCAAGCTCTTGGAGCTTGTTTAAGGCCATAAAGAGCCTTTTTCAACTTGTATACATAATCAGGTTTATCTACAGAGACAAACCCTTCTGGTTGTTCCATATATACCTCTTCATCAAGATAACCATTAAGGAATGCTGTTTTAACATCCATTTGATAAACTTTAAAGCTTTTATAACATGAGTATGCCAGAAATATTCGTATTGACTTAGCCTAGCAACAGGTGCAAATGTTTCACCAAAATCTACACCTTCTTGCTGTGCATAGCCTTTACACACAAAGCGTGCTTTATTCCTAACAACTTTACCAGATTCATCAAGTTTGTTTCTAAAAATCCATTTACCCCCTATAACATTTTTATCATCTGGTCTAGGCACAAGTTCCTAGGTTTTATTCTTTTCTATTTGACTGATTTCAACTTGCATAGCATGCAGCCAACAATCATCAACAAGAGCTTCAGAAACAGACTTAGGTTCAAAATCAGTTACCAGACAGTAATGCTCAGCCATTTGAGCTTGTTCACCAGTTTTTGCTCTTCTCCTAGTCAAGATTCCAGCATCCATTTCACCAATAATCTGACTTTGAGGATGTCTTTTAGTAATGATTCTAGAGGGTGTATGTAAAGGAATTTCTGTTTTCGGACTTGGTGGAGGACTCTTTTCATTTGTAATTTCTGCTTTAGCAGATTTAGGAACTTGTTCCAGTCTTATTGAAATATTCTCTTCAACATCCTGCATACCATCACTTAGAAGAAATTGCTCATCAAATCTTACATTAACAGTTTCAACAATCTTGTTCAATCTATTATTGAAACATCTATAAGCTTTGCTATGAGTAGAGTATCCAAGAAAGATACCCTCATCAGTCTTAGCATCAAAACTACCTAGATTTTCTTCATCTCTTTTTATATAACATTTGCAACCAAAAATTTTGAAGTATTTAATTGATGCAGCTTTACCATACCAGAGTTCATAAGGAGTAAAGGTGGATTTTACCCTGATTTGCACACGATTCAAAATGTAAACTACTGTGTGAACAACGTCTTTCCAATATTTGTCTGGTAGATTTGCTTCATTCAGCATTGTGCGAGCCATCTCTTTGACTGTTCTATTTTTTCTTTCAACCACCCCATTCTATTGAGGTGTTCGGGAAGCAGCATATTGTCTTTTAATGCCATGTTTCTCACAATAATCTATAAACTCTTGTGATGTAAACTCACCACCTTTGTCTAATCTTAAACATTTGAGCTTTAAATCAGTTTCACGTTCAATCATTTTCCTGAAAATTTTAAACCTATCAAATGCTTCATATTTATGTTTGAGAAAAGTAACCCATATCATTCTTGTATAATCATCCACAAAAAGCATGAAGTATTTTTCACCGTTGATGGATTGTGTCCTGGTTGGACCACATAAATTTGTGTGAACAAGTTGTAACGGTCTAATGGAAGAGTGTTCTTTAGATTTAAAAGTTTTTTTTGTTTGTTTACCTTTAAGACACTCTTTGCACACAGAGTTTGTTGGTTTACTTAAGATGGGTAAGCCTCTGACATTCTGATTCTTGCTGATTCGAACCAGATTATCAAAGTTCACATGTCCCAAACATTTGTGCCACAACCAATTTTCCTCAACTTGACCCACAAGACACATGCCTTCGTTGATTTCATAGTTTGTGGAGTCAAGCAAGTTGTAAACATTGCCAATTGTTCTCAAACTAGCAGCTACAATTTTACCAGACTTAGTTTTTATAGTACAACCATGAGAAGTAAAGGACACATTATAACCACTATCACAAATATGACTAACACTTAGTAGGTTGTGTTTCAATCCTTCAACAAAATACACATCATGTATTGGAGTATCATCATTCAATAATAATGTACCCTTACCTCTGACGAAGGCTCCTGAATTATCACCAAATCTTACAAAACCTCCATCAAAATCTTCAAAATGAATAAATCTATTTTTGTCTCCTATCATATGGTGTGAATAGCCACTGTCCAACACCCACAGTGACTTCTTACTTGAAAAGAATGCAAATTGCACTATCATAGACTGTTCAATACTAGGGACAAACTTTGGTTTCCACACCTTATGAATATTTGCCTTTGATTTGCATTGAGAAGAAGTATGTCCAAAGGTGTTACACTTAATGCACTTCACAGTGTTTGGAAAGCCATAGGTTTGATTATGTCCAAACATAGAAGTTCTATGTTGTAAAAATCTGCAAGTGTTAACCTTATGGCCAAACTTGTTGTAGTAAAAATAGTAACCATGAAAGAATCCAAACCTAAAAGATGTCATTCTGTTGTAAGCCTGAAATTGGTTTCTATTTGTAGGTTTAGTAATTTGTTTTGATGATTTAGCACTCTCAAAACCTACACCTGTCATATTCTTGCATTGTTTTTGTTTGCTTAATATTTCATTTAAATGCAAGGTACTTTCATACTGCTCAATCTGCTTATGCAAAGAATTAGTTTGCTGTTCCAAAGTGTTAACTTTCAATTCACTATCAGCAAGTAAAACTTTTAGATCTTCTACTGTTTGCTTTGAATCTTTTAATTCAATTTGCAAAATTTGATTTTCACTTTCATGAGAAACTACAAGCTTCTTTAGTCTTTTGATTTCCTTAAGAGCACAAAGCAACTCTCCTTCAAGATCAATTTCACCTTGATCTAAGTCATCAGATTTATCTTCTGATATGTTCATTATACCTTTCTTTGAGGAAGTTTCTATTTCAGCCATAAACAAAGTTTCATCACCTTCACAAGGTGAGTCATTTGAATCATTTTTAGAATCTTCTTTTATAAAAAGACTCTTCTTTTTCTGAAAAGGATTGAATTTCTTTTTAGAGTTCCATTTTTTCTTTCTGAAAACTTTTTCTGATTTTTCTTCTTCACTGTTTTGATCACTCAGGGGACATTGAGTAGAAAAGTGTCCAGCTTTGCCACAATTAAAGCATTTGAAGGGTAGTTTTCCCTTATATATTTTTTTTTAACTTTCTAACTAGCAGAGCTTCTATAGCATCTGAAAGTTCAGACTCACTATCTGGTTCCTCTTTCTTTTCTACTTTAAAAGCAGTTTCTTTAGAATTAGAAGAATTACTAGCAATCCTCATTTCATAAGCTGTAAGTATGCTTTGAAGGCTGTCAAGAGACATAGTAGAAAAAATTTTCTTTTCTTCTAAAGTGGACACCTTAGTTTCAAATTTAGGTAGTAAAGTTCTAATAACTTTTCTGACAACATCTTTTTCATCAACATTTTCACCAAGACCCCTTCTTGAATTCACAACTTCATCAATTCTAAGAAAATAATTTGCAATAGTCTCATCTTCTTTCATTCTCAATGACTCAAGCTCATTCTTGAGTGTGAGAATTTTAGATTCTTTGACCTTTGCATCACCTTGATAAATAGTTTCTAGCTTACTCCATATTTCATTAGCAGATGCACAATGCATAACTTTAACAAACACATCCTTGGTGAGACCACATAACAGAGCATGCTTAGCTCTAGCATTTAACTCATATTGAGTTTTAGCATCAGGATCTGAAGGAATAGAAGTAGGAACAACATATTTTGTGGTAACAATGTTCTACACATCTACATCAACAGAGATCAAGTATGTTTCCATCCTGATCTTCCAAAACACATAATCTGTGCCATCAAAGAGAGGAGCTCTTGATAGAGATGCCCCTTCTTGAGAATGAGCCATATAAAAAAAAACTTCCAAACAACCAGGAACAATCCCTAGGACAGACCTATATGAGGGACCCAATGCTCTGATACCACTTGTTGGAAGTGGGGACACTCTGAGAGGGGGGGGGGGTGAATAAGAGTGTAACAATTTTAATAAGAACTCCTTCACAACTAGACAATCTTGTTTAACAATAAGCACAGATGAATGACAGTGATAATGTAAGTTGTAAATCTGAACAAATGAGACTTAACATCTTAAAATAACACTGTTAACGAAGCAAGTAAAACAAATCATTCTAAAATAAGAACAAATGAAAAACTTGATTCATGCTTTTCAGAAAATAAGATGTTTTTTATTCTTTTACAAAACATAAAACAGCTAAAAGTGTATTGCAAAGATTGCATCACATAAATTCAAACAAAGCTGAGTATGAAATAAAAAGAGCAAAAGACATGTAGTATCAAAGCATTAACTAGTAAGACAAACTGAGACAAGATAGGGCACATAACACCATAATTTTCATGAGTGGAAAACCTTCCTGGGGTAGAAAAACCACTCGGTAAGATTCCTTATATTATTTCAAAGAGCACCAACTCAGTACACAAAATTTAGAAGCCATAAAGCCTCAAGGAGCACCAACCCCTCTGTCTTATCCAATATAAACAATCCAACTCAAGCTACAGTCACTGGTAGCTTTATGATTGCACTTAGTTCTGCAGTCACAAAACCATCAATGATTGGAGTGAGTATAATTTATCAATCTGTGCAAATGATTCTCACTAAATGATTTTGCAACAATATTCTTCATGTCTTTGTATAGCAGATAGAGAATGATAACATTCTTTTAAAGAAATTGAACACTATCAGAGAGAAAACTCAATCTCTGAACAACAAAGATAATTTCAACCACTATAGCCACATGTACTCTGCAACAAAACAGAGTAATAATCTAGAACCCTCGACAATCAAAATGTCTGATAATATTTTGTTATACACAGAGCACTCTGTTTTCTTTTTCAAAACCTCTTTGTTTTCCCCCTTTCACACACCGCCAAAATGTATTTCAATATGTTTCTTTTTAAACTGTTCTCTTCCAAAAATGTCTTCAAGAATAACCCTCGTATATGGTTACCAAACCCTCACTGGGATTTGATTTGCAAACTGAAAAATAACTGCTTAACTATGCAACGAAAAGAAAAACTGAAAGATAATATTATTGGCTCTATATTGATCTTTTCAAACATGAATTAAATAACGTAAAAAATGCTTGAATTTCCCAAATCTGAAAACCAAAAACAAAACTAAATCCTTTTTCATTATTTCCATTTTTCATGGCTGAAAACCCAGATTCGAAATACAAGAATCTTTTTGTGCAGTTGAACAAGAATATTACCTGTAATACGCAACCTCATTGATAACTGAAACAGAAACTAACCAGAAAAAACATTGAGCTCATTGTTTAGTCCACCCTTGCATCATCCTTCCCAACAAAACAAACTAACTCGAGCTCCTTTGCTACAGCAGCTGCATCTCTCATGGCGGCTAGGGTTAGTGACGGACTTCAACCGAACAATAAACTTGTTCAAACAAACGAAACAAAGAGATGCTCCAAAGACTTTTTATTTTATGTCGGTCACATAAAATATTCCAAGAATATGCTGCTAGTCCGTAAGAGCATTAATCACAATATTAACCAAAGTTACCATTCATTTAAATGCCAAGTCAGCTTTATTCAATGTATCTGTGTCACCAACCTGGCCCGTGAGAAAGACTTTTATAATAGAATATAACCACATGCTTATATCAATGAACTTGCCTCAAAATATGATACTCAGGCAACAAGATTCCTCCCTTTTTATTTTTTTGTCATCGAGGACAAAATATCAAAGAGCAACAGTAGCAACAGAGGAAGAGAAAGAGGCTATGTGGATCGTAGAAATATCCAGTGTTAGTATTGTGACTGATATGGACACTATGAATCTGAATGCAAAAAGAAGAATTCTGATTTGAAAAAATCAAGAGCCAACTATGTTGAAGAGTCCTTTGAGGAAGCCAAGCACTCAACATTCTTTTCATGCAACTTTGCAAAGGAACCTCAAATAATGTGTGGTTCCTAGATAGTGGCTGCTCCAATCATATGACTGGTAAACTTGAACTTTTTGTCAAGATAGATGACACTATGAGAAATCAAGTTAAATTTGGTGATGATCAAGAGGCTGATGTGATGAGAAGAGGTACCCTATCATTGACAACTAGGAAAGGTATACTACTTTAATTCATGATACTTTGCATGTGCCAAAGTTAGAGCATAATCTTTTAAGTATTGGGAAACTTCTAGAAAAAAATTATAAGGTTGTTTTTGAAGATAACTGCTACAAAATATTTGATAAATCTACTAACCATCATCTTGTAGAAAAGGCTTATATGAAAGAGAATAAGTTTTTTCCTCTCACATTGGGTTATACAAGAATGCATGCTCTCAAAGCAACCACAAATGATTTTAATCACTTACAACCAATAATATTAATTTTAATATTTCTCTTTACTATTTTATTTTTTTATTATTATAATTATCATCATCATCATCTTTCCTAAATAAGTCTCTTTGTATATTCTTTGTGTTGTAAGAACATTTAATATTAAATAGCTTATAACTACTTAATTGTGAACTTTATTGTCTTAATAATAACACCACATTTAAAATAGGAAAATTCTTTTCATTTCTCTCTCCATCATTTCGCTAAGCCTTTCTTTAATTTAATTTTAATAAAAGAATTGAAAAAAATAAGAGTTATTAAAACCTATGCTTTAAATTCAACACACTGTTAAGTTTTTATGTTTTATTTTTTTAATACAAATTTATTCGCAAACAAACAACATTATTCCAGCAATATTAACTATCTAGATTTTATAATACTTTTGCTCTTATTACATCCTTCAAATTGACTCAATGTGCAGCAACTTTAGATACCAAATAACTATAACTACAACCAGTTTAATAGACCAACTACATATCTGGTAATACATATTCACAAGTCAATAGCATTAAAATAGGAATAAGTCTTTAAATAATATGAATGCAGCAGTTAGTATGCAAAGAGAATCAAAATTATGAAGCGGGGTTAACTATTATATTGGTTTATAGTCATTGTAAATATTAATATACAGAATGTCTGTGGTACTTGTGGATGGACTCCATATTTTTTATTTGCACGAATTCCCTCCAGTATTAAATCTTAAATTGAATGATCCGAAAAGAAGGTTTAGCTAATTGTTTGTTGATAATAGAAAATCAATATAATATAATAAGCAAAATGTTAGCAAACATTTAACCTGAAATTAACCTCAGGTTGTATCAGCAAACAAAGTATGATCAACCAAAAAAAAATTTAACAAAAAATTGTAATGATGAGAATAGTATGAACTGATATGACAAACATGACCTTAAAATAATATTCTATACAAACTATGGAACGCTAGCTGACACCCTTAAGCTAAAACACAATTGAGGCTACATAATGATAAGATACTGTTTCAGCACAAACGCCAATCAGGATAAAATTGAAATACTAATAGAAAGAGTGATGTCTTCAACAGCAGATAAAGATGGCTTCAGCTGGTGTATTCCATGTTCAATTTTTAACGTAAATGATGAAATGAAAAAGGATTTCAATCTCGGCAACAATTATTATTCTCATCATGTTTACTAAATCTGGAATTATGATTTTTTCCTCCATTGTGCATAGATGGTATGCTTTGTTATATTAGAACAATAAATTTCAATGTATTTCTTGACATTTTACTTAAATAAGTTTCAATACTAGTAATTTATGTACCCATCTGAAATACTCATAAAATGGAGAGAAAAACTAAACAGCAAGTGGCCAGGAAATTTAATATAAAAAAGAAACCAAACTCTTCTAGCCAGCAAAAACGTTTGAAGACTATTAATACCACCAGCAAAATAACTTTCCTAATAGCTATTTGAGTCAGTACACAAATGACTATTTTCTAAGTTGATGTTTTGGATTGTGCAAGATCGTGGGTTTAATATCACAGGATAGCAGAACAGAATTCATAATTAATTAATTACCTTCTTACTTCAGCAAACCAATTATGAACATACAGTTACAATGTTTACAGGAACACCACAGGATGGATCCGTTTTTGTTATAAAAAAAAAAATGATTATGAATTTACCAGACTGCTTATGGGCTCGTCCTCTTTTCTCACCACAGAGGTTTCCTATCTAACATCTCCTCTAATTGAACTCCCTCCCTCTCCTCTTAGAATGTGATTTCAAATATTTTAAGGATTGCAAGATATGCTCCCATGGATAGAGTGCCCCCTTCTTATTTGTCTTTAAAGACTTCTGAAAACTTCAAAAAAATGCAGTAGCGATGCCCTGCCAACAACCCTCCTCCTCCCCCAACGTACATTAATGAGACTCTCTTCCAGAAGATGGATCCCCATACTTGTACCATACCCCCCTTATTTATCAGCATTTATTCGTTTATATGAAAGGGCAAAGTATGATTTTCATTCGGGAGCTTTTGCATTAATTTCAATGGCCTTAGTACTCAACCAAAGGGCTTGGTAGCTGAGATTAATGGCTTTAATACATTAAGTGTTGCGTGTGATAGAAAGGATGGGAAAGGACTGAGTTTATTGATATGGTATGGTGTAAGAAAGTAGAATAGTTACTCCCATGGTTGCAAAATGTGGCATTAGTTTTAACTTCTCATTTATTTCACTCTTATCTTGAATTCACTCACTTCTTGCATAACAAACCATATTCTATAGAGGCACTACTTTTCTTTATTGGATGTTTGGCATAAATGTTACATAGTTTATAATATTTTACCCATATACATGATCCGTGTATATGTATTTATGTATAATATATATATGTTTATGAGCAATTATGTGATGACAAAAATATATATATATAGATTAATTTCTTTAAAGAAGTTGTTATTATTATTACATGGTATGTTAATCATTATTACTTAAATATTATTTCATAAAATTACTTTAACAATTATTTTATATGAAATTTATGTTATTTCAATGTAATTGTAATATTTATTTATTTTCTTTCTTTCTTTTTTTCTAAATGTATAGAGTCACAAAAGCACAACAATCTCTACAAATTAACTATTTCATGTTAAACCAATAAATTTAAACTTTCTTTTATAACAATTCCCTTTCATAAATACTTAAAAATGAATATAATCTATGCTAGTATAAAAACTTGAGAACAAACCAGAATTTGAAGTTTATTCATAATGTTAAATAATATAAATCAAAATCTATTGTGAATAAGTTAATTTTCTATATGGATATACAAAATATCTAAATAAGAAGATATTTAAATATTATCTACATTCTCCTATGAAGGTAAAGCTTGAGTCCTAGTCTTAATATTCTTTCATTACCATGAAGTTTGTTTCCTACCAAGTGATTCCTCCATGTCTAAGATTATATCACACTTAGCCACAATTGATAGTACAACATAATATCATATCCAAAGAAACATAAACATATAAATATCATATCACACAACAAATTTCCTTTCACTTCATTCACCATAGATAAATGACTACACTCTATCAGTTTCAAAAGCATTTGTTCATTTTCACTTCAAGTATATAAGATTCTAGAAGTTTAGTTAAACTAATCTACATGTCCAACATAATCATAATTAAAATTTAATCATAACCCAAACTCCTATATTATGGATCCCATATCATTCAAATCACGTTGAGTGTCTCAAGTAGCATCCTATATGAAGTATCTATAACCATCCATAGGTGGGGCATCACACTGTTGGCTTTTCTATTGAATTTTATCAAGAGTTCTAGGAGATTATCAAATTTGACCTACTTGAGATGGTCCAAGAATTTCATAGTAATAAAAAAATGTTCAAAGCCCTAAATTCCACCTTTTTAGTGCTTATTCTCAAGAAAGATGATGCAGTGAAGTTGGATCAATTTACACCCATTGCATTGTGTAATGTGGCATACAAAATTATCACCAAGTTAATTGAAGATAGAATTAAGGTGTGGTTTTGTGGAAGGAAAGTAGATTCTTGATGTGATTATGACTTCTATAGAGGCTATTCATTCGATTGAACTGTAAGGAGAAGAAAATATTCATGAAACTGGATATGGCCAAAGCTTATGACAAGGTCAGGTGGGTATTTTTACAAAAGGTTCTTCTTGCTTTTAGTTTTGGAGGTGAGTGGGTTAACTGAATCTTGAGTTGCGTGACTTCATCTTCTTTTTCTATTATCATTAATGGGGAGTTGGTTGAGTTATTCAATGCTTTTTGTGGCCTTTAGCAAGGGGATGCTCTTTCTCCATATCTATTTATTATCATGGCTGAAGGATTGGGCAGATTTATTGTCTCAGGTGAGATAAGGTTTGATTCAAGGTTGGCATTGGAGTAGTTCTTTGCCTCCTTAGTCACACCTTTAGTTTGTTGATGATACTACCTTGATGGGTATGACTAGAATTGATGGAGCTGTGAATTTTTAGAGAGATTTAGACACTTACCTAGCTTCTTCAAGGCAAAAAAAAATGAAGATAAGGCCTCTATCTTTTTATTTAATACCCCTTGACTTATTTAAAATAGGATTTCTCATATTCTCAGGTTTTAAATTGGCTCTCTTCCTTTTGTGTATCTTGGGATTCCCATTGTCATTGGTGCACAAAGACAAGAGTTTTGGTCAGGGATCATTGATAAATTTCATAGGAAAGTCAGTCATTAGACTTGTAGATGGCTTTTGGCTATAGGGAGAGTGACTCTTTTAAAGTCCGTGGTTTAGGATTTACCTATTTATAGATGCTTTGTTCAAGTTGCTCATGTTAGTTTTGTTAAGGAGTTTGATTCTCTTTGTCATCGGTTTTTATGGTCTGGTAATATTCCTTCCTCAAAGTGGAGTTTGGTTAAATGGGCTTCAATTTGAAGACCAAAGGAAGAGGGTGATCTTGGTCTTCGACTGACTAGTATGTGCTAGCAACAATAATGAAGGAAAACTGAGAGGGGGGGGTGGGGGGGGTTGAATCAGTTTTCAGCAGATTAAACCAATTAAGCACAATCTCAAATTTCAATCAACTACAGAAAGAATAAAGATAAACACAATAACAACAACACACATAACACCAAGATTTTTATGTGGAAAATCAGTTAAGGGAAAAACCATGGTGGGAACCTACCCACAATAAGATGTTAATCTGCAGTAGTGTGTGCAAATATTATAATGGGGAATGCACATGCATTCAAGCACACTGCCTAGAGCTCACTGCTCAAAATATAATGACCCGGAAGGCTCCAACCCTTAGGAAAGGTTCACTACCTTACAATAATGATCAGACTACAATCTAGATTACATGAACTATGAATATAGCATCTTCTAATGCTTGATGATTGTTCCGATTAAGCTCATTTATCTACTCTACAACAATCTCTACTCAATACACCATACCGAAGGATAAATTTTATTATGTAAACATTCACCACTCTTTGATAATGTAGACACTACATCACACATAAATTACATGAATCTAACACCTATTTATAGAATTCATCAACCTTGACTACAAGGTCGACCAAACCCTCAACCCTTAATTACAAAATTACATCACACAATACATAAATCAATCATCAAACCAATATAATGCCATGTATGACATAGCATGGACCTAAACCAACTTCCCAAAAATGCATCACCACTATAAATCTCACCACGATCAACCGCAACACGTTACACTGCCAGAAATACCACATAACATGAAGAATATCATCAGATCAACAAAACCACCAATACCATGCACAAGAATCAATGTGGACCACCAAAAGAAATAGGATACGATCAGGAAACACCAACAAGCGTGTTAGAACCATCTGCAATAGTTGCCTTATTCAAATCTTCATCAATCAACACGCTAACTCTCAAGAACACTTAACAACAACAATTTGGACTAGAAAGATAACTTGCAGAGCACCCAATCATGAACCATATGAAATGAAGATACACATGAACATCCAAAAAATTCTCCCAAATCCGCAACCAAAGATATGATTATACCAGAGCACAATGGATCGAATAGCAAGCTCTACCAACCACTAAACAAAAAGATTAAACTTCAGACCAGATCAAATGATATGATGAAGTAAATTTGTGGATCACTAAAAGCAATATGGAATGAAGTATTCCAGCATCCCAAATAGATAAACCAACCATATCAACTCAATCCAATCACCAAAACACCAAACAACTCTCTGCAACACCGAAACAAAGGAATATGTTGACATCAATGAAAATGACATATCCTAGCAGTAGCAATATCCGACAATCTCCCCGTTTGGCATTGACGCCAACATATGACTGTGAAAAGAAATCAATGCAAGGGAAATAGATCAACACCATCAATCTACAACAAACTCCCCCAAAGATCATGCATACACAGATAAAGCAATTTTTCACATGCCTCTCTCCCTCTTTGACAACAATACCAAAGATAGAATACAAATTATGCTTCTCTCCCTCAATAACTCATCGTCTAAGAAGGAAAATCTCCTCCTTAGGATAAACTCATAACTAATCATCTGAACCACACACTAACTATTGTGGCTGAGTAGTGGCACCCACTCATCAACCTAGATAAAAAGATAAGGCTCTTAAATCCAATGGATTGATGCAACTCGATGAATCTAGCTCTCATCAAGAGGGGTAGAGACCCTGAACTTGTCTCTCAAATAGAAAAATGTATTTGTAGGTAAAGTATTAGTGAAAATATCTACAATATGATCCTTTGTAGATACATATTCCAAACGAACTTCTTCATCATTGACTTTCTCCCTCAATAAATGATACTTTATTGATGCATGCTTTGTTTTAAAATGCAGTGCCAAATTCTTGGAAATTTTGATAGCACTTGAATTATCACAATATATAATAGTAGGATCATCATAAATAACTCTAATATCCTTCAACATCTGCTTCATCCAAACTACCTAAGTACAATTGCTAGCAGCAATAATGTATTCAACTTCAACAATACATAGAGATACAAGATCTTGCTTCTTATTGGACCATGAAATCAACTTCTTTCCTAAAATGAAATATCAACCGGTACTGATCTTTCGGTCATCAAAATCACCTACCCAATCAGCATCAATATAGGCACACAATAGGAAATCATCAGTCTTGGGATACTATAGACCACAGTCAATAGTTCCCTTCAGATATCTGAAAATCCTCTTTACAACAGTAACATGAGTCTCTTTAGGATCATCTTAAAATGTAGAACAAAAACAAACAACATGCATAATATCTGGTCTAGTCTGAGTTAAGTACAACAATCCACCAACCATAGATCTATACAAGGTCTGATTAACTTTCTGAGATTCATCACTCTTAGACAACTTGCATCTAGTCACCATAGGAGTTTCAACAGGTTTAGAATTAGATAACCTAAATTATTCAACAATTCCTTCACATACTTAGATTGAGAAATGAAAATACCTTTACCAGTCCGAGTAATCTTCAATCCTAAAAAAATTTCATCTCATGTATCATAGACATCTCAAATTTCTTTTGCATATCATCAGCAAACTTCATACTCAAATCATCATCTCCTCCAAAAATGATATCATCAAAAAAGATTTCAACAAGCAAAATGTTATCATTCTCAACCTTGAAGTATAAATTATTATAAGCAATACCTTTAGAAAATCCCAACTTCAATAAATAGTTGTCCAATGTAGCATACCAAGCTCTAGGGGCTTGCTTAAGTCCATACAATACTTTCTTCAATTTTCATACCATATCTCCTTCGTCTGATAATGAAAATCCATCTGGTTGCTCAATGCAGGGTTTCTCTTCAAGATCACTATTCAAAAAGGATGACTTGACATCCATTTGATATACCTTTAAATTCTTGTAATTAGCATATGCAAGCAACAATCTAACAGTTTCAATTCTAGCCATCAGAGAAAAAGTCTCCTTATAGTCAATTCCTTCCATCTAAGAACACCCTTTAAATACCAATCTTGTCTTGTTTCTCACACCTTCATCGGCTTCATTTAGTTTATTTTGGAACACCCATTTAGTGCCCATCACATTCTTGTCTTTAGGTCTCGAAACAAGCTCCCAATTGTTGTTCTTCTCAATCCAATTCAACTCTTCTTCCACTTCTTCCATTGCTTTTATGCAATTCTCATCTTTACATACTTCTAGAACATCTTTAGGCTCAATCTTTTAAATTAAGAATATCTCTTTACCAACAATCTTCCTCCTGGTCATCACACATTTATTCTTATCACCAATAATCTGATTTTAAGAATCATTCAATCTTACATACCTTGGAGTTTTCTGATTATTCGGATTCTCGAGCTCTTGCACTTCTTCACTAGTAGCAACACATCCAAATTGATTGTTTCCATTGGATTATTCTACTTCAAGATCTCAGTCTGCACAGGCATAGGAACAACATTTTCATCATCAAAATCATAACTGCATGTTCTGATTTGCTTTCCAAGACATTCATATACCTTCACATTTGCACTCTCCACTATCTTTCTCAGTATCTTGTTGTAACACTGGTAGGCCTTTCTCTTAGTAGTATATCCCAAGAAGATTCCTTCATCACATCTTGCATCAAATTTTCCTATATCCTCATCACTCTTGATATAACATTTACTTCCAAAAACTCTGAAATATCTAACTATAGGAACATGACCAAACCATAGCTCATAAGGAGTCTTATCAGAATCACCTTTAATATGCAGCTAGTTGAATGTATAAATAGTGGTGCTAACAGATTCTCTCCAAAAGGTATGTGCAACATTTCCTTCAATCATCATACTCCTGGCAGCATCCAAAATAGTTATGTTCTTCCTTTCAACAACTCTATTCTGCTTAGGGGTTCTAGAAGTAGATAATTGTCTTCTAATTCCATTCCTCTTATGGGATGTTTCAAACTCTCCTGAAGTAAATTATCCTCCCGTGTTAGATATCAAGCACTTCAGCTTCAATCTTGTCTCAGACTCCACTCTAACTTTGAATATCTTGAATTTCTTCAGTGCTTCTGATTTCTCCCTTAGAAAAGTAACCCACATCATCCTAGAATAATCATCAATCAACAGCATGAAATATTTGTCACCCTGCATGCTTCTCACTCTAGTAGGGCCACATAGGTCAGTATGCACAAGATATAACAATCCATTAGATGAATACAACTTACTCTTAATTCAAGTTCTTAATTGCTTTCCCATCTGACATTCCTTACATACTGGATTAGTAGGGTTCACAATCTTATGCAAATCTGTAACAACTTGACTAGAAATTATCCTCATCATGTAGTCAAAATTAACATGACACATCCTCTTATGCCATAACCAACTTTCATCAATCTAAGCAATCAAACAACTTTTCTCACAAGTATTCAAGTGAAAGATATTACCTTTAGTCTTTGTCCCTGATGCAATCTCTATACTAGAGACATTTAGGATCTTACATTTGCAATTCTTGAATTGCAAATCATATCCCTTGTCAATCATCTGTCCAACATTCAAAATATTATCCTTGAAACTTTTAACATACATGAATCATTAGTATTATGCTTACCATTAAAAGATATAGAACCCCTACCATGAATCACACAAGCTTTATCATCTCCAAATCTCACTATTCCACCATCATACCTTTCCATACTCGCAAATTTAATTTTATCACTTGTCTTATGATGTGAACAACCATTGTCAACTACCCATTCATCTTTCTCTTCAATCTTAGCAGCCAAATATTTCTCCTCAATAATGCATCTTGAAGGATTCACTGGTACCAAATCATCTTCCTTGAAAGCAATAAATAGAAATTCATCTTCTGATTTTTCATTCTCTGATTCTTCATCTTTCACACCTTCATCAATAGCATAATGGCATCTTTTCTGATTTCTGAACTTCTAGTAGGGCTTCTCATACTTTTCATGTTTCTCATGTCTATCATGCTTATCATATCTATCATGCCTTTCAAATTTATCATGGTTATCATATCTAGACATTCTCTCAGGGCACCTAGAAGAAAAATGTCCTATCTTATTACAAGAGAAATATTTCAAAGGTAACTTTCCATTATACTTGTCAGCTCCCTTAGGAAATCCTTGACCAATAAGGGCTTCAATCTCATCCAATTCTCTTTCTCTCTCTTCCATTTCTCTCTTTTCTCTTTCATATCTAGATACCCAACATGAACGTTGTCTCGAATCATACTTCTGCTTCTCAAATACAGAGGGTCTAAATGCAGTCTCAAATTTACCATGTGATTCCCCAAATTTTCTCAAGTCAAATGCAGCAAAATTTCCAACCAACATGTCTCTAGTCACTGTAGTCACACTCTAGATACACTCTAGATTTCATCAATAGCAGCTACTTTATTCTTGTAAGCAGGTGGCAATGATCTCAACACCTTAGCAACAATCTCATCTTCTTCAAGGGTTCCACCAGCACATCTAATGGTCATGACAAGCTCATTCACCTTAACCGTAAAGGATGTTATGTTTTCATCTTCTTTCATCTTCAATGCTTCATACTCCCCTTTTAAACTCTGCAACTTAGCAACTTTAACTTGAACATTAAAAAGTTTTTAAAAATAAAATGATTTCAAAAAAATATATAAAACATAATTATAAGAATACATATAATAATTATGTTTATTTTTTTAATATAAATATTTATATTTATTTTAATTTAAACTAAATAATAATCATTTTTTATTGGTACAAACTAAATGATTAAAGAACAATAGTTTTGTATTTTAGATAGATACATGTCAATTATATTTTAGATTAAGATTTTGTGTATTTTTTTATGTTTTTTACATAGATTTTTTAAAATATAAATATGCTAGAACATCATAATCATAATCATAATCCTAATCATAATTACTTCCATTGAATTCTCATACTGACAAAGAATTAGAATTTGACCTAATTTATTTAAACTTAATTTAAACTAAATCACCCATTCTCATACCAAATGAATAATTTAAAACCAGTCCCAAATAAAAAGATAGACAAATTTACATAATAAAGAAAAATAAACTGAAACACACTTCAAGAGAGCCAATTTACACACAACAAATTTAAAACACACTATTATTTGTGCATAAACTGAGCAGCTTATAAACAACTCTTAATACAAAGGTTTTTATAATCACAAAGTCGAAGTATGAGTTCGTAGACTCATATAAGAAACCATTCCAAAGAAAAGGAATAGAAGTTAAAATAGAGAAGTTAGTTTCACACGTATTAATCAGAGTTTTTTCAGAAAATTCCAAACTAAAAACTATCAAACAAATTTGGAAAGTGTAGAAGTGCAGTGTATATTGGTCAACATGTCAGTTGCCAACAGTTAGCTGGTGATCAACCTTCTCATTCCCAAGAGTTTTTCTCATTCGAAGGAGAGGAGGATGAATGAGAGGATCAAAGCAAAAGAGAAGTTTATCTTTTGAATAACCCCCAAAAAAACTAATCCTCCATATAT
The DNA here is from genome assembly GCF_030272615.1 of Cryptomeria japonica. NCBI lineage: Eukaryota > Viridiplantae > Streptophyta > Pinopsida > Cupressales > Cupressaceae > Cryptomeria > Cryptomeria japonica. Next base: position 812,404,503 of record NC_081414.1, on the reverse strand, counting down.
TCCTCATCTTTGACCCTCTCTCATCGTCTTCTCCCCTGACCTAATTTCCTTTAGCAAGGATTTCCTCTCTCCCTTGATCAACCTTCTGGTTTGCTGAATATCATTTTTTTCTTACTATCTGTAGTGGAAGCGAAATATTAACCAAATAATAAAAAGCATGAAATGGAATAAAAAAACAACACCTCTATTAATATATTTCAGTGGTCTCGTAAAAAAAAACAATAACACCTCACAACCTACAATTCACAATATTACAATTGTTCTTGATTGTTCAATTCTCAGCTCTTTTATACTTTGCCTTCAAAAACAATCAATCAAAAATATCTTCAAGATCACAGCCCCACCAAACATAGAAAAAACTTGTTTCATTCCTTTCAAAAATTAAGATTTCTCTTTAAAAAACAAAAACCGTTTTTCTTTTTAAAAAAACACTATATTGTTGTCATAAATTATTAGGGTTACTGTTGGATGCAGAGTACAGTTTCAATGTAAATAATCTCTCCATCGCTGCAACACTAGCCATGGATCACTTGTAAAAATAAAATTCCGTGTCACTTTCTAGCTGAAACTAATCTGAATTATAACAAACTTAATCTTTTATTAAACTTTTATGACCAAGAAGTATTGGAAGTGATTAGGAATAGGTACATGAGTAAATATTAATGTTAGGACATAAAGTTTTCTAAATCATGTTAATGGGGATTATATGTATATGTTCTAATAAGGAATGAAGTATATATATATGTTTAGAGAAATTTATGCAGTTCAATTTTTTTTAAATATATTTTATTATTATTATTATGTTTATAAATATCAGATTTTAAAAATTAAAATAAAGAAAAATAATAATTTTTCATATTATTTAATTTTTTGTTTTTTAAAATTACTATAAAAAATATATGTACAATAAATTTCATTTAAAATAAAATAAAATAATCTCTTTTTCAAATAATTAACAAAATAATAAAAATGAAAAAAAATTAACTATTTTCAAAAACAACATTTTTATATTATGGCATGTTTTTAAAGCTTTCAAATATTTAAAAAGTGGATTAGGTTTGCATCAAATGTATGGAGAACTAATGTTGAACTCTCAGTTCCAATGGGTCATACTCACCATTTACCACATGCTTCAAATAATGACTTAATAACTCTATCTTTAGACTGCACTTGTAATTTATAATTTTAGATTATTAGTCTCTTTAGGATTGCATGAGTGTTAAATTTAGTTCCCTCTTCATATCTTTTTTAGACTTCAAGAATTATAACCATTCACCACATGCTTCAAATAATGACTAATAACTCTATCTTTAGACTGCACTTGTAATTTATAATTTTAGATTATTAGTCTTCTTTAGGATTGCATGAGTGTTAAATTTAGTTCCCTCTTCATATATTTTTTAGACTTCAAGAATTATAAATGATTGATCTCTGTATTATTTATGTAAGCAACAATAGTAAAACATCCACTGTTAAAAATAGCTGAAACAAAACACTCAACTTTCATTGAATTTATGTTTCTTATTGTGTGAATTAAGAGGGATCTGTAAGTGAATTGTTTTCTATTACTACTATTATTGTTCTATTTCTATCAATCAGTTGGTTTAAAGAGAGAGGGTCATTTTGAGATTCTATGAGTGATATCAGAGTAGATAATTTTGTTTTGGGTTGAAATTTTCTTGTTGAAATATCACCAAAGTTAATCATGTTGAATTCTAATAGCATGTTCATTTCAGAATTTGATGGAAATGAGTATGATTATTGGTGCATAAAGATGATGATCTTTCTGATAGGAAAAGATTTGTGGGAGATTCTTGAATCAATTTATGAGGAGCTAGCTGATTGGAATGCCCTCCCTACCAATGAAAACATAGCCAAGAAGGAGGCAAGGAAGAAGAATGCTCGGGCTTTGTTTCACATTCAAATAACTCTTTGATAAGATCTTATGTCCAAGAATTTCAGGAGCAACAAGTGAGAAAGATGTTTGGAAGACTATACAATAAGCTTATCAAGGTAGTGCTTTAGTTAATGTTATCAAGCTACAAAATTGAAGCAAGAATTCAAGAATTTGAAGATGCAAGAAGCTAAAAGTATATGTGGTCAATAAAATGGCTACTCATGAGAAAAAAATGAGAAATGAAGTTTTGATAAAAAAAGGTGTTGAGAACTTTGACATAAAGATGAAAATATGTTGCCATAATCATAGAAGAAAGAAAAGATTTGACAACCTTTTTGTTTGATCAACTGGTTGGATATTTGACATGTCATGAAGAAAGATCAAGAGATTCATTTGAATGTGTTGAGAAACCATTTTTCTCTAAATTACAAATCACAAAGAATGAAGATGCTAGTAGTAGCAACACCAAAAGCAATGAAGGCCAAGGTAAAGGTCAAAATCAAAATAATTTAGGAATAAATAGAGGTAGAGGTGGCTCAAGAGGAAGAGGTAGGTTCACTCTTAATTCACTGGAAGCCATTCTCGTGAAAGTATCCATTAATCTTGGCATTCCACACTCTTGGTGCTTGCTTGAGATCATACAAAGTCTTCTTCAATCTATAGAAATAATGATTTTCTCCTTTCACTTCAAAACCTTATGGTTGTTCCACATATACTTCCTCTTCTAAGTACCCATTCAAGAAGGCACTATTCATGTGCATATGATGTATGCTCCACTTCTTCTAAGCTACAAATCAACATAGAAAATTTGAATTCATCTTTCATATTCATCATAGGTACAAAAATAGCCTTGAAAATATGACATATGAGGATACAAGTTGATTTTGATATCTTAGGTATCATGTGCATTTGAATTTTCACAATTTGAAGATTTTGACATCACATGCATTAGTTTTTGGTTTGTGAAGTATGTGCTAAAGAAAAGAATGCAAGAGAAATATTTTGAAAGCGCAATGCATGGAGGTCCCATCAACCACTTTAGCTCATTCATTCATATGTTTGTGGTCCTATGCAAATAAAGAGTTTTGGTAAGTCATCATATTTTATCACTTTTATTGATGATTACTATTGAAATTGGTGGGTGTATTTTTTGAAGGCCGAGGATGAAAACCTAGATACATTCAAGAGGTTCAAAGCCCTCATGGAAAATGAGAAAGGGTGCAAAATCAAATGCTTCAGAACTGATTGTGGAGGAGAAATTTGTTCAAAGGTTTTTCAAAGTTATTGTGATATGATTGGAATTAGGAGGTAACTCACCACTGCATAAACACCTCAATAGAATAGAGTAGTAGTGGTAGAAATGGCAAGGTGCATGTTACAAACCAAGGGACTGAGAAATTATTACTAGGGAGATGCAGTTGCTATAGCAATGTGCTAAAAAACATGACACCTTATGAAGCATGGTATGGGAAAAGGCCTAATGATAATCATTTCAAAGGTTTTAATTGTTTGGCCTATTTGCATGTACTTGATCAAAATATACAAAATTTAGATGCAAAAAAGTGAGTCATGTATTTTAATTGGGTATAGTGAAAAAAGAAAGGCTTATAGATTGTATAGTTCCCTCACTATAAGCTTATTGTCTCAAGAGATGTAATTTTTAAAGAAGGACAAGTTTATGGTCATAAAAAAGTCCATGTTGAGAAGCCAAAATATGCTTTCAATGATAATATTATTGATGATATTGATCATGAAAAACCCACTAATGTTTTTGTTTCAAGTGCTACAAATCAACCAAGTAGCCCATCATCTAGTTCTTCAATTCCAAGTTCAAGTCCAACTTCATCTCCAATTTCTAGAAGGAAGGTTAGGGGATTGAATGATATTTATTGAATGCATGAAAATTAAGCACATAAAGAAGCTCCAACATGTGAGATAGTGAATTTTTTAATTTACGAAGGCAGATTTTGAACCATCATGTTTTGAATATGCATGTACTAATGAGGTTTGGACATCTACAAACAATGAAAGAAGAGATGGCTTTCATTCACAAGAATGACATTTAGGAGCTTATAGAGCTTCCACATGGCAAGAATAATATTGGCACCAAATGGGTCTACAAGACTAAGTATAATAGTGTTGGGATTTTTGAAAGACATAAGGCATGATTAGTTGCTAAAGGATTCACACATAGTTATGAAATTGATTATGAAGAGACATTTGCGCTAGTAGCAAGACAAAAGACAATTAGAATGCTGATTTAATTAGAAGCTTTGAAGAAGTGGAGCATATATCATATGGACGTGAAAAGTCCATTCTTGAATGGGTACTTAGAAGAGGAAGTATATGTGGAACAACCACAAGGATTTGAAGTGGAAGGAAAGGAGAATCATGTGTATAGGTTGAAGAAGGCTTTCTATAGTCTCAAACAACTATCAAGAGCATGGTATGCTAGGATTGATGGATACTTCTAGGAGAATGGATTCCAAAGAAGTAAGAGTGAACCTACCCTTTACTAGAAACAATAAGGTACTGATATTCTCATCATAGGTTTGTATGTTGATGATCTATTGTATATGGGTAGTAGTTCTAAGATGAAAGATGAATTCAAAGTTGCTATGATGAATGAATTTGATATGAATAATCTTGGTCTCGTGAAATATTTCTAGGAATGGAGGTTTACCAAAGTAACGATGAAATTATCATTTGTCAAACAATGTATGCACAAGATATGCTAAAGAAATTTGATATAAGTTATTGTAACCCTTCATCCACTCTAGGTACTCATTGAGTTGTGTTGTGAAGAGATGATGGTGTTGAATTAGTTTTTGAGACAACTTTCAAAATTATTGTTGGGAGTTTGATGTTTCTAACCCATACAAGACCTAATATTGCATATTCAATTTCATTTGTTTCAAGATACATAAAAAATACATCAAAAATAAACATGAAGACGGCCAAGATAATTTTGATGTACATGAAAGGTACTCTTAATTTTGATCTGTAACAATGAGCTGATTTTTTTTTTTGGTACAATTGGATATATTCCCCAACTCCTCTTCAAAGCCTATATCCTACAATATTAAGGTCACGACAAAAATGCAATGAATGGAACTCACAATGATGGGAAAGTATGAATCAAGAAAACTATTTGGACAGGGCATATCTGGGAAGGCCTATTATAAAAAAAATACAAAGATCAAGTTGTAGCAGTCAAGACCATTGAATAAGAGAAAGTTCTTAAAGTGAGCAGGATGAAACAAATAAAAAAGAGAAATATGTGTGATGAGACTGGTCAAGCATCCTAACATTGTGCAGCTATTTAAACCAAAATCCATTTTGAAACAGAATATGTTAAAGGACGATGGCTCTTTAAAAAAGTTGCTAAAAGAAAAGTAAAACGAGATGGAACAAGGAAGTATTTCCAGTTTTTGATCATTCCTTCCAGTCCGTGCTCTTACTCTGTCCATAGTCGAAATCGATGCACCCTTAAATCTAGAGGATCTTTGATAATAGTCTACATTCTTTGATACCCATAGCTACTCTCTTTACAAACTTTGAAGTCATTGATGTGAGCGTGGCGAGGAATTCTTCAGTAATTGTAGTTACAGTTTTTGTCGTTGAGAAATTGTTGAGAGGAGTGAAGACATTAAAGGAGACAGTCAAAGAAATAGTGGCGAGAACTTCAAGTAAAATAGGGGTGAATTATTTTTAAAAAGTACATATGCAATTGGTACTCCACCAAAAGGTACAAAGATAGTGGTCTTGTTTAAATGTGGTAGGGTTTCTATGAGCTACTGATGTATGAAATATTAAATTTTGCGAGACTTGTATCTGTTCTGGCAACCCAAGAATTTTTCTAGAGAACTTGTAATGTGAAAGATCCAAAGATTCTAATCTCGTCAAATCAAAAAGTATTATTTGGCTATAGAGAATTATGACTCAAATACAAAGCAATTTGGAGGATGGAACACAATTGAATTTCTTTGGCTATTTCTCCACTAAGATAATCATAAGACAAATTCACTATCCAACCAGATGTTAGCCTAATCAATTGGATATCGGCAATACCCAATTCGGTGGTATGACCCTATCCAATTGGCGATGAACTCACTAATAAACATCCAAAGTAGTAAGAAACTAACAATCTGTCATTTTTTATAGGCCAAAATCATTGAACAATTCAAGAAAGAATGGAAAAGAAAACCCTAAACGAAATAATATACAATCCAAACATCTCAACAGTCTCCAGGCAAATATGGCAACATTCGAGGATACTTCAAAGGATAAACTTTCAAATTAAAATGGGAAACTCTGTTGAAACTAAAAACTAAACTAGACCCTAGAACCTGTAGGAACAAGTTTTAGCTTTATTCAAATGTGTAGAGGAAAAACTTGGTTTTTTCAGCATTCGACACAAAACAACTAAAGAAAATGCCTCTTTTTGTTCTTCCGCATGGGCACAAGGCTACCACAACATATCTACAAAAGATGACAGGATTTTGTACTTTTGACTTAAAATTAAATGACCTAATATATATTAATTAAACACATACTTTATGGCTAAAACTAGACACCAATAAGAGTAGGAATATTCAAGAATTGGAATTAAAATCCAAGATTAGATATAGAAAATAGAAAAAAAAAATTGCATACAATGCTACAATAACCATATAAATGGGAAACCTATAATATTCACTAAGAGATGTTCAATTTACCAAATCAACAGACATAATGAAGACATGCACATGCATTTGTAGATACCGTTGGCTTCACAACGGTGGATGCTTTTAGGAGTCTTGCAGGGGCACTAGTAGTTTTATTTTTAGTTTAGATCTGCATTGCAATTACCATCATTAAAGGTATACAACTATTTTTAGTTTAGTTTTAAAGTTTTTAATCATGCTTTGTAAATCAGCATGCATGCAAACCTCCATTCACAGCTTTTTTAGTTTTATAGAATAGTAAATGCTATTTTCTATGTTTAGAACTACTGGCTCTCTATCTTCCTTGATCGGTGAAACTATTAGTTCTTCTTCTATATGTATACGATGCATATTCAATTGTTTTTCAATGAATAATATAGTTCAGTTTTATTTCTCTGTTGTATGCACAACTAAGAGTTTTCTTGCTTAAGTTTGTATTGTTTCAGTTAGCCATTGCAAATTGTAATAATTTTATTTAGCTCTCTTCTTGGTATAGTGTAAGATCTTATTGTTTTGAATCCTTCAATTGGTATCAGAGCCCCTGTTTTCGGATTTTGTTTTCTGTGCGCAAATAGTAATTCGTTTTTAAAGAAGTTTCAATGGAAAACAACAACGTATCATTGCAACTTCCATTGTTCATTGGAGATAATTATTAATATTGGAGCATAAAGATGATGACTCCTCTAAATTCTCAAGATCTCTGGAAAATAGTACAAGTTGGATACACTGAGCCTCCAGATCAGAATGCTTATAATGCATTGAATCAAAATCAACATAATTAGTTGAAAGAAGATAGGAAGAAGGACAATCATGCCCTCTTCAACATCTAATCTGCATTGGATATTTCAATTTTTCCCTTATATTGCAGACATGACAAAGTCAAAAGAAGCATGAGAGGCTTTACAAACTACATACCAAGGATCAAACAAAGTAATATTGGTAAGGCTTCAAACCTTTCAAAGGGATTTTGAGAATGTTAGGATGAAAAAAGCTGAGTATATTCAAGAATACATTACCAAGACCCAAGATATTGGTAATCGGCTTAGATCTCAAGGTCAAATTGTCATAGAGAAGTAAATTGTCGAGAAAATTTTAAGATCCCTTCCTCCAAAGTTTTATATAGTTTTGATAGCCATAGAAGAAAATAAAGATCTAACTACCTTCCAAGTTGCAGAATTGGTAGGTTCCTTACAGTTACATGAAGAGTGTATGAAGTGTTCTATGGAGAGCCTTGCACAAGCTTTCCAATCTACTATGAGAATCAAAGAAAAGTCTTTGAACCCTTCTTCTCACTCTAATAAATATCAAAGAGAGTCTTCTTCATATAGAAGATGTGATAGACGAAGAGGAAGAGGTAGCAACAAAAGAAGAGAAAGAGGCTATGTGGATTGTAGAAATATCCAGTATCGGTATTGTGACTGATATGGCCACTATGAATCTGAATGCAAAAAGAAGAATTTTGTTTTGAAAAAATCAAGAGCCAACTATTCTAAAGATTCATTTGAAGAAGCCAAGCACTCCACATTCTTTTCATGCAAATTTGCAAAGGAAATTCAAATAATGTGTGGTTCCTAGACTGTGGTTGCTCCAATCATATGACTGGTAAACCTAAACTTTTTGTCAAGATACACGACTCTATGAGAAAACAAGTTAAATTTGATGATGATCAAGAGGTTGATGTGATGAGAAGAGGTACCCTAGCATTGACAACTAAGAAAGGTATATTACTTTAATTCATAATACTTTGCATGTGCCAAAGTTAGAGCATAATCTTTTAAGTATTGGGAAACTTCTAGAAAAAATTTATAAGGTTGTTTTTAAGGATAAGTGCTACAAAATATTTGATAAATCTACTAGCCATCATCTTGTAGAAAAGGCTTATATGAAAGAGAATAGTTTTTTTCCTCTCACATTGGGTTATACAAGAATGCATTCTCTCAAAGCAACCACAAATGATTTATGGTTATGACAACAACAATATGGACACCTAAATTTTCAAGGACTAAGTTGGCTTTAGAAGAAGAATATGGTGAGAGGACTCCCTACAATTCAAGCAAAACAAGAAGTATGCTCAGGGTGTGCGCTTGGCGAGTAGCATCAAGATAGCTTCCTAGTGAACATCATGGAGGAAGAAAACTCCACTAGATCATGTGCATGTTGATATTTGTGGTGACATGCAAGAGGAATCTTTGGGTAAGAATCTCTATTTTTTGACATTTTTTGATGATTTCTCACACACACTTGAGTTTATTTTCTCAAGTAGAAATCAGAGGCCTTTGCATGCTTCAAGGACTTTAAAGCTTTAGCAGAGAAACAAAGTGGGTATTCTCTCAAAATAATTTGAATAGATAGAGGGGGAGAATTTAATTCCAAAGAATTTTCTAACTTTTGTAGCACTAATGGAATCTAAAGATAGCTTACTACAACCTATACCACCCAAAAATTGGAGTTACCGAAAGAAAGAATCATACCATAATAGAGATGGCACGAAGTATGTTGCAGTCCAAAAATCTTACTAATTGTTATTGGGGAGTAGTAGTAGCCAACATAATATATATCCTAAATAGAAGCCCTACAAAGCTGGTTAAGAATATGACTCCAAATGAAGCTTGGAGTTGGAGTCGTCACAAGCCTTCAGTGGCTTACTTTCATGTATTTGGTTGTCCAGCCTATGTTCATGTTCCAGATCAGACACAAAAGAAGTTGGATGCAAAATCTGAGCTTTGCATATTTGTGGGGTATTCTAATGCTACAAAAGGGTACAAATTCTACAATCCAGACACAGAAATGGGTCATTAGCTGAGATGTGGTTTTTAATGAGGGGGGGCCTGACAATGGAAGAAAGGTGATCAACAAACCACACCATTCATCATGGATATTGAAGATGATTGTGCTCCTCCTCTCCCCACAAGTTCAAATGGAAGTTCTAGATCCAGTCATAGCTCAAGCGTGAGCCCTCTAAGTTTTAGTCCACCAAATTCTTTGGATAGTTCATCATCAGTTGATAGATCCAGTTCAAAATCTAGTCCAAGCCCTTTCTGAAAGGTATGAAGTTTGAATGCTATTTATCAAAGGAGCTCTAATATTGATACCTCTGTCAATTTTTCTTTATTTAGTTCACTTTTGGTTGAGCCTTCTATGTATAAATAAGATGTTAACTAACAAATTTGAATTGATGCCATGAATGAAGAGATGCATGCAATTGAAAAACAAAATACATCGAAGTTAGTGCAACTTCCTAAGGGAAAGCAATCAATTGGTGTGATATGGATCTACAAGGTAAGTATCATGTTGATGGTTCTCTGAAAATATACAAGGCAAGATTGGTTGCACAAGGATTTGCTTAAACACCTAGAGTAGATTACTCTGAAACCTTTGCTCTTGTTGCAAGATTTGATACAGTCAAGATTATCTTGGCTATAGTTGCACAACACAAGCAACCAGTTTACCACATGGATGTGAAATCAACCTTCTTGAATGGTTACATTGATGAGGAAGTATATGCGGACTATCCTATTGGCTATGAAATACCAGGTAAAGAAAAGTTGGTTTACAAGCTTAAGAAAGCACTTTATGGCTTGAAGTAAGCACCCAGTGCATGGTATGCAAGGATTGACAGTTCTTTCTCGAATAAAGGCCTCCATCGTAGTCCCTCTAAGCCAACCCTTTGTATCCAACAGTTGGGAAATGAAATTCTTATTGTTCAAGTCTTTATATGGATGATCCCATTTATACATGTAATAGTGCATCTCTCATGGAGAAATTTCAGGCTAACATGAAGAAGGAATTTGAGATGTCAGATTTGGGACTCATGCACTATTTTATTGGTGTGGAGGTGCACCAAAATTCTAAAGGTATATGAATTTCTCGATCTAAATATGTAGCTGATTTATTGAAGAAGTTTAGAATGATGTCATGCACTTCAGTTGCCACTCCTTTCGCCGTTGGTGAGAAATTGACCAAGGAGATGCAAGTTGCAAGGTTGATGTCACTTTATATAGAAGTTTGGTTGGGAGCCTCATGTACCTCACTACTACTAGACCTAATATCATTTATGTTGTCAGCCTTATCTCTAGGTTTATGCAAGATCCTCATGAGATTCATTGGTGAGCTGCAAAAAGGATCCTAAGTTACGTGAGTGGTACACAAAATTTGGTTATTCATTACTCTCTTATTGATAAGTTTTGTCCTACATCCAAGCAAGTTGCCGATATATTTACCAAGGATCTTCCTACAACTAGTTTTGTTCAATTAAGGACTCAGTTGGGTCTCATCCACATTGTTCATCCAAGGGGAGATTGAAGACATGCTCATGCATCTACAGATACCATTGGCTTCACAACGGTGGATATTTTTAGGAGTCTTGCGGTAGCACTGGTAGTTTTAATTTTAGTTTAGATTTGCATTGCAATTACCACCGTCAAAGGCATACAACTATTTTATAGTTTATTTTTTAAGTTTCCTATCATGCTTCGTAAATCTATAGTTTAGTTTTTAAGTTTCCTATCATGCTTCGTAAATCTGCATGCATGCATACCTCCATTCATAGCTTTTCTAGTTTTATAGAATATTCAATACTATTTGCTATTTTAGAACTGTTAGCTCTCCATCTTCCTTGATTGCTGAAACTATTAGGTATTCTTCTATATGTATACATTGCATATTTAGTTGTTCTTTAATGAATAACATCATGTTCTCATGCGGTTCTACTTAAATTTAAGGAGTTAAATGTTCCCATGCAACTTAAAAATTGTCAAAAAAGGGAAAATTTGGAATCTTTCCCTATTTTGGTGGAGCAGCTATTGTTTAGGAATTAGAAATAAGCTATGGAACAAAAGGGGGGGCTGCAGTGGCTGCTTATTAACAAAAATGTCACATGGCTCCACAATTTTCTTTCCCTCTTTTTTTTTAAAGATTTTATTTCTTTTTTCTTTCCAAATTAAGTGCACAAATTAGTATTAAATTATTAATGCTATTAATACAAATTTAAGATGTTTTGCTTAAAAATAAGCTAAGCAACCGCATGAGAACATGCCCTAATACAGATCAGTTTTGAATCCTTCACATAAGATAACAAAAACCAACTCGAATATCAATTTCAACAATAAAAAAATAAAATCACTATTGGCTAAAGGTCTAAATGCATAAAACAGTTATCCTTGACTGTTTAAAATTTTTTTTCATACTCAAGGAATGCAATATATCAAAGACTAAAATAAAATAAACTACTTAAGTTCTGAACCGAAAATAGAATGCTCGCACAGAAAGCAAGATCTGTACACGAAATTGCCACAATGTATAAAACAATTATTTACAAGTGTTAGAATGTTTTTCATACGGGAGAAATGTAGTGCGTCAAAAATTGAAACAAAATACACTACTAAAATTCTAAACTGAAAATAGAATGCATGCGTACAAAACAAGATCTAAAGAAGAAATTGCCACAGATAACACCTAAAATAAAGAAATCTCCAAATAGATTTCAGCTAAATATTTAAAGTTTCAAAATAGACCATAATCCTTCTGACAGGCTATCTAAAATAGCTACTTAGAAGCTTCAATCAATGCACACAGGATAATAGAAAGCAACTTGAAGCGGAATTTCAATAATAAGCAAGCATAAAATCACTATTGGCTGAAATCTAAATAGTCATTTATAAGTGTTTAGAAGGGTTTTCGTTTTCTTCTAGCTATTCGTTTCATAGCTGAATACGATTGCATAAATATGTGTGCAGTTCATGTATGGTTATGGGATTGATAATGATTAATAAGAGTATTTCCTGTTTTGAGTGTGGATGTAAGCATATAGTCTGGTGTTGTCTCTTGTTTTTCTTTATTCTGTTTTTGTTATGGTTTTTCTGTTCGTTTTAATCATTACAAAAACAACACTTGCGCATAAAACATGATCATAAAAAAATAAAATTACCCAAAATAACACATGTAAAACAAGGACTTTTTCAAATAGATTTAACTAAAGATTTGAAGTTTCAAAATAAAATCCTTCTAAAAGTTTATCTAAAACCAGTTTCTTAAAAATTCAGTCACTACACCTAGCACAACAACAACATCTTGGATATTCTGAGAGTGAGATGATTCTAGCTTCTATAAAATGATTCTTGAGCCTAAGCACCTCAATTTGAAATCTGGCATTTTATCATTTGTAGAAATCTGAAAACTAGTTCAACTTTAAAACTTATAAGAATGTTCAGAACAGATTATCTAAAAATCCCTTTCGTATCTCAAGAATCTAGATCATTTTTTCTATTTTATGAAAAAATATTTTAAAAAACAGTAGCATCTCTGCTTTTATGGTTTTTTCCTCTATTTTTTTTTTCCCTTAAATTTTATTCCAAAAAATAGAGACTATGCGGGCTTTATGTCAGTTTCCAATCTTATAACCAAAATTGCACTTTTTGACCAGCTATACAACTTCTGTCATTTTTGGGAATTTGGTCAAACAAAGGCCTTTGCCACTTTTGGAAAATTGGGCAAATTGTACACACGCACCTCGTTTGAATCATCTCTGCCCCTTTTGAGAATATGAGCAAGTGTAGACAAGCACCTCATTTCAATCATTTTCATCATTTTTTGTGCTGGTAACAATTTTTTAATCTTTTTCCTGCATCTGAGCTCTAAGCATTTTTGTTGGCTATGCAATGACACTAATCAGAGTTTACAAGCAATTGTATTCAATTATGTCGAATACAAGGATTTCACAATGACTCATTAATGTCTTATGTTTGACTTGACTCTACAACAAAACAAATTGTATGAGAATAATTGGGGCATCTATGATGGAGGGTAGAGATAGAGCATAAACAAAAATAGAGTAAAAAAACAAACTCAGAAATTATATTGAGCATCATAGAACATTACAATGACTATTTCCTAGCAGCTTTGCGGAGCTGAACTCTAAGAAAAGTGAGTGACTAGCATCTTGTATTACATTCAATTTAACATTAATATCTTAGTCTACATGATAGTTGAGAAGATAAATATTGGAAACATCCAGAATGTTGACTGTGAGAGACATCTAGAATTTGATGTGGAAGCTTCTGTCATAAATGTCAGACTAGCCAATTTTCTTTTGTCAGGTAGTAGAAATTAATACATACCAACAATATGTTGTAAAGGCTATTCACAGTAAGAATTTAGTCTGCATTACTAACTTTAGACAAGATTTTTCTTTCTAATAAGCTCTGTGAATGCCAGTGTTTGATTTATTTATCATAAATCAGATCACCTATAATATTAATTTATTCATAGAAAGCTACCTTTCTCAGACTCTGGATGTCTCCAGAGCTCAAACACTGCAAAAAGTTACGGCAAGAAACGAATGTCTTCGCTTAAAAGTGCTCAACCAATTCTTCTCACAAGTATGAGAATTTTCAATCGTCAAAAAGATTTCTCCTCCTTAAAATCGAATGGATTTTATGTACTCAACCCTTCGATTTCGTTATAAATTTATGCTTTTATCTAATCTGATTTGAATAGGAAAACATAATAAGATTTAAAGCATAATCGAATAAAACTTTTTAACCCCAGAAAATAAGTTAAGAATAACACCATCAAAAGAAATCCAGGGACTTCACAATATAGAGAAACAAAACCCCTTTTCAGCATCCGATCAGATTTACCTACTAAATTTTCGTTTAATCAGTATTAATATCAATGTCTCAGAATGCCTCTCATATTATCTTCAAATTAAAAAACTTTAAATAGGAATTCTAGCTAAATGAAAAATCAGCTATGTTACACTTGTAAGAACTAGAATACAACCATCAGCGTTGAAAAATGTATGTCAACATTAAAAGGAATGAGCCCAAACACTACTACTGTTTTCTACAAATCTTTGCATTTAGGCTTTCCTGTAAAACCGATAACTGTCCTTCCTTAACTAGAACATCTTCATCTAGTTCCTTTACTCTCATTTTAAGCAGTCCCACTTCGGCAATGAATTTAATGTTTAGCATGGTAAGTTGTTCTGCATCTTGGTCAAATCCATCCCTTTCTTCTGAAACTTTGGGTATCTCTCGTCTTAAAAATGTCAGTTCTTTGAGCCTACCATGTAGTCTTTCAATGTTACTTTTCAAAACCTCTCGACTCCTTACCAAAGTTGCAACTTCATCCTCAAGTCGTTCTACATCAGCCGCATTGGAACATAATTTCTCTCGTAGAATCTTGACGAGTAAAGTTTTGGTTTTAAGTTCTTGTTTTAGTTGTTTGAGCTCCTCCTCACTCTGAAATAGCAATCAAGAATATTAGTTGATAACAAAAACATGTCAATGCACACTCCCTAAAATAATATGAAGATATTTAAATATCTCTTTTGAGAAGACTGCTGGATTTATATAATCTACTAAAAAATCTGTAAATCTTCCAATCTCTGTAAGGCTAGATAAAATTGCAGAACGTCAAAATAACAAAAGAAATAATACTAATTACCTCACTATCCTGTTGCTCCTGTTGATATGCCTGAGGATTTTCTACATCTTGCTTGAGAGATTCATCACAGGATATACGAGATTTTTCTTTCAAGATTTATTCTTGCATCCAAACACTATTCTTCCAAGATTCAACCTTTCTTCTTAAAATTTGAGCCATCACATCCAATTCCAGGACATGATTCCATTCTTGTCCAGTTTCTGACATTAGAGAATGTTCCCCTTCATTGATTTCACATCCATTGAAGTTAGAGAATTTCCTTTTAACATAATACAACAGCTTGAAAGAAAGGCGTACATTCTCATCCAGCAGTGGGAATGCCTGAACTAGCAGCTGATCAAGGCGATTCCAAAGTTCTTGATCAAGTTTGATCAACCCAGTGCTAGTACCTTTCTCATTGCTTTGCATCCTATCCAGAAGATAGGTGTTTTCGTACCTCAGACCATCAGCTTCCCACCTGAAATTCTCCAAATCCTTGCGTAAGGCTTTTTCCACACCAACTAATCGGAGTTGTTCCTTTTGTAGCTGTGTTATACAAGCGTCTCTGTCCTGTGCACAATCATTTATCTTATTGTCTAATTCTCCCCACAATCCCCCAATTGTTCTTTCCTGATCTCTACATAGTCGCTGCAATCTGAAAACTGATTTCTGTAACTCAGAATTTTCCCTCTCTTTCTCCCTGTAGCTCCACTGCATTAAATCCCGGCCAGCTTCTGCTTGTTTTGCATTCTTGACGGATTCTGAGAAGGCTTCCCTTAGCTTCAAAATCTCATTCTCGGCATCTGTTGATTTCATTTTTAAATCCATACATTGCTGAGATTCGTTCACCTGGTTTCTTGCATCAATTTCCCTTTGCCAAGATGAAACTTCTCTTTGCAATTCTACATTTTTCTCTGCCAAATCTTTGACCCTCTCTCTCATCCTCCTCTCCTCGGACCTAATTTTCTCCAGCATAGAGACCCATTCATTCGACAGCCTATCTACCTTTTTCTGAGATTCCTTCTCTCCCTTGACCAACCTTAGAGCTTCATTTTCTAAAGATCTCTCTGTCTTGCTGCTCTGAACTTCTGAAGATCTCTTTCTGTGTTTCTTTTCATTGCCCTCCTTAAAAACCTTTTGGTAGGGCAAATCATTATTTTTCTGTTATTGTTGGATGTGGAGACCAGTATCAATGGAAATAACCTCCAAATCGCTGCAACACTAGAAATCACCTGTAAAATAATAAAATTCCCTGTCATTTTCTATCTGAGACTAAACTCAATTATGACAAAATTAATCAATTAAATTCACAGCCGAACATGAATAGTTACCAGAGTGCAGAGGAAGACCCAAATGTCCGCCTGCATGTCCCCTTCACACAGAAATCCCATGCATAAAACTAAAACTATGCAAATCAAATCTGCCAGAGTAATCGCAGCCATTCTGCTGATGCTTTGTGCTAAATTGTCAAGAGAAGGATAGCTAAATTAGGTATGTATATGGAAATCTCCTTACATACTGATGATTTATATATCATGTAATTTTATAAAGCCGTTGGAGGACATACCTGGGTGTTACCTGTCCTCTTTAATTTCATTCAATTCGTCTCAATGGCCATCAGACTGCATATATGAATTCCCGGAGATTTTAAATTCGTGACTTTGTTTCCAGTGCATGCAATAATCTGAATCATTCCAGCCATATAAAACCTAGCACTGTATCTTGGAGATTTGATTTAAACCCCAAATATGAAAAAAAATCAGATGCTTTTCTGAAATTCACTAATTTTATCGATTGTTTTCGTAAATTTTAAGCTTCGACAGTCAGAGAAAACATGCTGCAGAATAAGCTTGTAAAACAAAGAATTTTTATTTGTTTAACAAGATCATTGTGCAGGATGTCACGCCAGGTCGCCGCCATGCTTGCCCTTTCCTGTTCGCCGCCCTGCCTTTTGCGCAGCTTCCCTTTATTTTTCGGATTATTACAAATACCCCTATCTTTCCTTGGGCGCTACGGAAGCCTTAAGGCTTTCACTAGGACAAATACCATATATGTTTATTGAACTTTTATGAGTAAGAAACTTGAGGAAAAAATAATTAGAAATAGTAGTCGTGTACAAAGTAATGGAAGTCTGAATTAGGATAAATACTATATATGTTTATTGAACTTTTATGAGTAAGAAAGTTTAGGAAAAAACAATTAGAAATAGTAGTCGTCTCACTTCATTAAATCAATGGGGAGCAAACCCACAGCCCAAGCCAACTCTCCTACTCATGCAGGCTAAAAAGTAATTAGTATTTGTATCAAAAGTAGGTGTAATGGTTATATCCATGAGAAATTATATAAATTAGCATGTTAAGGAGGTGTATATTTATCATTTATATAATTTTGTAATACAACTTTAAAATGCATATAATATTGTCTACAAAATGTGAAAAATGTTTGCATTATTGGTGGAAGACAACTTGTTGTAACTTTTCCAATTTTTGCCCAATGGACTTCAAACTTGCACAATGAGATCCCAATACATCAAAATGGCTTCAAATGACCTTATTTACATGAAAGAACACAAAACAAACAAACAAATCTAGTTTTGACCGCCCTTGCACTAGTTATATATGCTTTTATTCAATTAAACAAAGATATGTAATTGTTTCAATTTTGAAAATTTTTTAGTTGATGATTCCTTATGCTTGTTTGAAGTGAGCATGGAAAGAGTTTTTTTTTAATGTTCATTTATTTTTATTTTTACACATTGAAATAAGAAATTAATGGACTTATATCCTATATCTTAAATAAATGGGTTGTCTTATGTAAAAGGTACACATTTGAGAAAACAAAATGTTTGTACTGAGATAATGAGAAATAGACAAGAAAATTTAATATGAATAACATGAAAAAATAGCTCAATGTAATAATATACAAATTTGAATTATGCACTTGCACACCATGAATTTGTCAATATGTTAGGTTACATTATTTTACATTAAATTTTTTTCTACAAAAGATTATTGAAATTTATTTTATGTAATAATGAAAATCAAGGAGTAAGGTATTCTTTAAAAAAATAAGATGCATATCTATTTATGTATTTGTTTGAAATAAAAAAAGAGATTTTAATTTAAGAATATATAAGTTATGTATTTCATATGAAAACATGTTTAAAAATATATTATTCTGATTGACATATAATATGTAAAAAAAATTACAAAAAATAAATATATTTAAAATTAAATTTAACAATCTATATTTAAAATTTTATGACAATATTTTATAATTTTTTTTTCAAAAACTAAAAATCTATAATATAATTTTATATATTTTGTTACTTAAAATAGAGTTTCAAACTTGTAAAGTGAATCTAAAACTATCCAACAAGATATTTTTAGCTAACAAATTTCTCATATAATAGGATATTTATTTTTCAATAAAAAATACTATTTTTTAATTGAATTATAGATCTTATATTTTGATTTGGATTAGTGAAGATTTTAAGAATTTATCATTAGGGTAAAGAATAACGTACTTCTATAACCTTTAACAATCTAATTAGCACTAGTAGTAGGATGTGGGTAAGCACAACTCTCTAAAATAATAGCTATTATGGATTACAAAGGATGTTTCCCTACACATTACACTAAATCATTAAATACATATGAATTGTACAAAATTTTCTTAATCTATTTTTGAAACATATTTTTACTTTATACTTATAGTGGATCATTTTTTCTAGAGTGGCGTTTGTTTATGTGGTTACAAATTCCAAGAATATTATGAAGAATACAAAATTGTAATCATAAAGGAATATGAGTTATGTAATTAAATCACATAAAAATAGAAATAAAATAAACATACATAATTATACATCTCAAATGATAAAAATTGATGTGCAGAAAAAACCTAACCATAAAAATCTTGTAATGGATTTATCTCATTAATGTAGTATTTGATTATATTCATACTAGTGAACTAGAAAGATGAGATCCTAAGCAAGAACCTCCTAGAAAACATTATTATGTATATTATATTTAATAAATTTTAATATTGTAGAAAAATATAATATTTTTTTTACCTAGGGGAAGTCTCCGCTACCCCTAAGGATGCATATGCGCGCCCGCAAAACAAGGGCACCGGGAAACCCGGGGCAGAGTTGAACCCAAGATCATGGGGAGCATACCCACGACTTAAGCCTTTTCCGCTTATCGGATGGCCTATTCGCCCAAAAATATGATATTATATTTAAAAAATGTATATAAAATTAGTCAATTATCTTTCTAGAGATAATTATTTTTTATTAAATTTCTCACATTTAGATTAGTGGAAAAAAATATCTCTTGGTGTATTTTATATACATATTATTAAATATATGTGCGCTAGTAGCAAAAGACATGAAATAAATTAAATTATAATTATATACTATTATATTAAATTTATATTTAATATTAAATTTTTATTAATATTTACTAATATTTTAGTACAATATTATATTTTATTAAAATTAATATATATACTAATATCAATTTATCATTGTAATATACAAATGATTTTGTAGTAGATTTATAATATTATTATATATAATATAGTATAACATTTATAATTAGGCAAAAGAGAAAGGTTTGAGAAGATTTTGGGTGGAGTGTGACTCCCTAAACATCACTAATTGTTAAATGGGTTCCTCCTCCCCTAGTTGGTTAATTAAACATATTATTCAAGATAGCCTACTGCTTCTCAGGGACTTTGATGAATTTTGAATTTTGCATGTTTACCATGAAGGTAATAAGGTTGCGGATAATTTGGCCAACATTGGGCTCGGCTTGCCATGTAGGAAGGTAGGAAGGATAATCATTTATGTAGACACCTAAAATTGTCCTATCTAATTAAATAAATATTTTATTTATTTAATTATTTTATCCTAATTTTTCTATTAATTGAGTAAATATTTATTTATTTAATTAATTCATTTACCCTCTTCTAGCTGTATTTCTCATTTAAATAAATACTTTTATTTATTTAAATTATTCTTTGCCTAAATTAAATAAATATCTTATTTATTTAATTGATCCCACTTCTTCTATTAATTAAATCAATATTTATTTATTTTAATTAATTCATTAGCCTTTTCTACCTATGACACATGTCATTCATCTCTTAATTCCTACACTACCTACCCTCTCATTTTCTTATTTTTTCTACCTACCCTCTAATCTTAGCCGATCATATTTTATCTTTTATACCTCTCAATCTTATTCCTCTATTTCTTATAGTGTCTTATATATAAGGAGATACTTCCTTCATTATCAATCCTCCTGAGCATTCTATTCAGCTGCTAACATTGTAATCAATCTATGAAGTTTATGTAGAGGTTTGACGTTCCTCGTTTCTCGATATTGCAAGTATTTGCCTTGACACTCCCTACAACTTTCTTTGTAGTAGCTTGGCTTGATTTGGTTGAGAATTTTGAAGAAAGTACAATATTTTTAGAAAACTTATTAATTTGATCAATAAGTCAATTGAAAAGATTTATGTTCCTAGAAATCTACTTTATGCATCAAACTAAAAGGCCTTATATTTTGCCCATTTCATAAATACAAAGAAATTTTAATTAATTCATTAGCCTTTTCTACCTATGACACATGTCATTCATCTCTTAATTCCTACACTACCTACCCTCTCATTTTCTTATTTTTTCTACCTACCCTCTAATCTTAGCCGATCATATTTTATCTTTTATACCTCTCAATCTTATCCCTCTATTTCTTATAGTGTCTTATATATAAGGAGATACTTCCTTCATTATCAATCCTCCTGAGCATTCTATTCACCTGCTAACATTGTAATCAATCTATTCAGCTGCTTAAATTTGTAGAAGAAGAAAGGTTGTCCCCTCCTGAAGATGCCGAAGAACTGAAGCAGTTCAAGAAAGACTCTCTCAAGGTTAGGAAGATCATAATTGAATCAGTCAAGCATCATCTTGTCACCGTCATATCAAAATTTGCTTCTGCCAGGGAAATGATCAAACACTTGGAAGGGATGTATGAAGTCAACAACCTCAACAAGGCTCTTGCTCTAAGGCAGTAGCTACTTCACATCAAAATGAAAGAAGAAGACTCAATCATGGCCTACTTCATGAAGATCAATGAACTAAAGGACAAGCTAAGTACTCTTGATTGCCAAATTTCAGATAAAGATCTCGTCATGATTGGATTAAATGGTCTACCTGATGAATGGGAACCATTCATTCATAGCATTGGTGGAAGAGCTGAACGTCCCAACTTTGAGCGTCTTCAATTTGATTGTACTTTGCATTCTTCCCAATCTCTAGCCCCCATGCCACCACCATGCTAACAATTTCCACATTGGTTTGATACCTATGTGGTGTTTGCATGAAGCAATCTCGAAGAAACACCTTCAATACAGTGAGGAATTCATCATCATGGTGCTTGAAAATTAATTTCAACCTCTTGTCATATTTCTACATCATAAATATTCATTACTATATGTGTGTGTGTGTGGCACACATGTCCACGCACATATATATCCTCCATGAACCGCAGACATCACTTACCTGTCGCAGTCTGCAGTCTGTTGTTGAAGCTCCTAGACTGGTTTTGTGATCAAGCTATCAACGACATTTTCATTCTTTGTTGAGCTCTTGTGCACACATAAAATCTGAGAGCAAATATATCAAGCAAGATCAATGGAGATAGGAAGAATGGAGATTCAAACTCTAGTGGACATGTGATGGTATAATCTTTGTGATTTTGTTGATTTACATTATCTTAGGTAATCTTCATATTTTATGATGGATCTTTGTTGTTGTTAGGGTAGGGTTTTGTGGTTGAATTCATTTAGTCTTTTCAATATTGTTGTTTACATTATTCACTTTTCACCATACACAATTTCTATTTGGTTTAGCTTTGCTATGTTTATGTGGAAGGTTGTTGAGAATTAGAATTTATGTAAGATGGGGGGAGACAAGAACCATTTGGAGCCCATAGTGTACAAAAAATGGCAAAATAAGGAATTAGTATGGAAAGAACTTTTGGCAGGAGGCTTGACTGGTTATATCAAGATGCTTCACGGTGCAAATGCCCTTGTAACTGAGGCTTTTGTTCATGGGTGGAACGATGGTGTGCTCTATGTCTATCGTACAGAGTTGGAAGTTAATAAGGAGCTGATGGCTAAGGTGTCTAACACTCTGATTGAGGGAACCAAATTCTATAAGGATAAGAAATGTGCAACGGTGGTGATGTAAATTTTTTTCCTACCCAAAGAAAGGGAGAAGGTGAGAAAGAATACTAATGGTAGGTGGGAGAGAACCTCGCTTCTAAAGCCATGGAGGGAGGTCTCGAAGGTTATCATGCACTACCTCACACTTGATGGTAAATTTTGCAGCTTATTTAGCTATCACTTCATCATTCTTAATCATTTTTTGGGATAGAAAGTGCATTTATTTTCCCTTTTATTTGGTCTCATCATTGGATAATAGCATTAGGGCTCATGAGAAAAGCATGTCATCCCCTATTCTTCATGAGGGTTTAATCTTGTTGATTATGGAATATGCTAAAGCTATCCACATTGAGAGGAATATGAGGGCTAAAACTAGTATTGAATACAAGAAGAATTTTTGTATTCATTATGGGGACACCTCTTCTGATGAAGAGGTGGATTCCAATGGGAATGAGGTCTTTCATATTTATAATAAATAGGGCCCCTCGTTGTCCAAAATCCCTAACCCTACTGGCAGAAAAAGAATTGGTTTATCTGATCAAGAGGATGGCCATTAATTTGTCCCTACTTTGGTGGACCCTAGTTCTGATGTGAAGGGTAAAAGGGTGGCTAGGGTTTCTATGTCAAGTGTTAAGGGAAAAACCAAAATCTCTAGGCCCCCATTTGTCAATGTCACCAAGAATTCTTCTAAGTAGTTGAATGCCTCTCAGATTGATTTGGATGAGCCTATGGAGGATCAAAGTGTTAATGGTTTTACACCTACTGATGGTGGCAGGATTACCCCTAAGGAGATGGGTTCCTTGGTCTCTGAGAATACGATTACAAATATTAACTTAAGGAATTTATAGGATAACCAAAATGCCCTATTCACTTGGATTTTTTAGGAGAATATTAATCTCAAGGAGTAGGAAAATCTGCCCAGTGGGGACCTTGATAGTATTCTTGTGAATATGTATACCCTAGCTAATGGAATTAAAGACCTTAAGGAGGATCACAAAGAGTGCATTAAGGCTTTGGAAAATGAATTTTATAAACTTCAGCAGAGTTTGAGTGTGGTGGTGGAGGTGAGTGTGTCCGTCATGGACAATAGCAGTGATGGTTTTCGTAGATTCAATGAATAAATCAAAGTTCTTCATGCTATTTCTCAGGGCAAGTCCCCCACTAGTAGCACTAATATGGTCAAGAAAACTAAGGTTGTGGATGTTGGTACCTATAAGAAATAGAGGGCTCCCTTGAAGGATGTTGATGCAGATCTAAATGCAAATGAGAAGCCCCTACCTAGTCCAACAATGAGGCTCTGTAGCAAGGATAAGGGCATGCCCCCCTGTTGACAACATCATTAAGAAAGTTAAGAATATCAATGAGGATGTCATTTAGAAGAATTATAAATTGGTCAAAATGTTGTAGTTTTGTTGTTTAGAAGTTCTATTTTGTTCTTGGTTGTTGTTTTGTAGAGCTGCTATGTCTTGGTTTTTATGGGCTCATTCCAATCTATTTTTATGTTCGTTCCTGGATGGTTGTTGTTTAAGATATTTTTTGGTTCTTTTTTTTATGACTTTGGGTTATGGTTCCTGTAAAACTAGTTTTCCCCTATAATCAAAACATTTAAAATTAGGCTACTATGGGGATGGTACTCTTTTTGGATGGGTTTAATTTTGAATAAGGACATTACTAGTTTTAATTTTAGTCATTATAGTTTTATGCCCTATTTTTTATAAAGTTAAACGGGTTTTACATGGACCTAAAACCAAGAGTTTTACAACAACTGGCCATCAGCCAAACAGACATGAACCAACATCAAAAAAGGGGACCATCCTCGAGAAGTCACGAAAACAAAGGAAATGCAGAAAAATGAGACAAAACAAAAGAAAAAACTCTCAATTAAGAGAGAGCACTAGACTCTTGTTCTTCTAGATGGAAATCCCATTGATTTCCTCTAGCTCCTCCATAATGAATCTGGAGGTACCCTTGTTGTTGCTCTTGCTTCTGGTTCTAGAACTAGGACCAATGGTTTTGCTGTCTCCAGTGGCCATATCTTCCCTTCCAAGATCTTTCACCCGTTCACTATGGTAGGATTTGTAATCAGCAACCATGACATTAATCTTTTCAATCCCCTTAATACTTTTGTTCATGGCTTCTTTGCTAATGTCAACCAAGTTCTTGACATTTTTGTTAATCTCCACCATAGACTGCTCCACCTTATGAATCCTTTGTTCATGATTGCATTTCATCACCTCAACGTCCCAGGAGAGCTTTTAGGTCATAATCATGAGTTTCTTAGGTTTGTTAGGCTCAGGAGAAGTAGTGAAGATATCAATAATCTCTTTAATCCCCACTTTGAGGGTATCAATTTCATGCTCAACCCACTTCCAACAGCTCTCCTCACTTCTGGTAGCTTCCATAATCAGATTCATCAAGTTACGAGTCCTTTGTATCCCACTATTTTCTTCGTTGGCCTTGGTCCCTTGTTTTTCTTTCAGGACATTGATAGGGATGTCCAATTTAATTCCATGATCTGTAATCTTCAGACTATGTTCCTTATCCACCATCTTTTTCTTTTTAGAGAGGGGCTCAGCCTTAGAGATTAGTTTGCTGGTGGTTTTGTATTTGCTAGCCGCCCATCTAGGAGGGTTCTTGCTGCTAAACGTCCTAGGAGTGACCATCATCTCCCCTTCATCCACATGTTTATATTCAAGGTCATCAAGAGGAACCCCATTTTCTTCCAAGTCAATTTATGAGTCAGAGACATCCTAGATATCAGTCTGATGGCCAGTCTCAGATAGAGCGGGCACAATTTCAAGGGATTTAACATACTCCATGATGAGCATAATAAGTCCCTCGTAGAGAATAGGGTTGTTAGGATTCTCCAAATGTTTTTCCAGGCTATTTTCAAGAGAGGAGGCCAGATAGAAAGGAACAAAAATAATTTTACCATGCCTAAAGTGATTTAAAATGGTAAAATGATAGGAAAAGATTCTAGCATATCGGCCATTGAGCGTAATATACCTCATTATGAACTTTGCCATGTCAGCCCAGGGAGCCATAATATCTTTTCTATTGTAGCCGCCATCAACCATCTTGATAACTCTAGAGTGTTCCTTGTCTTTGTCAAAGAAACTTGTGAAGTCCTCCTCCCCAATTTTCCTATCCCTATAAAATATTCTTCTAGTCATCGCCAGGCTAGTGACCGTCGCCACTAGGGCTTCATCAATCTGATAGTCGGTGCCATAAGCCCTGAGAGTCCCTTTTTTCAACCCACTGACAAAAGCCTCCGTGAGCAGAGGAGAAGGGCCATGAAGTCGATCCAAGTAGGGGACGATTTCCCCATCAATCACTTTCTGCCACACATCTTTGTTTTTCTTCAATTTATCACAAGTAGAGGGCTCTTGCCTATTCTTGTGCCCACCCATTATGGTCCTGGTCGCCGAATAATAGAAAATGGGCCACACCAAAGAAGGTATCGACCAGTCCCAGGAAATGGGCCACACCAGAAAAGTCTCCAAATAGTAGCAAAAAAAAGGCCACACAATAAGACAAAAAAACCAGTCACCGGGGAAGTTTCTAGATCTTTGGTTAGGGAAAACCAAAAAGAGTCATTTCCCCATCAACTCAGTCAAGTATTTATGAGAGATCATTGATTCACATAGTAATCATCATGGGCTAGCTCTCATAGATTTTTGTGAAAAGTATCCCTGCTGCTCTGCCATTTGGTTGCCACATATCCCACCACTAGATTGGCCAGTAGATTTTCCGCCTTCTTACCTTCCTAATAAACATGCAAGATTTTGAAATCACCCAGTTCATTAATTATATCTTGGGAGTCCTTGATCAGGTTAGTTGTCATCCATCTAGGATCCATGCATCCACTCAGACAATTGATAGTGTTTAGTGAGTCAGACTCCAACTAGACTTTAGTAAAGCCTTCTCTTTTAGCCATGTGTAACCCAATGTGGGTAGCGCTGGCTTCCGCATAGTGGTTGGACTGTGTGCCCAGAGGGAGTGCCACCACAGAAACCAATAGACTAGAATGATTCCTAGCCACTCCTCTGCACTTGACCGACCCAAGATTTCCTTTAGTTGCCCCATCCACATTAATTTTGATCCAACCCAAAGGGGGAGGATTCCAAAGAACATTTTATTTGCACTGCTTGATTTTGTGAATAGGATTGGCAATATTCCAATCAATTTTCTACCTATTGATAGTATCCCAATACTCCTAGAGAGTAGGGATGGGACGGTCATTCTTTCTGCTGAGGCAGGAGTGGAGAAAATACTCCTTGGTAGCAATGTGAATTCTAGTAGCCACAACAAAAGCAGGAGTTTCCAAATCCCTAAAGACTCTATTGTTTATTTCTTTCTAGTTGCCCCAGGAAATATGCGGAAGAGATAAGTTCCAAATAAATCCTAAGGCCTGATTACCAGAGGGGCATTTCCATTCAAACCACATTCGCTTATTAGTATCAGGGAAGACCTAGTCAATTTTCCAGATGTTAAGGAAGAGATTCCAGATATCCTTGGCGTAGGCGCAATGAAGTAGTAGATGACCAACATTTTCCTCCCCCTCTTTACAAAGAAAGCATCTATTGGTAAGAAGGATACCTCTTTGAAAATATTATCAATGGTAGAGATCTTACCTTGCATAAATGGCCAGAAAAAAACATTAATTTTAGGAATTAAGTTCTTGTTCCAGATACCAGCCCAAAAAGAGGAGGGGGGGGGGGGGGGAGAAGCATCTAGAGATGAACTTATAGGAATCAACAACCTTGAACTTCCTATAAGAGGAGAAATTCCTGAAAATTTCATCATCCCCTTGAGAGAGGGGGATGTGAATAAAATTCAACTAGGGTTGCATAGGAAACAAAGCATTATCAACAGAAATGAGGTCCAACCAGACTCTATTTCTAATATAATCAGCCACCTAGATGCCAATTTTTTTGAGACATAATTCTTTGAAGGGAGGAGCCCAAACAAAGTCCAATAGGTGACCATCATCATTCCACCAATCATCCCAAAATCTGATTCTGGTACCATTCCCCAACATCCATCTGCAACCATGCAAGATAACTTTGGAGGAGCCAATTAAATTGCTCCGTAAATGAGAAACCGTGTTGGGAAGATCATAGGTTTCCAGAGTGTTTTGGATATCTCAAATGTGGTATTTATATTTGAATATGTCAATCCATTCATTATTCTCTTTAAGACATCTCCATAGTTTCTTGGCCATCAGTGTAATCTATTCTTAGATTCAGTTCCAATCCACAATTTTTTTTTTGAATTATATCCAATTTATCAACGAATTTGGCCGGCATTTGGAATAGATTCATAGCATAAACTAGGAGGCTCTGAAGTGAGGCTTTGAGCAACTAGAGCTTGCCAGCTTGACCTAGCAAAGTGCCTTTCCACCCAACCAACTTATTCTGGAATTTGTCTATAAGATTCACCCAAAAAGAGTTAGGGGTCGGACCATGGAAGAGAGGAAGACCTAAATAGGAGTAAGGAAAAGTTCCAACTTTATAGCCAATAATCGAGGCAATCTTTGATTTCCTATGTTTAGGGGTGTTAAAGAAGAAGTTGGAGTTTTTAGCTAGTCTAATTTTTTGCCCCGAACCATGCTCATAGGTATCTAGAGTCTTTTTAAAATTCTTATCTTCTTTAACCGAACCTTCCCCCATCAAGAGAGTGTCATCAATAAATTATTGGTGAGAGCATGTGGCGGCCTGAGAGGAGGGTCGTAAACCCATAATATTGCCATTTCTGACTTCCCTCTGAATAAGTTTACTATGAGCTTCACTCATCAAAATGAAAAGGAAAGGAGATATATGATCCCCTTGCCTTATGACCCTAGACACAAAGAAAAAACTGGAGGTAGATCCATTAATCAACACAAAAAATTTTGTGGTGGAAACACATTGCTCAATGATCTGGATGAAGTTATCTCCGAATCCAAAAGCTCTGAGGATTTGGAGAAGAACGCTCCAACTAACTCTATCAAAAGCTTTCAGAAGGTCCAATTTTAGAAAACAACTAGGTTTTTTATTGAAAGAAAGGAAGTGGATATTCTCATGAACCACAATAGCAGAATCTAGGATTTGCCTGCTAGGGACAAACCCATTTTGATGTTTTGAAATTAAAGAGGGGACAAAAATATTAAGCCTGAGCACCAGAATCTTGGTGAAGATTTTATAAATAGAATTGCAAAGGCTAATAGGTCAAAAATATTGAAAAGAGCAAGTGTTGGGTTTCTTAGGGATGAGGACCAGGAAGGTGGCGTTCAACTCCTTCAGGAGGGAGCGGGATCCGAAAAATTCTTGAGCAACAGGGACCACATCAGAGCAGATAATCTGCCAAAAATTTTGAAAGAAAAAAAGAGGGAAACCATTAGGTCTGGGGACCTTGTTACCTTCAAAAGAGAAAACTGCATTATGAACTTCATCAGGAGAGGGAATTTTGGTAAGCTCCAAGTTCATATCCTGAGAGATGATGGAGAGAACCTCCTGCAAGATTTCATTTTGAGCTAAAGGGTCAAGAGGGTCATTCACAAAAAGGAGTTTAGAGAAAAAACTGATGGATTCTTGGCAAATCTAATCATGCTTATAAACCCATCTCTATCCGATTTGAATTTTGTTTATTCTATTAGCAACCCTATGCTTGAGATTCTTCATATGAAAGAGCTTAGTGTTTTTGTTGCCACTTTTAAGCCATAATGTTCTAGATCTCTGCTTCCAGAATTCCTCTTCTTTGGAGATAATGTCATGTAATTTAGTCAAAATATCAATTTATTTGTTCGAGACATCTTTATCAAATCCGTAAGCTTGAATATGGTTTTGAACCTCCTCAAGATCCAGTTCGAGCTTCTCTTTAGATTTGAAGCTATTTCCAAAAGTGGATTTGTTCCAACATTGAATATTAGACTTGACATTGGAAAGCTTCTTGTCTATACAAAACATAGCCATTCCCTGGATATCAATATTCCACCATTCTATAATTTTATCTTGGATTTTAGGGGCCATCATCCACATTTTCTCAAATCTGAAGGGGTGCACCTTTCTGCCAGACAATAGAGAAACCAAGAGGCAGATGGGGAAGTGATTGTATCCAACACAGGCCAAAGCATTGAGTCTACAAGAGGCCAAGTCAATCAGGAGAGATAAGACCCCTATCAAGCTTAACCTGAATAAGATCCTCCCCACTACGTTTGTTGGACCAGTTGAACTTGGCCCCAATAAGATCACGATCCAAAAGGATCAAAGAGTTGATCATGTTAGCCAAGTCTTGTCTACTACCAACAGAGCAATTTTAATACCCCTCTCTCTAATCTAGAGAAATCTTGGGGTATACCTATCTCTATCTTTGTTATATCACTATGGGCTTATGGTTAAATAGGCATGCGTGCCTACTTAGTTTGTTAGTTTTATTCTATTTCAATACTCCGATATTACTATGGACTCTTTACACTTACTAGTCATTTAATTCATGGTTGTAGGAAGTTTGGTAGGGTGATTTTATTCAACTATGTTGGTATGTTAGTTTTAGATTACTTTTGAGAGTTTTTCTTGTGCTTTTTAGGTGTTCAGTTGTGTGATGCTTGAAGTTGTTTGGTTTCTCTCTAGTTTTGTTCTTTTGTGAGGATTTAGGGTCGTTTCCCTACTAATGTAATTAAAAACATTTATAATAATTTGATTTCTTTTAAAAATGATAAAATAATATTATTAATAATTATAAAATAAATTAGAACTAAAATATTAAAATATATTATAATTATATAAATAATAAACTTTTATTTTAGTATTGATTTCATGGTTAGGGTCATGAGTAGTGTTAGATTTAAGGTCTGGATTAAAGTTATGGTTACATTTTTTGTCATGGTTAGGGTTAGCATTATGGTCAAGGTTAGTGATATAACTAGGTTTAGGGTTAGAGATATGTTAGGTAAGGTTTACGGTTAGTGTTAAGATTATAGATAGGGATAGGATTAAAGTTAGGTTGAGTTTTATGTTAGGGTTTATATAAGGGTTACCATTAGGTTAGGGTTATAGTCAGGTTTAGGGGTTTATGGTTACATTTATGTTTAGGGTTAGGGTAGGCTTAGGATTAAGGTTAGGGTTAATAATAATTTGAGTTATTTCAAAACTTATATAAGAATTCATTAATAATAATTATAATATTAAAATATATTATGATTATATAAATATTGAATTTTATCTTAGGATTGAGGGCATGGTTAGAGTCATGAGTACCGTAAGGTTTATGATTAGGGTCAACAATAGAGTAACATTTATGTTTAGGGTCAGTTAGCATCTGGACTATAGTTAGGGTTAGGCTTAGGGTTTTGTTAAAGATAACATTGAGAGAGGATTAAAGATATAATTAGTGTTATGTTAGGATTTATAAATGAGTTATGATTAAGGTTAGGGTTGTATTTTATTTAAGGGTTAGAGGTAGGTTTAGGATTATGGTTAGGGTAGAGGCTTAGGTTTATGGTTATAGTTATGATTAGGTTAGGGTTTGGGTTAGAGATATATTTGGCGTTAGGGTAATTATTAGGCTTTGGTTTATAATTAGAGGCATATCTAGGGTTTGGGTTATGAGATATAATTAGGCTTAGGGTTAGACTTAAGATTACAGCTAGATATATAATAATAGTTATGATTAAAAAAATAATAAGGGTTATGTTAAGGTTAGATAAGGATTAAAATTATAATTATGATTACGGTTAGGTTTAATTTTAGTCTTAGGATTATGGTTAAGGCTACAATGAAAAGTAGCGTGAGAGTTGTAATCAAGATTATACTAAGTTTTAGTTTTAGCAAAGATGATTCAATCTTAATGGTTCATTCCTTCATCAAAGCTTTGATTAATTAAAGTGGGATAGGCCTAAACATTTACCTATCTACTAAGTATCCACACCTAGGGCACGTGAGGAATGCAGACCTAGCTAAAAAGCACAGGACACCAAAACATGCTAGGAACCATTAGACAACTAGACAAAGACCAAGGATAGAACCAAAAAATAAATACCAACTAGTTACTCACCAAAGACACAAAGGGATGGTATACTAGATGTGGTTATTTCCCTCATGCCATTCATTACATAGGCATTTAAATTTTTGAGAAAAAAGAAATATTTTTAT
This sequence comes from Cryptomeria japonica, assembly GCF_030272615.1. Lineage (NCBI taxonomy): Eukaryota > Viridiplantae > Streptophyta > Pinopsida > Cupressales > Cupressaceae > Cryptomeria > Cryptomeria japonica. The sequence continues at coordinate 812,373,115 of NC_081414.1, read as the reverse complement.
TTGAATCTTTTATAGAGGCCTTAGTGCTAGAATCTAGGGTAGTCTTGATCATAGAGGTAGTGGGATCCATCATTATAGAGGGAGAATTTGTGTGTATCTTCTGCTTTGCCTTTCTATATTCAATTTCCTTCTATATAGCACGCAAGGAGTTAAAATTGTTTAATACCATATTTTGGCTCAACACAAACATTTTATTGACTCTTTCCTTAAGGACCTCCTAGTTCTCCCTTAGCTTAGCCACTATATTTCTCTTGACCCTTTGAGAAATTTGTTTATTAAGGTAATTTAACATCTTTTTAGCCTTATCCCATTTTTCTAATTTTTTAGCCATATCACTAGTAGCCTTGAAAACCCTATCATCTTTGTCCTCTGTCACCCATTTGTTAGCCCTATCCCCTACCTCCACTACCACTCCAAGCATGTTTATATTTCTTATGGCAACATCAAATTACAAGATGAGCTATTTAATCATTACAACCTGCTACCCAATATAATTTCTTATATTAGACAATTTTATATCTAGAGTGGAGGAGCCAAGATTGGTGGTAGAAACACCCAAGATAGATGAAAAAGGGGAAACTTCCTCAAAAGAAACAGGAGACCAATCAGACTTTTGAGGTCAAGGAGAACTCTAAATGTTTGAAACATCCTCCTCTTCTGAGTCCACTAGGTCAACTTCCTTAGAAGGTGGGGCTTGGGTATTTTTCCATTAACACCCCTCAAATAGGGTTGATGGGTAGGAACTAGTTTAGTTTTAGATCAAGAGGCAACATTGGGGTCCAATTATAAAATATGGGTACCAAAAAGATCCACCAGTAAATTTAAATCTCACAAGGAGATATGTGAAATCAACTGGATCCCACTCGACGAGGTTAAAGATAGGTTATTGTTGCAAAGCCTTAGGATTAATCCTTGTTGTATGGGGAGAATTTTTTTGGATATAGCCCTAGAAACCAATTGTGAAAAAGAACAAATCCAGAAGGGAAATTTTATTTTTATGTCATAGCTTAGATGATTCAACATAGAGAAGAGTTTGGTATGGACTCTTTTAAATCTTCTATCCAATGTGAAGTATTTCATGAGCAATATGGTTACATCCTTCCAAACCATAGGTAGATCTTCTCTATTCTATCCTCTTTGCAATATCAAAACCACTTATCTAGAATTCAAGAATCTCTTAAATTCATCTTTGTACGACCTTTACATCTTTTTAGGAAAAGTTATTCCTTTTAGCGATAACCTAGTTACAATAGAAATCATGTCTAGAGAAACCATATAGGCCACTTGCCTAATTTTCAGCTCACTCTTCTCACACGACTAAGACAATTTTTTAGAGAGATTAGGATTAATGCCCTACATTCCTTCAACATAACTCACAAGCTTACCCTTAATATATTTTCACCACGACTTGACATTATTTTTGAAATCGTCACAACTATCTGGTTTGGTTTGAATGAGGTGACCCCCATAGATAACATGGAGAAATTAGAGGAGAAAACCAAATGGGAATACAAAAATTGGAAGTATGAAAGAGATAACACTTTCTATGGTTGGCGAAAGTGCAAATAAGATTTGAATTAGATGCCACCACCTACACATTGAATGACTTAGAAAAAGAGAAGTGATGACAAGAAAAAAATCCAATCTTTGGATGATACTTCATCTTGAGTTCTTATGTCATCAAAGATAGCAGCATGAACCATATCAAGGATATCATAAATATCCATCCATATTTTCAAATGATTGAAAAATGAGCCCAAATAAGCCATCTTGTTTGCAACATTATTCCCTTCTTTTCTTGTATGACTAAATCTTACGTGCCTCATTCCAAGAGTGAGGTCTCAATACTTAGAAATAAGGTGTTCACATTTATAGTCAAGTTTGGCTTCATTTTTTAGCATTAAAATGGTGTTTTTTGAATCACCTTTGATGATGATTCAATTGTACCCCCTCTCTCACAATTACTAAGCCATAATAAGTTGTTACTACCTTTGCAACACTTGAAGTTTGTATCCCAAGGTTAGCCACATAGGCTAAGACCAAATTACCCTTGTGGTCACATATGACCCCATCCCCACCCTTCTAATCTAGATTTCCTTTCGAAGTATAGTCAAATTCAATTTCAGCCAACTAGAGTCATAGGGGGGGGTGGGAATATTTAATATAATTTCTAAAGCCAATAGGTATGGATATGAATATGGAAAGAGAATATATCAGGCTACAATTTATAACAATCTAATAATCCAAGGAAGAGGGTGGAAGATAATGTTTTTTCCTTTCTAAACAAACCATATGTTCTTTGACATTAAAAATATTGATGGTGGCTAAAGAGTCCCAACTATTCTTCCTATCTTAAAAATTATGTTATTTCTTTCTTTCCAAAGGCTTCACCTAGTATGAAAGAAGGAGAGTTCCCAAATAAGGGGATGGGCTGAAGGAGATGACCAAATAGAAATGTAGTCCTTCAAATCCCCATTCCAAACCCACTCAACTAGGAACAAGCAATAATTTTTTTGTCTAACATTTCATGAGTACTAGCAGTGAAACATAATATGATAATACTTTCTTATTCCTTCTCACATAAAAAAAATCTATTGACCAAGTAAAAACAAAACCTTATTAGATTTTCAATAGTAAAGATTCTACCATGGAAAGTCATCCACCAAAAAAATGAAGACCTTCAGAATCATTTTCAACTTCCAATTGACGGACAAGTTCAAGAGAGGGGGAGGAGATGGAGTAGTTTATCTCAAACTAAAAATATATTGAGTACTTGCCATCATTTCTCCATCAAAGTTATTGACATTTTAAATAAAATAAAATAAAGCAGAGATGATACAAATAGTTTTATATCCAAATAAAAAGAAATGAGCTCAAATTATAGGGTTAGAAAAAGATGATTCAATATTAATGTTCATTTCTTCATCCAAATACCTAAAAATATTATATTAATATTTGTCAACTAATATATATATATATATATTTATTAAAATAATAGTTTATTTCATTACTCTAAATTTTTTATAAGGTGATAGTGTAGTATTATCAAAACATTAACACAAAATAAAAATCATAAGATATATGATAAAATATGTATAAGTTGAGAAACCTTAATGGTATATTTATCTTATATCTTATCATCTTTATTTTGTGTCAATATTTTGATAATAATAAACTATCATCTTATAAAAAATTTAGAGTAATAAAAGAAAATATTATTCTTATAACAAAATTTGTATTCATAAAAGCTCTATGTCCCTGTCTTAAATAGGGGAGAGGGGCTAGTTGTTATAGTACAAGGTGCAATAGTCATTATAGCAATTGTGCTTCTAATATCTAGTATTACGACATATTTATACAATATATTATAAATAAATAATCCACGTGTAAATAAAAATTTTACCAAATGCTAGTCAAAATGGACCAATACTTAACACAAGAGAACCTATAAATGCTATATAAAAAAAATGAATAACTACATTTATTAAAAAGAGAAATAAGTCATTTTTGTTTCAAATGAAATGTCATAGTTGTCCACTATAAGTGTGTCATTTATAAAATAATATGCTCAATTAAACAAGTATTGTTAACATGCTAAAAAACATATTATTCTTATATGTAAAACTATTGGGGTAGCAATATATATGCATTGGACTATTTCATATTAATAATTTGTCTTATCACATATATAAAAGGTGAGCACCATAAATACTTTATTTTTTTTCCAATAAATATGAGGGACTTTCCAAAGGTTTTAGTGTTCAACAATTGGTGATAAGGAATGGAAGGATGAAAACAATAATATATAAGTTGTATTTTAAGTAATAATATGTTGTTTATATAACAAGAAATATTTTTTGTGATCAACTATTGGTCCTTTGGTGTTGGATATAAAAGTTGAGATAACACACACTTATGATTATTCATAGGGTTTTGGTCCTATTAAGTTGCGTATATGTTATATTTTACATAAAAATATGATATGATACTAATTACAAATGATATTCATTTATTCAACTACTAGCGATTTTCGGATTAAGTTTTGGTTGAATCTTTAAAGAGTCATTCTTTGGACACTAGATATATGCTATTTTGGCAAGTTGCACGATGAGTCATGTCTTCAAACCTTAGTTGTTGATATTCAACTATCTAGTTTACATTTCTAAAACAAAAATGGAGGTCTCATGATATTCCATGTGATGACTACATGTTGATGAAGTTAGCCCTCATGACTAGTAGTCCCTCTTGCCCAATTTACAATTAGAATTGATAGACATTAAGAAATATAATTTAGAGCTTAGAGAAAGTTTAAGAGAGAAATGTAAACATAGGTATGAATATTTATGTGAGAATGATATTTTAGAAAAACAATTGGTTGAAGTTAAAAGCAAAAATATAGAATTGGAAGAAAACTTAAAATGGCATGAAAGGGAAAATGAAGAACTACAAGAAAAATTAAAGTCTTTGGAAGATTTAGAACAAAATTTGAACAAGTTGGACAATAAAAAATCTTTACAAAAGAATGAGATACTAAAGTTACAAGCTCAAAGTAGTCAGTCAGATCAATTGATTAATACATTGCAAAGGGATTTTTTATTTATTTTGAGTTGAAGCCTTTAGTGTCTGATGCTTCATTTAATATAGATGATTTGTGTAGTTCCTTTAATGTTTTTAATGAGTCAATCAAAGTTATTTGTGATAAGGAACGGAAGGATGAAAACGATAATATATTTGAATCTACAAAAAAGAATATTAGCTTAAAAATTATGAGAAATATGGGTTATTAAGGAAAAGGATTGGGAAAGTATGGGCAAGGAATCAAAGAGTCCATTATGCCACTGATGAGGCCAAATAATTAAGGCCTTCGATTTTTTAGAGAAAATACTAGTAAATATAATTTTACGAGTTCAAACAAATCAATTCAAAGAATGCAATGTACACAATGTTCTCATTGCCATAAAGGAGGAAATAAAAAGGGAATGTGTTAGGATATTCATCCTTGTACCATATGTTGTTTGAAGAACCATTCAGAAAATACGTGTTGGAATAAACAAAAAATTTCTCCCCTATTTTTATGTTGAAGACTTCCTTAGTCACCAATAGAAGAAAATAATCTTATCCCCTACTGTTGTAATATGATTTGTCTACAAAATTAGTTGTCTACAATCTGATTTGTCATTATCGTCAGGAGGAAAAGTGTATTCTCTATTTTTTGTTCAATCTCGTACCACCAATGAAGACTAACCTTGCATAAAATCTAATTTATGCTTATCCCGAGTTATGCAGAAAATCTGATTTTTGTTTATCTCAACTTTCCTTGTACTGCGAGATTCATAACCGCCGTTGTTGACCATCTATATGGGATCCTATAAATATATTTTAGGTACAACTCTGTGATGTAATTTTGAAGGACAAAATACAGACCTTTGAACTCTATAGAGTTCCATATTTATAATCTAATTATTCATAATAGAAATTATGTTTTGCATGTTGTAGCATATTGTTATCTACATGCCATGTTCAGTTTAGTTTGTATACTCTATTTAGTTTTATTTCACTACTCTGTATTATTGTGATATCCCTATCTCCTAAGTTAACTATAGAACTTAATTCCATACCAATGGAATAAAGCTTACTCTTCTATTACACAATGAAACTCTTAACAAAAATATAACGTAATATATTTTAGGTGATAATCTCAAAACAACCATATGATTATCATTAGATGTATGCCAATGGGAACAAACAACAAAATGTCTAGCTAGATTCTATTACTCAATAAAATATCTCATATAAAACATAATAAAGTATATCTAAAATTAGTATTTTCAAATCAAACGTATAATTATCATTAAAAGTATTCCAATAAAAAACTACTAACAAAGACTTTCTATCCACGCTAACATATTGGCATCATGGAGCCACATGTGCTCTAGTCAAACCCTCGAGCAAGAAAATTAATAAAGACCCAAATTAGATTTGTGGAGTCTCCTTGTATGACATAAATGGACAAGGATACTTATCCTCCAATATTTAACATAATAATATAAGATTCAAAATAAGCTAAAAATACCACTCACACAACTTCACATGACCAATTTTACTCTTTCCAAAACAAAATTAAAAAAATAATTGTAACCTATCTGAATCTTACATCACACAAATAAGAATGGAAAAGGGATTAACAAAGGCTTATATCTCTAAAGATAGGAATATATATATATCCATCTCTTCATACAAGGTTCATCTTTCTCCCAACTTTCCCTTCTCTCCATAAATGAAAGATTCTCCAAAAGGAGAAGTGGGTAACAACCCATTCTCTCTTCACTAACCCAATATAAGGGAGATTAATTTGGAATAATTGGATGAGGAGGTGAAACTTATCACATTCTCATCCTCTCCCCATGAAGTATTTTACTCATTTAAGAGGGGACAAAAAGTAGGATCCCTCATTCCCCAAGTCTTCCCTCATAAATGAGGTATGGGGGTAGAGTAGGTTCCCTCAACTCATCTGTCCTCAAAATTTGCCACTTATTTGAATGAGGACTTTTATAGAGTGAAATCAAGTCCCAAGGCCTTTATTGCATGTCCAGTAGGCTCCCACCTCAAGGGTATAGACCCTAGTGGCCTATTTTTGTAATTTAAACAAGGAAATTGACTAAAAGACTCCCTTTAAAGACCCATAATGATAAACCCTACAAATACATCTATATCAGATAATAAAACTTCATTTACTTATAAGTAAAAATAAAATGGTTAACCTTATAAATCTCATAAAAGAAGTGGATTTGGAATTTTTATTTCTCACCACTCTCATAGTCCTCATTACCTTCTTGCACATATCCAACACATTCACAAGTATAGCTAGACCACAATACTAAGTCATATAAATTTCTACCAATTTCTCATCATGTTTACTAGATAATACCAACCCTATTTCCATAAAATAATCTCATTTATAATATCCCAATAAATCTAACCATGTATTCAAGAAAAACATGTAATATTTTCAAGTTGTATTAGCTATATGTGAGATAGGGCATTGCATTGTGGTGCAATCTTCTTTCTCTTTTGCATCCCATTAAGATATTTTGATAATGCCTCCCCCCCAAGTTACCTTGTAAAACCATTTTCCCATTAACTTTGTTATTAAATAGCAAGCGGGCATGGCATGACCTTCTAAAATGTGTTTTTTTCTAAACACCTATTTGTTGAGTCACAAGCCCACATTATCTCGCATTCAAAGGGCTTGCAACCTTGACTATCATTCTCCTCAGTAATATAGGTTGATTTCTTGGTTGAACTATACTATCCAGTGCATGTCATGCTTCCCTGATATCTATGGGCACCAACTTGCTATTTTTCATTGCCAAATCAATGAGGCTATCAGCTCAGATCTTCATTGTACCACAAAAGCCCTTCTATTGACCCTTTCTCTCCAAGTTTCCATGTTCATATGGCTCAACTTCATCATCATCAGGAAATTGGTGATGCTCATTCTACTAGAAGGACTCAAATCAAAGCTAGATTATATTGGTTAAAAGTTGGTGTCTGAGCTTGTAAAGATGTTTTCTAGCTCTTTGAGCTCATTACTCTCACTAGGCATAAAAATATCATGGAAGGCGAGATGGTTCTCTCTAAGCTACCACACATTATCAAATCATTTGTGCATAATTATAAGAAAGTTTTCACTACTTAGGAAGATTCCCTAAGGAAGAAAGGTATCTTAATATTGTCTCAGGGTTGTCATGTCTCCTCTTTTTGAGGCTCAACATGTGTTCTATGAGTAATTTCTCACCCTCGCATACCTAAAAGAGGTTGTTAATTCCATGGAATAGGATAAGGCCCTTGACTGGGATATTTTTCCATGTGAGTTTTACAGAGCCCTTTCACCTTGTGTGGGTTGTAACATTTATAAGGTCTACCTTTAAGTCATTCATGACCAATAATTAGGTAAATTGATTAACAGAGGCAATATTAAATTCATATGTAAACTTAGCAATCTAGAGGACATTTGTAACTAGAATCAATCACATTTCTCAATCTCTCCTACAAAATTATAACCAAGGCCTTGGCTTTGAAAATATATCATTTACTTCAAAAAATTGTTCATCTAACCAAACTAGCTTCATTAAATCCAAAGTCATCATAGATATTTTCATTGTTGTGTCAAAATGCATGGAATAGGCTCACCGGTCTAAACAACAAGCCCTTTTCTAAAAAAATAACTTTTCTAAGACTTATGATTGCATTGAATTCCCTTTCATTTTGGCTATGTTGGCTGCTTTTGGGTTTTATATGTTCTTTATTCAATCTATTCAAACTCTTTGGGGATGCCTCTATATGTATCACCATTAATGGTCTCCAATCTCCTAGTTTTGAGCTTCACCACTCCATTCACAAAGGTTGTCCTCTTTCTCTATCTTTGTATGTTCTTTCTTCCTCCCATGGGATTCTAGTGGTCTTGGTATCCTTTCGACCTAGAGAGAAGGGTTGTCTCTTTGTGCCAAATGGATTGCTCATGCTATCTTTGGTAATGAGGCCTAGAAGCTTCTTCTTAGATATTACATTTCATTTGGATATTTTTTCTTATAGACCTACCTAAAAGGGAACTAGATTTCAAACCCCTCTAGTTATGAAAGAGTTTGTTCACATCGAGGGCATTTTTATGGCCAATAGTACTTGACATGCTTGGGAAGTGATCAATATGGGTTGCATTTCCACAAGCAAAAATCTTCTACTGGTATCCTCTCATTCAAATTCAAGGTCTTCCCTTAGCTCGTTTGCCTTGGGTTTGAGCCTTGGGGTTTTATAAATAGGGCATTTGCACACCCCAAGATTTTTTCTCTAGAGCTACTTTGACTCTTTGTTCTTCAAAAGATTTGAAAGTTGCATATCATCTTTTATTTCTAGATTGATAAACATTTGACATAATTTTGTTGAATCTACCCCTTAATATGCTATAAAAATCTAACATAATTCATTCCATTGTACCTTGGTGGAATCATTAGTGTTGACATCCTAACACCACCTTGTGTAATTATAACTTGCATTTGGGTTACTATTGGTTTTCTCTACACCTTTCTATAGTTAATTTGTGGTGGTCTTTATAGTCCCCTCTATTTGTTTGTCAATGGTGATTTCACAACATTTCGTTTGGTATCACTAAGCCTAAACTTACCCATTTCATCTCATGTACTCTTTTACAAGGGTTGTGAGTGGACTTTTGTCTTAGACATAAGGGGGTTTTGGCCCTTCATTGTCTATTCAACAACCAACCAAAATCTTTCAAATGCCTCTTATGGTTCTAGCACTATACTCAACATTTGTGGTATTTGATTCATGACTTCTTTTGCCTCCTTTGATTAAAACCTTTTAATTGGCACATGATTCTCTTGGGGATTGACATTGGATTCCCTTCAAGTATACCAAGATCTAGGATGCTTTCAAGGGGGAGATTATCTTTTCCTTATGAAAAGTTATGAATGTTGTAATTTTTTCTCATAGCTCTATTGATAGTTTTATTTTTCATTTTAGTAGAACTTCAATTCATATCAATCTTATGCTCTAGATTCAAGTTCATGCAAATAAAGTGGTGTTGGAAGTAGCTCACCTCTGGGAATTAATGGATTACTAAGATAATGTCCCTTGTACTATGTCTAGATTCCTCATAAATAATTTTGCTTCCATGGCCGTTATGTACCTCGTGTGGTTATAGACATGGTTGAAGTGTTTTGGCTTGATGTTTTCAGTCACCAAGATCCCAAGTTATGTATCACTACTCTGGTGGTAGGAGTAGTTCGACTTGATGGTGATATGCCTCTCCCCTACATGGAGGTTTTGCCTCTCGGTGGCCTACAAGTGGGTGAGGTCATCAAGTAGTGGTGGTAGCGGTTGGCAACCGACTGGTGGTGGTGGTGGTTGGCCAGACTCTTCAAAGTGACTCTCTCACTTGCATATGGCATTTTATCTTGTAAGAAATTAAGATAAAGTCAGAGAGATGAATGTTGATGAGGGGTAGTCCCTTCTTGATGTCACCTTGAACCCCACTAATGTATGGGGTAAGTCGGATGACCAAGATACCCTTCTGCCTCCCACTAGTATTGCTCCTACCACTTATACAACTTTTCTATTAATTTTATCATCTGTCTTTCCAGTCACCGCCTATGTAACTTTAAGGGGTGACCTTGTGTGCCCATATATTTTTTTTGTGAACGTGTTGATTATTTGAAAATGTGACTTTGAGGAGTGACCTTCTATCCCTTTATATTGTTTTTTGATGTGTAGATTATTTTAAATTAATAAAAACTAATACATGTATTCATAAAAAAATCTCTCTCATTAAAATAAATAGCTATGAATATAAAAATAATGGAAACAAATTTTAAGAAAATTTAATTTTAATATAAAAATAATGGAAACAAATTTTAATTTTTAAAAATGGAAAAAAAAACATCTCATTCACATTGAACTAAAATCTTCTCATCATTTTTTAACATTCGGGCTTGGATGGTCTCTAACAATGAGTTGAGTTTTCTATTGAATTGGATATATTCTCCCAGTCATCTGGAAAGCCTATATCATACAAGATGCAAATGACTGAAACTCACATGTTGATGGGAATTAATATATCAAGCAAACTGTTTGGACATGGCACATTTGGGAAGGTAGAAAATATACAAAGAGAGGTCAAGTTGTGGCAGTCAAGACCATTGAAGAAGAGAAATTTCTTAAAGTGAGCATGACAGAGCAAATCAAGAGAGGAATATCTGTGATGAAATTGGTCAGGCATCCCAACCTTGTAAAGCTATTTGAAGTCATGGTAAGAAAAACCAAAATCTATATTGTAACAGAATATGTTAAAGGACGAGATCTCTTCAAAAAGGTTGCTAAAAGAAAGCTAAGGAGGGATGCAACAAGGAAGTATTTCCAGTAGTTTATCATTCCTTCGAGCCCGTGCTCTTATTCTATCGATCGTCGAAATTGTATACACCCTTAAATCTAGCAGGATCTTGATTATAGTCTTGTCACCTAGGTGGCGATCAAATGTTCAAACTCTTGAGTCATTTATGTGATCGTGGCGAGGAATTTTTGTCGTTGTTGTAGTCGAGAAATCTTCGAGACGAGTGAAGATATTAGAGGAGATAGTCAAAGAAAGAGTGGTGGGAAACTCGAGTAGAATAGGGGTGATTTAGTTTTAAAAAGTACCTATACAGAGGCAAATGGTGGTCCTACACAAGGTACGAAGATAGTGGCCTTGCTGAAATGTGGTAGGGTGTCTATGAGCTGCTGAGTGTATGAAATATTAAATTCTATGAGACTATGTATTTGTTCTGCAACCCAAGAACTTTTCTAGAGATTCTACTATGTGAGAGATTCAAAGATTTTAAGGCTGGGTTTTAAGAGGTTAATCTCTATTTTTAAGGAGGACGCGGTTTCATAAATAAGAAAAATTGTGTTGCAAGATTATTTGGAATCTTTTCAAAAAAATTAGAATCTCCTATTTTTAGGCATGTAAATTGCAAATTTGAGCGGGTTAAAAAGGGGTGGGGCTAGAAATTGCCCCACGAGCTTAGGGATGTTATCTACCACTTGTCAAACATGTAAGTTTAATTTTTATTCAAAAATAGTTTTGGAGGGAAATAAATTAGTTTTATTTGTTTTTATTGTGCACATACAAAGATATTATATTCATGAAACCACAACTTCCTTAAAGTTTAGAGCTTAAATTTTTAAGCCAAAATACACTACAAAATTTATGGGACCATCAACTTTAATTTTTTCCTAAAATAACTCAGCAGCTCTAACTCCATTTTTTTGGAAGCCCCCCTCCATAGGACCCCAGCCTAATCCAATGAAATCAGAAAGTTTTATTCTCTTCTAGAGAATTGTGACTGAGATTCAAGGAAATTTGGAGGGTGGAAAACAGTCGAATTTCTTTGAATATTTTTCCACTAAGATTATGATAAGCCAAATTCACTACCCAATTGAATGTTGGCCTAATCAATTGTGTATCAACTCACTAATAAGAATAGAAAACAAAACCCTAAACGAAGTAATATACAATCCAAACATCCATAACAACATTTAAGGTTCAACTTAAAAGGGGAAACTCTCTTGAAACTAAAAACTAATCTAGACTCAAGAACATGCAGGTACAAGCTTTAGCTTTAAATTCGAATATGTACAAGATAAACTTTATTTTCAGTATCCAACATAAACCAACTAAAGAAAATACTTGTCTTTTTGTTCTTGGGTATGGTAACACGGCTGCCCCAATATATCTACAAATGATGAAAGAATTTTGAACTTTTGACTTATACAAAATGATATAATATTATAATAAATAAACACACATTATGGCTCAATTTAGACATGAGAAATAGTAGACTAGACACTAGAAATAGTAGGCATGTGAAAGAATTGGAATTGAAAGAAAAGATGAGACCTAGCAAATTGAATTAAAGAAAGTGCATACAATGCTACAATAACCATTTCAATGAAAAACTTATAATATTCACTAAGAGATGTTCAATTTACTAAATCGACATACATAAGATAACAGAAAATAACTTAAATGGCAACAATACACAAGGAAAAAATCACTATTGGCTAAAGTTTAAATGCATAAAACAATTATAAGTATTAAGTATGTTTTCCATACTCAAGCAATGCAATAAATCAAAGTTTATAAACAAAATAAAATACTAAAATTCGAAATTAAATAGAATGCTTGCACACAAAGCAACATCGAAATATGAAGTTGGCACAAATAACATGTCTAAAATAAGGAAATCTTCAAATAAATTTTGGCTAAATATTTAATGTTTCGAAATAAATTATAATCCTTCTAAAAGATTATTAAAACATAGTCATCCCTCAAAAATAGCTACTTAGAAACATCAATCAATGCATACAAGATAATAAAAAGCAACTTGAAGAGAATTGGGTGAAATCTAAATGTATAAATTCATCATTTATAAGTGCTTAGATGGTTATGCATATTATTGGAATGCAATGTACCAAAGATTAATACAAAATAAGTTATTATATGGAAAGAAAAATCCTTTCACTTAAACAAGATATTGAAAAAAAAAAACATTACTTACGTCAGAAAACAATATTTAGAGCAAAAGAAGGCTAGCGTTATGGGTTGCGTACTGCTATTCTGATTTTTTTTTGCGTATTTGTGTGTCATATCGCATTCATTGTGGGATTCATAGGGTTTATTATTGCTTCAGCCAACTTTACCCATTAGTTGATGTTGGTGTTGGAGTTGTTGTGATGGATACTCATGGTGCCCCCAAACAAGCACTGTCATAAATTCATTCCGAAAGTGTTTCATGAGGTATTACCTCACCTGATGTTGTGCTTCTTGCTAATGCCTGTGAGTGGTTAGAAGGTTGCACTTTGATAGGATATTTTTTGGGTAGGATCCCCCCTGAGAGAATGCTATGAGAATGGGTTGCCAGAGCCTAGACTCCTCACGAGGCCCGACTTGATGGCATTCAAAGCCTTACCAAGGGCCTTTTTCAGTTTCATTTCTCAAACCCTTCCCATGTTGAGGCTATCCTCTCTCATGGTCCATGGACCATTTGGTCTTCCCTTTTTCTTTTCCAGTGATGGTCTCGAGACTTTATTGTCTCAGATTAAAAAAAAAATTGATGGTCCCGGTCTGGGTTGAGTTTCCTGGTCTTCCTTTTCCTTGCTGGCCTTTCATGTAAATCATTGCTCAGTTTGTTGGAAAAGTTATTTGTCTTGATCCAAATCATTTTTTCAATTCTCACCCTCAAAAGAGGGTTTGTGTTGAGGTCGAATTTTCCCGTGAACTCAAATAAACTATTGATATTTAGGTGGGTGGCAACACTTTCACACAAAAGGTGCTTTATTTGAATCTTCCCAACACCTACTCTAGGTGCCAGTCTGTAGAGCATAAAATCAAGGTTCGTCCTTTGGTTGTGCCATGCATGAAACCTCTTGTTCAGGAGGTTGGATCTCAACCTGTAGAGGGAGCAAAAAAAGATGAATGGACCACTATGGTTTGTAAAGGCAAGAACCCTTAGACTTTGGCCCAGAAGCAACCCATCGGTTCAAGCTCTTAGTTGTTGGTGGAGACTCCTCCTTAGACACGGCCTATCTAGGTGGTCTCTACATCACCAGCTCTGGTTTCAAACCCTCTCCAGCAAGGGAAGGATTCTTCTAAGGATGCCTCTCGACCCCCTTGGGTCTGCACTCCTCAGGTTGCAACTGCGATTTCTGCTACACACTATTTGCGTCGCTCTGAGAACCCTTCTGGGTGTGCTGAGAACACAGATGGTGGTTCAACAAAAATGAGGAGTTATCTTAGGTGGAGATTCTCTTCCTAGCTTCATTACCTGTTCATATTTTTTGCATAATAATTTCTCCTCTCTTGGGGACGTTCGTCAACGTGTTCCTAGCTTGGATGTTCTTTGCCTCCAAGAGGTTAAAATTGTTGGTTTTATGCTTTCTGCTCCATGTCATGTTATTTGGTCGGATAGCCAAGTTTTTTCTTCATAGCATGATATTGCTTGAGGTGGAGTTACTACTCTCGTTTCCCCTCATTGGCATTCTTCTATTATTACTCAAAGTTTTGATCCCATGCAAAGAATTGTATGGGTTTTTCTATCAATAGACAATCATTCCTTTGGGATAGTTAATGTTTGTCCTCCCAATGATGCGATTAAAAGATCACACCCATGTCATTGGATTGCAGATTCTTTGCCACTCAGAACTTGGGTCATGTGTGGAGACTTCAATATGGTTAAGGTGGCATCTGGTAAGGATGGGATTTAACCTTTTTGATGGACAGTTGGAGAGAGAGAATCTTGGTACTATATGTGCAATAAATTGGGTCTTTTTTGATCCCAATTCCAATCGCCACCACCGTGGTGGGGTTTGGTACAATATTATTCTCCTTTTTTTAGGATCAAGAATTGCCTATCTTTTCTCTTCTTGATGTGATGTTGTTTGATTATTACCTCATTAAATTTTGCATTGTATGGGAGATAGCTATGATGCGTCCTTCCAAGATGCATTTCTTCCTCAATGCATCATTTTTGCATCATCAAGCCACTATGGCCCACATGATAAGGGTTTGGAATTTGGAACTCAGGCCACATCAACCTAGAAGTTGGATTACATGGTAAAATTCTACCATTACTCGCACTGCAAGATTTCTCTACATTTATGGTAGACAACTTTCTATGTACCGTAGGCATTCGTATGATGCAATTACCAAGGACCTTCATGCTTCCACTAAAGATTTGGCTTGAAATCCCTTCAACACAGATCTACAAGTTTGGTTTGCTCAGATTTAGCACCATAAACAAATTGTAGATAATTATTGTGCCAGAGGAGGTCAGATCAAAGCTAGACTCCATTGACTTAAGGTGGGTGACAAAGCTTCAAAAGAATTTTTTCTATCTCTATGTGCTCTTCATACCTCTATGGGGATTAGTAGAATTAGGGAAGGAAAATCTATTCTCACTATGATTCAAGACATTCTTCAATCCTTTGTTCGACACTATGAGAAGGTGTTCACTTCGCAGGGAAGTTTTCCTGCCAATGATGAAGCCTTGAAGGATTTCTTAGTTGTTGTGCCCAGGTGACTTTTAGAGGTTCAAGAAATGTTTTGTGATAAAATGATTACCATTAATGACCTCAAGGAAGTTATCTTTTCTATGGCAGATGATAAGGACCTTGCGTGCGATGGCTTCCCCTGTGAATTCTATAAGGCTCTCTAGCCTTGTGTTTGCCCTGACCTTAATAAGGTCTACCTTGAACCCTTTCATTCCCAGTCTGTGGGAAAAATTATCAACAAAGGTAACATTAAGTCTATCCCTAAGGCTGGATATCGAGAGGATATTTGTAATTGGAGGCCTATTGCTTTTCTCAATGTCTCTAGCAAGATCATTGCCAAAGCCTTGGCTCTCAAGATTTGTCACATCATGCCTTTGATTGTTAGACCAGAGCAGACTAGATTTATCAAGTTTGGCTTCATCCTAGACAATATTATTGCTATCTGGGAAGGTATGAAATGGGCTCGACACTCCAATCAGTGGGAAAATTTTCTAAAGATTGATTTTGCTAAAGCTTATGATTGTATTTAGTGGCCTTTCATATTTTCCATGGTCAAAGCCCTTATTTTCGGCCCTAGAGTCATTGAGTCTAAATAGATTCTTTTTAGGGATGTTTCTACTTGCATCACCATTAATAGCAACTAGTTTGAAGCTTTTGGCCTTTTCAGATCTATTCACCAAGGTTGTCCTATGGCTCCTTGTATTTTCTTACTACTGAAGGTTTTGGGTATTTACTTTCTAATGCAATCTCTGCTGGTCGTGTCAGAGGAATTTCCCTACCTGAGTCACCTGCTCAACTTATCAATGGTCATTCTACAGATGACTCCTTTCTCACTCTCATTGAAGAGGAGGAAGATGTTAAGGCATCGCTTCAGTATCTTTCCACTTTTTTTTAGCCTCTGGTTTAGATATACAATGGCACAAGACTCAATGCTACAGGCAATATTTCCTTCTAGCTCCACCTTGGATTCTTTAGTATGGCTGGAAGTGGTTACAACACGAAGAATTTTTTTGCTTTCTAAGCATTCCTTTTTCCTTTCTAGATTTTCCCATGGACCTTTGGAATATTGTCTTAGCGAGGATTGAGAAGAAGTTAGCATATTGGTCACTAAGTCTCTCTTTGGCTAGCAAATTTTAAATTTGCTCTAAAGTTTTGGCTGTCACCCATGTTTATTATTATTCATCTCGGGCTCCTTCCAAGGCCTCTTACATGAAGTTGGAAAAGTTATTGTGGGACTTTCTTTGGGCCTCTGGAGCTGATCATCATGGGTTCCACAGAGTCACCTTGGAGTAGTATTATTGCCTACCCAGGGAGTCTAGAGGGCTTGGTCTTCTTTCCACCCAGAAGTAGGGTCTTTCTTTGTGTGCCAAATGGGTCATTAGAGCCTTATTTGGTGATGAGGCTTGAAAAATTATTCATAGACATTGCATTTCTTCATATTTTCCTATCAATAGACCTTCTTGGAAGGGGATTGGCTTTCAAACCCTTCTTATTATGAAAGACCCAATTCAGATCCAAGGCACTTTTGTTGTCAAGGGCATCTAGAGAGCCTGGGAAGCTGTTAAGCCTTGGTTTTGGTGGGTCAGAGATGGATTTCGGGATGGCCTATCCATGAATCAGCAAAACCTCTAGTGGTCGCCTCTTTTTCATTTACGAGGGCTCCCCCTTGCTAAGATCTAGGGTGTTAGAGATTTTCATTTTCACAAATGTGGCACTAGAATGCCCAAGAATATGTACTCTAGGGCTACTATGAGCTTTTGGTTATGGGATGACCTCCAAGTCTGATTTTGTCTATCTTGCCCAGATCGACAGACATATGACCTACTTGTCTCGATATTACCTTCACACATGTTGCATAAGCTTGGCATTTAGTCTGTCAAGACATGGTGCAAGAATTGGAAGTGGTATCCTTGGACTCCTCTTTCTAGCTATAAACCCAAGATGGGTTATCACTAGTTGGTGCCACATTTGCCTATGCTCACCATTCTTAACCAACGGTGGCATTTGTAGTCTTCTCAGAAAATGTAGAGACTTTGGTTTCTTACCATTTGGTTTGCCATCACGGAACCCAAGATTAATCACTTTTCTTGGTGTGTTCTTTTTCAGAGGCTTCCTTTGGGTCCCAGACTTAAACATTTGGGGGTCCTGACCCCAAATGCCCTTTTTGTGGGCAACCAGAAACTTTCATCCATATTTTTTGGTTCTGAAGAAGAGCTCAACAATATTGGGGCTGGCCAAAACCCTTTTCTTGGCACATAGCCTTGCTGCGTGACTCACCCAGAATGCCCTTTAATTTTTCCCAAATATGGCATGCTTTCAAGATGGAGATCTTATTTACTCTTTGGAAAGATAAAAATATTATTTTATTTACTCACAACTCTCTGGATATTAAGGTTTCTATGTACACTAAGGCATGTATTTATAATAATGTGATAATGCAGATCTAGGTTCAAGCTAATAAAGTGGCTTTAGAGGTGGCCCACCTACAGGAGCTCTTACAACATTGGGGAAATGCCCCTTGTATGGCTATCAAAGTGTCATCGGACTCTACTTCCGCCAACCGCTCTCTGTTCATAGAACTCGCGGTCCTAGGTCGCTCACTGCTCCTTGGGTGGGGGACATGATGCATGGAGGCGCCACTTGACCTCTCCTCTATGTCATGGCTCTACCTTTGGGAGGCCTTCTATTGCTCCTGCCCCCTCGTCTCCTAGTGGTTCCATTTGGCTTGATACCGAAGTTGGTTTTGCGTGGCCTATTGCCACTTCCTCCAAGTGGTTTCCTCACTTGGCCTTGGCTTTTTCGCCTTCCAAGAGGGAGGAAGGAGAAGATGGATAAGAAAAAGAAAAATAAGAAGATGGGTGGTCCCTTCTGTACCTGACCCTTGGCCCCGCTAATGTATGGGGTAAAAAGGATGATCAAGATCCCCCCCTCGGTTGCCACTTCTTTGGCCACCTAAGATGGCTTTCTCTGGGTTGTGCGCATTATATTTTTTGATGAATAGTTGATGGTTTTATGGTTCCAACCTTGGGCTATTTAACTCTCGCGGGGTGATCTTGTATCCCCTGGCTTTTTTTTTGTGAATATGTACTTTAATATTTTTAATTAATAGAGAAGGCCTATTCATAAAAATAAAAAACACACAAAATTGTCCAAAATAAAATGTCTAAAATAATAAAGTCTTCAAATATATTTCAACAAAACATTTAAAGTTCCAAAATAATCCTTCTAAAAAATTATCTAGAAATAGCTATTTAGAAACTTCAATCACTGCACCTAGGACAAAAACAACATCCCGGGTAGTCTCATAATTTTATCTCTACAAAGTGATTCTTTAACCTAGGCAAGTTTCAATTTGAAAGCTTGAAATCTAGCAGTTTATCACTATTATAAATCCACAAAATAATTTGATCTTAAAACTTATAGAGATGTTCCAAACAAATTATTTAAAAATCCCTTTCATAACTCAAGAATCTAGATCATTGTTTTTATTTTACAAACGACATCTTTTCTTAAAAGTAATAACATCCCTGCTTTCATGGTTTTTTCGTCTATTTTTTAATTTCTATAAATTTCATACCAAATACTTTGGGGGTCATATGTCACTTTCCAGCCTTATAACCAAAATTGCACTTTTTGACATCCTTTACATCTTGTCATTTTTGGCAATTTGGACAAACAAAGGCTTTTGCCACTTTTGGAATTTTGGGCAAATTGTTTACACATACCTCATTTGAATCATCTCTGCCACTTTTGAAAGTTTGAGAAAATTATACACAAGCACCTCATTTCAATCATTTTCACCATTTTTGTGCTGGTGACAATTTATTATGTTTTTCTTGCATATGAGCTCTATGAATCTTTTGGTGCCTATGCAATGACACTAATTAGAGTCTAAAAGGCATAGTGTTCATTTGTGTCGAATATAGGGATTACACAATGACTCATTACACAAAAATGGCTTATGTTTGACTTGAGAAATGACTCTATGCAATATAAATTGTATGAGATTAATTGGGGCATCTGTTCTAAAGGTTATCCACTGTAAGAATTTAGTCTGCATTACTAGCCAAAGAAAAGATTGTAATATCCCCTAGAAACCTAATTAATTTTGTTGTTGGACCCCTAGCCCCTTGTTAATTTGGACTAGGGATGGACTTTGTGATTAAACTATGACTATGTGAACTCATGAATGCATGTGTGTGATGGTTATAAAATCTTAATGCTACTATTAATGAATGTTTTGATATTATGATGTTTTGCTAATTAATGCTTTGATTATATGTTTTATTACTAACCTGACTTGACAAATTTGTGGAGTTGTGTGAGTTTGATGGTTGGTTGCAGGTACTTGAGGTGCACGGTAGAGTGGATTCTGTGAACCGGTGGTGAGACACAGGCTATCAGTATTGTCGATATAACATCTATACCTTGAAAGTAAGTTTTTTCCACCTAAGGTTCAACTTGCCTAGGAAGTGAACCGTGACTACTTAATTGTTTCTGAGTGTTTTGGAGACATTTATAATAAACTTGATATTTATTATTTAGAGACATTGAATTAAAAGTTTATTAAAGAATGATATATATATATATAAAATTTGTTATAAAAAAAAGGATACTAATATAATGCATATATATATATATATATGATTGGATTACAGATAAGTATAAATACAATAAAAACATAAAATAAAGAAAAACTAAATATAAATAAATAAGTAAAAATAAATAAATGTAACTTAAATTTTATCTATAGCCAAATTATGCATATAACTAGCATGGGTGCTCAACTTTAAAAAAAAAAAATTAATTAATAACATATGGTTAGAGGAGGAATTATGAGAAATAACAATAAAACATAATAAAGCGGTTTGTTTTTCATTTTTCCACACATGAGAGACAACTCCCATTTATGGAGAGAGGGGTGTGAGGCTGGGAGGGTAGCCGTGCACTCTGCTAGAGGAAGTCATGCGATTAAAACAACATGGAAACCATGTTTGAGGGGCACTTCAATGTCAAAGAATGGATAAATCTAGAGTGCCACGCCATTATTAAAACCCCACAACCCCTTGACTGCAAAAAGAAAGGGGAGTAAGGAAAATAAAACTTGGGGAAAGCACAAGGATAGGCATGTGAAGCAAGTAGAATTCATCCAGCATGATCTTGTCTGGGAGTTGCTTGAAAAAAAAAGGGGAGTTTGGAAGAAAATAAAATTTGGGGAAAGCACAAGGATAGGGGCATGTGAAGCAAGTAGAATTCTTGCTTGGGAGTTGCCTGAATCCTTCAAATTTATATGTAAAATAGCTCCAGGCACTCTTTGCTGAAGCATTTCCCTTAGGTTGTTCTTATAAGATATATTTTCTTTCAGAATAAAATAAAAAGAACAAACTCCAAAAGTATAATTTCCTTTGTAAGTCCACCTTCTAGCTCACTTTAAAAGCCAATGCCTAAGTTAACCATGTATATTATCTTTGGTTGTTGATACAATATTAGACATTCTATTTTCCAATTTCATTTCTTGTTTGAATATCCAATATAAGTGAGTAACCCAGAAACATCTTCGCCATTAGAGCTAAGATAAGGGATTAGAACAAAATTACTCATGCATGGGTAAAATCAATCATTTTAGGCTCATAGCATACTTAAGCGAGTGAGTAATCTCATCATAAATTATAGACAACATTAAAAGAGTCAACACCCTTTATTGAGCTTAATCTCTCTATGCTGAAACTCATAACTTAAAACCACATCCAGTGCATTTTTAGCAGCTCCTCATGTGTCTGGACAGCATAGTGTAATGTAATTACCTATAGCCTCTTTAAATAATATCAAATAACTTAAATTCAGGCCATAGCTTGTTGGGAACCAAAATCTTAATTTTTAGCAACCTTAGTTATTTATTGGGGAGTTCATTTAAGATGATAAACGAGAACAATATAATTTCTATAGTGAAACCATAAACTACGTATATTTGACTATATGTTCAGAAGGGTAACTATTAAAAGTATAGTGAACTCGAAGAAAAGATTAACGAGAACGATCTTTACAAGTAAACCTTAAGTGGAAACCGCTAAAACTATATGGAATGCGAGAGCAGTATAAAGAATATAAATATATTTAAAAATACAATAAAATGAATTGATTAAAGTTATGATCCTTGATTGCCCCTGAGGCCAGTAAGCCCATACTCTAACTTATCCTTAGCATTCTAGCTGACCAACCAATGCTGAAAGTAGTCTTAGACTAGCTACATTAGTTTAACCCAAGTGAAGGGAAGTAGCAAGAATTTGCTGAGAGACCCGCGAGTTGTTGACCTTGTTAGCTTTCTTTAGACTATCTGGGAGTCTACTATTGGCTGGAATTTGGTATAATACCTTGGGTAAGAGTGACCCAATGAAAATTCCATATTGCAACAATTCTAGAAATCTTAAACTTAGCTATGGAAGAGGCTAGTTGGAAAACTATCTACCCCAATTTAGAATTCTCTTTCCAATTACAGTACTAAGCAAGTACAGGCGCTGACTTTTACAACAATGGATAGAGTTAGGACCCTACAAGGGCATAGGTAGAGGATAGTATTCCTCAGAGACGTAGACAAGTCCTCTCTATCTAAGGTGATCACCATAAATCCTATGATCTATTTGAGATAAGCTTACCCGCTCGAGATTGACAATAATAAAGGAGCGTATTGTGCTGGTAAACTATTAGCCGTATGCCTAGATAGTGGATGGATTCGGCCAGTTGCATGCAGGCGATGGATAGCCATGATGACCTAGGGAAAATGGACGGATTCTGCCAGGAGGATGTGGGCCTGGGGCCAGCTACATGCCGATGATGGATGTCTCGGTTGCTTAGTCATCCAATGGACTGCAGGGAAAAGAGAATTTCTAATGGGAATGGATAGACAACAACTTAAGTAATCTCTTAGTGTGGATTGGCATGTTTTAGGTACTTGAACCTTGAGTTAGTAAACAAATTAGGTGTTTGGTCTTTAGAGGTAGACTGAATCAGTGTCTCTGTCTCACCATGAGCCACAAAATCCGCTTGGAGGGGTGGATAGAGACTAAACCGTTATGGAGGGTTCACATTGCATCTTAAATGATAAAAAAAGAACTATGGATAAGAAGCTTACACTACCTCACAGAACTCATAAAGTATGCTTCTAGGTATTGCTATTTGTTTAGCTTCAATATCATTTATAATGTAACTTACATTATGAGTTATTACCTTGTTAAATTATTGCTACTCTAATTGTATGCTACTTGTTATCATGATTCATGTTTTGAAAAAGAAAATTGTGTGTGAATTTGGATTCTTTTGAGTTGTCGTTACAAATATTTTTCTTTATCAGCCCACTGAATGCCACTGTTTAATTTATTTATCATAAATCAGATCAGCGAAATATTAATTTATTATTAAAAAGCCACCTTTCTCAGACTCTGGATGCTTTCACGACTCAAACACTAGAAAGAAATATCCCATCAGTCATCTCCAATATCCAAATGTCTTCGCTTAAAACTGCTCAACCAATTCCTCTTACGAGCATGAGAGTTTTCAATCCTTAAAATTTAATGGATTTTATGTACTCAAGCATTCCTTTTCCTTATAGATTTATGGTATTATGTAATCTGATTTGAATAGGAAAACATGCTAAGATTTGAAGCACCATTAAATCAAACTTTTTAACACAGAAAGTAAGTTTAGAATAACATCATAAAAAAAAATCCAGAGATTTCATAATATAAGAGAAACAAAACCCCTTTTCAACTTCCGGTCAGATTTACCTACTAATTTTTTATTTTAATTAATATTAATATTGATATCTCACAATGCCTCTAATATAATCTTCAAATTAAAAAATTAAAAATACAGATTCACTGTACATTTAAGGATGTCTTGCTAAATGAAAAATCAGCTATATTAAAAATAAAAATTCACTATACATTAAAGGATTTCTTGCTAAATGAAAAATCAGCTATGTTACACCTGTGAGAACTAGAATACAACCACCAATGTTGAAAAATGTGTGTCAACACAAAAAGTAATGAAACCAAACACTACTACTGTTTTCTACAAAACTTTGCATTTAGGCTTTCTTGTAAAACCGATAACTGTCCTTCCTTAACTAGAACATCTTCATCTAGTTCCTTTACTCTCATTTTATGCAGTCCCACTTCAGCACTGAGTTTAATGTTTTGCATGGTAGGTTGTTCTGCATCTTGGTCAAATCCATCCCTTTCTTCTGAAACTTTGGGTATCTCTCCTCTTAAAAATGTCAGTTCTTTGAGCCTACCATGTAGTCTTTCAATGTTGTAACTTCATCCTCAAGAACTCCAAGATCAGCCGCATTGGAACATAATTTTTCCCATAGAGTCTTGACAAGTAAAGGTTTGGCTTTAAGTTCTTCTTTCAGTTGTTTGAATCCCTCGTCAGTCTGAAATAGCAATTAAGAATATTAGTTGATAACAAAAACATGTCAATGCACACTCTCTAAAATAATATGATGTTTAAATATCTATTTGAGAAGAAAACTTCTGGATTTATATTGTCCACTAAAAAATCTGTAAATCTTCCAATCTCTGTGAGGCTAGATAAAAATGTAGAACATCAAAATAACAAAAAAAATAATATTAATTACCTCACTATGTTGTTGCTTGGTTGATATGCCTCAGTATTTTTGTTAGAACATAATGTTATTAGGGGTCACATCCTAATAACATTTATATATAATGTTCTAATATAAGGTTATAAAACCTTATATATGATATGCTTTATAGGCATATCCCATTTGAAATAATTATAATTTAATAAATATTAGATTATTAAGTATTTATGATTGGGGCTTATTGAAAAGGTGTGACTAGTGAAGGCAACCTTTCTCCTATACTTAAGGAGGTTCTCTCTCATTTGAGAGTTTTGTGAATTTAGAGTTTTATGGTGAGTTACATCACTATGCACAAGAGGTATTATTGACCATGTGGAAGTATTGGAGGAATGTCCCCAGGTTCAAGTCTATTTTATGATAGACTATATTTGTAAGTGTTTTAATAAAATGATGCTATCCTAATTTCTAACATGGTATCAGAGCAGGTTAGGCTAGTACTAATCATTTTTATAGGTTATAGTAGAAGACATATAAAACCTGATGGAAAATGTATTTATGCTAAATCAACACACGTGCAAGGCCAATTGTGCTATGTATTTAGTATGCCTTCTCCATTCATTTAAATTCAATTTATAAAGGCCAACTAAGCAAATTCTAACTATTCATTTTTATAAGTGATATTTTCAAATTTTTTAATTTTCACATAGCATAAGATTGTAAAAGTATAACATATATATTTTAATAACATCAAATTTAATACTCTTATTAACTCAAAATTATTCCCTTATAAGAGAAGTACATAGTTACAAAACCTTTTTTTAAGTGTCAACTGTATAGAAAGTTGGATGTTGTTTCTCTTTAGAGAGATATGTGAGATTATAAATTATCAAAAATATAACTTGATATAATGGTTAGAAACATGAGCTTTTCATTTATTTAACCTTAAAATTGAATTCATGAAGTCTTTATTAAATTCAATGTCTTTATAAAAGCCAAAAATTTATTTTTCAACTTATAAAAGGAAAATAAAATTCATAGCTCTTGATCACAATTGATATAAGACCATTGCCATATTTTTAATGAAAGAATATGAAAAATATATATTACCATATTCAATCAACATTATAATTTATCTTTATATTTAAATTTGTTAAGTATAAACTTAATCAAACCATCATTTAAATAAGAGTCCTCAAATGAAATATTAAAATAAGTTGAATCACTTATTGAAGCCCTCATCTGTGTTGAATTTCTTATCTTCATAAAAGTTTGTGTACTTATATTACTCAAGGAACTAGTACTCATTCTTATAATAATAAAAAGGGCTCTCTTTGCAACCGATCGAATGTAAATAAGTCACAATCTTTGGCATGATATTTCCCAACATATCAATTGATACCTATCCAAGTATATAATTGTTTGCCAATCAAGAACACTCTAGAGTATGTGTATTATAGATTCATAAGGAAAATAAAGAAGTTAATTGGAAACATCTATTCTTTTATTCTATGTTGGTTTTGCTCATAATGTCAAACACATAGTTCTCCTTATAAGGATGCCCATAAAGGAGATAATATTAGCTTTAAATATGGATGACAACCAGAGTGTTTAATGATATCTCGAGCAACCTTAATAAACTGTTCGATGTTTGGATTTATTTGACAGTGTTTTTCTTTTTATAGAATTCTTAATGGTTCTCATTATTGTCATTTGTTTGGAAGTCAAGCCACACATAATATCTATGTTCTTGGTTGTTCCTTTCACAGACTTCCTTGATTCAAATTCCACTATAATAGGCATTCCTAGACATAGTTTGAACATGTTTATTTTGGAATTTTGTAGGCCTCTTTAGTAGTCATCATTACTACACCCATCTCAGACCCTTTAATCATTCTTATTTTCCCCCTTTCTCATGTATTCAAGTATGTCTTTAATAGATATAAAAAAGAGAGCACTCACCAACTTAAAACATTTGAAATCCTCCAAATCGGACTTTGTTGCCAACCTCTCAGTTTGGGTTTTTGTTACTTTGTTGCACAAGTAACTTATGTAGTTCTCTGTAATGATTTTGTCATTTATCATTCACATTTATAAGCCTTATGAGAACATGAATGCTTCCAAAGAACTCTCAATAAATAGAGTATACAACTTATACTGTTGGCTTATTCTTTTCAATCCTTTTTTAAAATTATTTTGTAACACTTATGGTTGAAAGCATTTGGCTTTTGTTTGTATGTCAATATTCACCTCTGAGTTGTACCTCATTCATGAATAATGTGATGCACTTCTTAATTTTGATAAATATCCTTTTTGTGGGTCAACAAATGTCTTCTTTAATTTCCTCTTACAATGTAGCTATTTGGGAATGGGGTCAGGAGTTCGACTTAGTCTATCTCTATAACAATGAACCTAATTTAAGACAATTATGATGAACATTTGTACAACCTTGACATTCAACATCTTTGAATGTCTAATAACTCCATATGTACAAGGGCACTATGTTGCCTTGGTCTATAGACCGAGTCTTTTGCATGGCAATGCTCCATCTTAAAGCACATTGTCTATTATTAATGTAAGATTATGTATATATGAATAATATTGTCAAGGAGGGTTTCATAATGTTATAAGAGATAATGTAGACTTGTACTTTTCTAGATCATCCATTATAAGTGTTGATACTTCATAATTTCCTTATAAAGGTGATTTATAATATCTTTTGATAGTCATTTAGTATAGGTGGATATAATAATGTCTCTTTTTAATTTTTATGATATCTTCTTATAAATCATTGTTGATGATACATGAACAAATAAGAAAGAACCTAATAACGAATGGTGTTGATCCTTCCATATAATGTTTAAATACTTTTGGTGCATCTAGTCACCAATTCCTTTTTTCAAGTTGTCCTTCCAAATTATTGGTATAATAGTGTTCTAAGTTGCATTGCAAAAAGACTCATGCACTGATTAAGACAAAGGGAAGGAACATTATTATTTATCTCCCAATAATTTTATAGAGGATTACATTGATAAAATATCCTACTTGATGTATATTTTATGAACAAATGCTTTACTATCAAACTGTTAGAATGATCATCTATTTATCCATGGATAGAGGATAAAATATTTATCCATGAAATATAAAGGCTATTAAAGTTGCATAAGTAGATTAAAAATTTATTGTTATCTTTTTTTTTTTTTTTTCAGAGATCAAAGAGATCTACTGTTTTATTTTTTATTTTGATCCATTTTTTTCAATCATACTATTTATAATAGGTGGCTATCGCCCTTATAAACTATTTGGGGAACAAACTTGGAAAGAATAGCTCACTTGTTGCCTATTTTGTTTATGGATCATTACTATATGTATTAGTATGTCTATTCCTCTAAATTATTCATGCTTATGCTTATGAAAATATATGTTGATCTCCTTGATAATAATCATTGGATTATATTTTAAATTTATGAGGAACATTGTATCATCTTTGGAAAATGACAAATTCATAATATTATGCTCTTTCTTTGCACCAAAAAATCAAGTTTAATTGATTACTATGTTACTAACTATATTGTTTCTTCTATGGCGAGGTTATGCCTTAAAAACATATGGTGCAAGTGCTATTACATGGAGGGTGCAATACTTTCATAAGAAGACTATCTTCTATATGTCTTTGAATCAAATGGGAAAAATATGAATGTAGCTCATGAAGAATCAATATGGCCTTGAAGATTTATGGAAGAGTTCCATTTGGATACATGTAAAAGAACCATCTTACTTGAAGTTACTTTGCTCTTTTTAGAGAATATCATTTCTAAAAGTCAAACTGAATATTGAAGATCATGGGCACCCCACTCAAGTGAAACAATTCTATAATAAAGACACCTTGAAGATCATGGGCACCTCACTAGAGTAAAATTATTCTATAATAAAGAAACCTTGAAGATCATGGACAAGTACCATATATTGGAATTTTAGTCATCCCTTTGAAATTCTCTGTGCAAGTGATTGATTTTAGGTGATTCCATTAAGGGGGAGTGTACATGACACAACCTAGTGGCTAGATCCTTGATGTAAGACATAATAGGCATAAGACATTTATGCACTTTATGCTCCAAATTCAAATAATGTTTGGCCTTAGGTGATGGCATAGAGGGGGAGTGTGCATGTCAATGACACCACCTAGTGGCTAAATCCTAGTTTTAAATCCTACGAGTAGACATATGTCCTAATAGGTATGAAATAAGGCCTATATAGGCATTAGTAAGTCCTTCAAGCCTACAAATAGGCATATGTAAGTCCTTTTTGTTTTAATAATGCAGGTAGGCATTAGTAATTCCTCTAGGCACATTTGATATTAAATCCTATGAGCATATTCTAAATTTTTTCTCCTTCTAAATCTTTCTCTTGTAAAAGCATTGTATTAAGTCTTATGGGCACACTTGTATTAAGTCCTACGGGAACTATGTAATGAACCTAGGGAGAGGCTTATTTGAGGAGACCGTAGCTCCAATAAATATTTTAAGACCTCATAGCATCATTTTTAAAACATTGGGATTATAAATTGTGACAAGATGACCTTCATGTAGTATGGAATGCCTGATCTTCATGTTGGAATATATTTGTGTCCCTATTTATCACTGTCAAAGAGGACCTACATAACTGGGGTACTTCATTTTTCCTTTTATGGAAATTGACATGTAATCCCCTATTAATATTAAGGGGGAGTGTTAGAACATAATGTTATTAGGGGTCACATCCTAATAACATTTATATATAATGTTCTAATATAAGGTTATAAAACCTTATAATAAGTATATCCCATTTGAAATAATTATAATTGAATAAATATTAGATTATTAATTATTTATGAATGGGGGTTATTGAAAAGGTGTGACTAGTGAAGCCAACCTTTCTCCTATATTTAAGGAGATTCTCTCTCATTTGAGAGTTGTGTGAATTTGGAGCTTTATGGTGAGTTACATCACTATGCACAAGAGGTATTATTGACCATGTGGAAATATTGGAGGAATGTCCGGGGGTTCAAGTATATTTTATGATAGACTATATTTGTAAGTGTTTTAATAAAATAATTTTATTTCTTCTCAAAATTTGAGCCATGCCATCCAATTCCATGACATGATCCCATTCTTGTCCAGTATCAGACATTAGAGAATGTTCGTCTTCATTGATTTCACATCCATTGAAGTTAGAGAATTTCCTTTTAACATAATACAACAACTTGAAAGAAAGGCATACATTCTCATCCAGCAGTGGGAATTCCTAAACTAGCAGCTGATCAAGGCGATTCCAAAGTTCTTGATCAAGTTTGATCAACCCAGTGCTAGTACCTTTCTCATTGCTTTGCACCCTATCAAAAAGATAGGTGTTTTCATACCTCAGACCATCAGCTTCCCACCTAGAATTATCCAAATCCTTGTGGAAGGCCTTTTCTACACCAACTAATCAGAGTTGTTCCTTCTGTAGCTGGGTGATACAAGCATCTTTGTCTTGTGTAAAATCATCTATCTTATTGTCTAATTCTCCCCACAATCCCCCAATTGTTCTTTCCTGATCTCTACATAATCACTGCAATCTAAAGACTGGTTTCTTTAACTCAAAATTTTCCCTCTCTTTCTCCCTATAGCTCCTCTGCATTAAATCCCGGTCAGCTTATGCTTATTTTACATTCTTGATGGATTCTGTGAGGGCTTCCCTTAGCTTCAAAATCTCATTCTCGGCCTCTGTTAATTTCATTTTCAAATCCATGCATTGCCGAGATTCATTCACATGGTTTTTTATATCAATTTCCCTTTGCAAAGATGAAACTTCTCTTTGCAATTCTACATTTTTCTTTGCCAAATCTTTGACCCTCTTTGATCTGAATTATGGATTCGGATGAAAACACTTGAGTGAGAACCTGTGGTATTGTAAATTTTGTTTACAAGAACTAGAAATCATAGAATTGAAGCAAGCCAAAAAGTAATCTATTTCATTAAAAAATCCAGCATATAGAAGTTCATGAGATTCCAAGGGTCACAGAGACCTCTTGAGAATCGAAGCCCAACAGTCACATTTGTTTATTACATAATAAAATCTAAAAACTACGAAATTTTCAAAAAAACCTATATGAAAATTTATCCTAACTTCAACTAGACATAACTTTCTGCTCGAGACTCGAAACTACGAGTCGTTGATCTCGTTGGAAAGGTCTCCAAGAGATGTAGACCTAAATCTGAAAGAGGATAGCTTTTAGCTATACCTCTTTCAAGGGCTAAAAATGCCCTTAAGACCTTCAAAATTGCAAAATACTAACATATAGACAAACTAAACTAAAAAAAATATAATTCAAAAATTCTTCTGATCATTACTTCCCCCTTGGAAAGCAATGGGCCCCATTGCATAAAAAGTTTGAATGAGATGAGGAAAACGTTCTTGAAGGTGCTCTCTCGTAAACCACTTTCCTTGTTGAACACTCAGCCCTGCTTGAACCACTTTGTATAAGTAAATCTACTATTGTTTGAGTGTTTTCGCCATGGTGTCCACAATCTGATTGCATGGGAATGGGATAGCTGCATTTCGATTCAATTCTATAGTGGAGATTGGTTCTGCCACATCTGCAACATCTAATAGTGGAGGAAAATATGGCTTCAAGAGTTCCACATTGAAGACTGGATGAAGACCCCGAAATGGAGGTAAATTAAGCTCAAAAGCATTATCACCAACTTGCTTGATGATGGTGTATGGCCCATAACGCAGAGGATGAAGCTTCCTATTGGCACCCTATAATCATTCCTTTTGGATATGCAACCACACCTTGTCCCCGATTTGAAAATTATGAGGAGTACGATGCTCATCATGTCTCACCTTATACTTCTTATTGGCATTTTCCAAAATTTCATGAACCTGTTGTTGTAAATGATTAATTTTATCGATGAAATGGGTTGCCTTATCTTCCTCCTTACCAACATGTGGAACCAGATCAAGTTGAATAAGTGGTATGGCAACGTCCATGGGTGCAAGTGGCTGATAACCAAGATAAACCTCAAATGGGTTGTGGCCAGTTGAACTGTGAATTGCCCTGTTGTAGCTATGTTGAACATATGGAAGACTTTCATCCCATGCGCGGGGATGTTTTGAGTGTGTAGTGTCATAAAATTGTGACACTTGCAATTTTGACTGCATTTGGGTCTTCACGATGGCGGCGCAACGTTGAACCTGAATGGAGACCCTGAAACCTGTTTACGACATCAAAAACTGCATCTTTCTGCACCTTGGCCTGATTCTCCTTGCACCCTGCTGTCCGGAGAGGTGGGACCATGGCACCCAGCGCCCTAGTCCTTCAGGACCATGGCACCTAGCGCCCTGGTCCCTCAGGACCATGGTGCCCAATGCCTTGGTCCCTGGCCCTATTTTGGGCCCGGTCTCTTGTTGGGCATCGGGTCTTCAAGTTTGCAATTTGGAAAATAATGTTCCTAGGTTGGCCTAAGGTCAGAAAAATCAGTCTCCTAACCCTAATTGACAAGTATATAAACTACATTTCCCCTCCCATTTGGGAGGAGGAAAACGATTTGTGTGCAAAAGGCGGAAGCGATAGGCAAACATTCAAACATTCAAGCATTCCTTCAAGCAATTAAGCATCCTAGGTCTCCATTCAAGGCTAGGTGTTGCATTCAAGACAAGGATTCAACCATTGAAGAGGAGATCACCTACAACATACAACATCATTACACCTTCGCATGTAAGAATACAAACATTCTTACAACAAGGTATCAGTACTTGATTACATTACAAACATTTACATTCACAACATTCTCATTTCTTGGTTAATTCCAAAACTGGGGTTTGACCTGAAGGCAAACCCCTAATCCCTAACCCCCCAATCATCCTCTCTTTTATATGTGTAGGTTGCAGGTACACAGCTATAATTGAAGATCTGGAATCCTTGTGCAGAGACGAACAGATCCCCCTTCATTTTGCAGATTTTTCGGAGGACCGTGTGCACTTCGGGCACCATCGTCCTATCAACTTTTGCTCAAACTTGTAGGACAGCATCATCTCGACATTTTACTACTAATTTCAGGTCCGCAGCTTCATCCCATGTCTCTATCCCTGTCTACAAGCGAATCTTTCTTACTTTCACATACACTCTTAGTTCAATCCTTCTATCTACATTCTTTACAAAAGAGGGTATCCTTGTTGTCTCAACCCCTGAAACTCATTTAGAATTCAATCTTGCATTGTGTGGGATTGGATCTTGTGAGTTTCAACCCCTCTTTTGAATGTAAAGTCTCTCCTAAGTGAAAACCATCAATCGTAGTGACCTCCTTTCTCTCTCTTTGGAGTGGGGGAACACCTAGGGTTCGATTTTTCGCTTTACAGAGTGATACATTCGTAGGATGTGTATGATCATCTGGTTCACTACCTCTATTTGGCCATCTGTTTGAGGGTGGAAAGTAGTAGACTTTATCAATTTTGTGTCCATATTTTCCTATAGTGTAGACCAGAACTTACTAAGAAATCTAATGTCTCTATCCGAGATAATGGTATTTGGTAGACTAAAATGAACCCAAATGTATTCAAAGAATAGCTTTGCAGTGTCCTCTGTAGATATGGTTTTTTTACAAGCCACTATTACTGGATTTTTGAGAACCTATCTACCACAACATACACACAATCATGGCCTCTTTTGGTGGTAGGAAGACCAGACATAAAGTCCATTGAAACTGAGTGCCAAGGTTTTTCAAGAATAGGAAGTGGTGAGTACAACCCAAGTTTACGATTGGCAGGCTTAGCAATAGCACATGCAGTACAAGCTTGAATATATGAAATAACATCATTCCGTAATTTTGGCCAATAGAAATACTTCTGAAGTATAGCAGTAGTCTTACCTATACCAAAATGACCACTAACCTTATTATAGTGAGCTTCCCATATCAACTTTTTGCGTTCTGCATTGGGCACACAGATTTGGCCAAGGTGACAAAGCATTCCATCCTGCAAATAGAAATCATTCACTTGCTATCCCTTCACTAATTGATTATAAACATCTGCAAATTCAACATCATTCTCATACAAACAAGCCCAGGCTTCAGTTTGATGACCACATGAGTTCAAAACCATACTTATGGCTGCAATTGGAGGCCTGCTCAAACAATCTGCTACTTTATTAATACTTCCCTTCTTGTGGTGAATATTGAGGTGAAATTGTTGAAGATATGCTGACCATCGTTGATGTCGATCATTCTGCAACTTCCCTTGTGTTTGCAAAAATTGAAGGGGTTTGTGATCTGTGTGGATGACAGTCTCCTTACCCATATTGTAATGTTTCCACTGCTTACAGGCTTGAACAATAGCATATAGTTCCTTGTCATAAGTAGCATATCGACGCACTATATCAAAAAAGGTCTGACTATGATATGCAACTGGATGACCATGTTGCATGAGGACTGCCCCTAGAGCATATTCTGATGCATCTGTTTGTATTTCAAATGGTTGTTGTAGGTCAGGAAGAGATAAAACTGGTGCAGAACATAACCTTCATTTTAGCCCCTTGAATGCTTCTTGTTGAGCACTTGTCCATTTAAACTTTGCTTGTGTCCCCCCCCTCAAAGACTGATTTAGAGGCCAAGACAGATGGGAAAATCCCAAGACAAACCTGCGATAAAAGTTTGCTAACCCGAGGAAACTTCGTAACTCTATGAGATTTCTAGTAGATGGTCAATCCTTAATCACCTATTTCTGGTTCTTTTATTTTCAAGAGGTTCTCTGGTGATGTTTAGGCTGTCATCTTTCAATTTCTCTCAGTTTGTCCTATTGAGGTCAACCATTCTTCTATAGAAGGAAAGAGTTGTGGGCTAAGTTTTGTGAGATGGCTCCTACCGGGGGCTTTGGATGCCCTGTTATTTGAGGTTGGGTGTTATTTCATTTCTTTCTCCCTGCTACTAGGTTTCTTTCCCTCTTCTCCTATAGAGGTGGAGATTTTGGTAAAGCTAGTTTGCATGGAGTCTGTTTGGATTAGGCCTCTCTTTTTGCATAGGGTTTTGGGAGACTTTTCAAAACACTTCTATCTAGCTAAGCTTTATGAGTTGGTTTTTTGGTTGTTGGACTTTGTTTTGTGGTTTGAAGCTTGGAGGTGTATCCTTGTCCTATAGAGGTGGATAGGTCATGTGTTGGAAGGTGGAATTTGATCAGATGCAGGATGGTGAAGGGCTCCTTCCTGCCGGTTTTGGGAGCCATTATAAAACCCATCTTGAAAGGTTGTCAGAGCCTTGTAAAACCCACAGGTAGGCTGGAAGCTAGTAGTTTTCAAGGGCCTAGTCTAACCAGTTGTTGTATTTGGTTAAGGACAAGTTTTGTATTTGGTGGCCGGAGAACTATGTTGCGGGTTAAGGGAGCCTAGGAAAACCCAGCTCTGTTGGTTTTGGGTGCCAATCTAAAACCCAAATTGAAGGTTAGGGGAGCCTTTCGAAACCTTATCTATCCAGATTGTGACTCTATGAATATCTGTTGTAATATGGTGTTTTTTGAAGGTTATGGGTGCCTAGAAACACCTATGCAATTTGTTGAAGGTTAAGGGAGCCTTTGTAAAACCCTTGTGCATGTGAAAGATGCTGGTCTTTTCTATCTTGGATGAGGTTGGGCTATTGGTTTTTTATGATTATTCTTTTTGGTGGTGTTGTATTGTGGGTCCCAGATCCTAATAAAATCTAAGGGTTTTGGGTCCCATCAAAACCTGTTGTAAGGGGTTTCGGGTCCCCTCAAAACCTATTTTTTCCTTAATAAAAAACAACTTTCTCCCAATCTGCCTACTGAGGATGTGGAATTATTGGAGAAGGAGGAGGTTCCTTAGGATTCAAAGTTCTCCTTGGCCTCAAAATCTGACTAGTATCCTAAGGATTTTGAGAAGGTTGTTCCCCTTCCCCCTAAATACAACACCCCTAACTACATTCCTGGCCCCCCCCAACTCTAAATGCTAAGTTTTTGTGGTTGGAATAATATGTTGAGGACCAAGAATTGGTTATTAAGTGGCTCTTCTCTCAATTTAATGTTTCTATAAGAAAGATTAACAGGCTTGATACTTTAGTTGAGGTAGGTGGAAGGGTTGATAAATGGGTGGTGGAGAAGAAAGACAAACTGGTTTGAGAGGCTACTAGTAACATGGTTGGTAAGTTTGAGAAATGGGATAAGGTCGAAGAAAGGCTGAATGACCTTAATGAAAATATATTGTAGATGAATAAGGGTAGGGTTGTGATGGAGCTTAATGAAAGTTAAGAGATCTTGAGGAAAAATATTGAGGATATGTCTGCTCTAAACTAGGAGATGGCCTTAAGGAACTTGGCTTCCTTGAAGGATATTTAGGAGGAAATTAACCATATGGAAGTGAAGCAGAAGAGGCAGTCAATGTTTCCCTCTGCTACGATGGAACCCCCTATCTCATTGGTCAAAGATACTCCAAATTCTGATAATGTAACTTCGATTACTGATTCCAACAAAATAAATTCCATTCCTAAGAAATTAATTGGAATTTGTAAAGATTGGCAAGATGGTAACATCTCCACCCAATAGACCATCCCTTTGTGGCCTTAGCGGGTGGCTAGTTTGCTTTTTTTTTGTTGGGTCTCTAGCATGTGTCTCATCTTTAGGTGATTCCATGTTGGTTCAGATGTTTTATGTCTTTGTCTATCTGTGCATTCCTCATGTGTGCTAGGTGTTTCTTTTTAGCAGCTATGCAAAGGTAATGGTCTATCCTAGTTATAATTATTCAAAACAAAAAATACAAGAGATAAATTTATAAAAAATAGATTTAACAATCTAAATTTAACATTTTGGTAAAATATTTTATTAAAAACAGTTCAAACAATTAGAAATCTACGTAATATTTTACTTTACAGAAATTACACATCTTTCAATAAGAATTTTGTTGCTTAAAATGGGATTTCAAAACCAAGGTTCTTATATCTATTATAGAAATTAATTAATAGTAAATGAAAAGTAGATCTAAAAATATTAGGCTTTTGAAGTAACACATTTCTTGAGCT
Source organism: Cryptomeria japonica (assembly GCF_030272615.1). NCBI lineage: Eukaryota > Viridiplantae > Streptophyta > Pinopsida > Cupressales > Cupressaceae > Cryptomeria > Cryptomeria japonica. Next base: position 812,336,875 of record NC_081414.1, on the reverse strand, counting down.
TGAGACAAGATTTTTTTATCTTAAAAACAAATTAGATAGAATAAAAAATTGTATCATATGCTACACCACATACTAATGTGATATAGCTATAATAGTTCCACGCTTTAGAAAACCATTAAAAAAAAAATTAGGCTAAGGTTTATAGTTAGAGGCATATTTAGGGTAACTGTTAGGGTTATGAAATATAATTAGGGTTAGGGTTACAGTTAAGATTACAATTAGAGATATAATAACAACTATGATATATTTTATCTCAAAATTAGGGTTATGGTAATAATCTTCAGTTTAGATAAAGTGGGAGGGATCCCAAAATGATACATAAGAGCTAAACAAGCGGTCAAGAGGGAGGAACTCACAAGTAGTGAGACCACTGAAACTAAAAAGAGAAGACACTTTATTGAGGTAGTTTCTTTTGATTGGAGAAACTAACTATTGGGAACAAGGATCTCCACCCCAAAAAATATTCACATATTAAAAACTTAGGGGTTTAAGAAAGAACCCTGAACCATCTTTTTGATAAAACCACTTGAACTAGAATCAAAGTAGTCAAGGGAGTAGAAAGTTGCCATTATATTTTGAAAAGATTTCCACAACCTTTTATCTAAAGGACCACCTTGTATGGACACATGCTTAGATGAGGAAGGAGACCATAGAGATCTAGAGACAATTAGAAACCTTGTGCTAGTAGAACCACATAGCCATTCCAAAAAATACTAAACAAAATAACCAAATAATTGACTAGCACAAACAAATTTAGGGTTTCAAAAGGAATCCCTTAACCTATAATTGTTAGAAATCCTTGCAAATAAACCAACATGTACCACCTCAATAAGTCCACCATAACTAGCACCACTAGTAATTGTAATCCATAAAGGAAAGAACTCTGGGGAAGAAGCCCCATCTAGAAACCACAAATAAAGGAGATCCCATGCCAACCTATGAAAGTGAGACCTTGAGGACCTCACCCCAACAGGACTCAAAAAAGGATAGGGGTAATATAGGGTATACATAGAGACCCAATAAAATAATAGTCCCCTCCAAATGAAGCCAAGGACCAACACATAAGCAGGCACAATAGAAGAGGAGCCCTTTCTGGTTAATCTCCTATAGGGTAACCAACCCTCAACATATATGCAAAGATAACCCAAAATTGATAGCAGCTATCCAACACTAAGAAGAGTACCATCATCCCTAGAGAAAAGCATAGCCACAAGAACCCATGAATTCCCATCATCGATAGAAGGCTCTAGGGTCAAAACCCTAGCACACAAGAGATAAAGGAAGGAAACCTTAGGAAAAAAGACACACTCTACACTCTAGGATTCTATTACCATGAACCCTAGTAGAGCAAACAACCCTACAAAAATCCTTTAAAAACCCCTCTACAAATCCTACCTCCATAAGGCATCCAAAAAAAGAAGAGCCGAAAAACACCATCAATACCCTTCCCTAGAAGTAGAATAAAGAGCATTGAGAAAGAAGGCCTCCACTATAGACAGTTCAAGACACCAACTGAGAATCCAAAACTTGTATCTTTATATAAAAATAACAAAGAGTATTATAGGACAAGAACATACCTCAAAAGTAAGAACCCTTGTAGAAGGTTAGAGAAAAAACCTCTTGAAAGAGGAAATAGGCGAAAGAAACCCTCCCAAATCTTGCAGAAAAAATTCCTTGTCGACCCACAAAAAAAGGTAGGGGAGGAACTAAATAACATAGGGGCACCAATACATTAGAAGCCTCAAACCACTGTTCAGCCTGTCCAAACCCCACGTGATCCCTGTAAGCAGCATGAGAAAAACTCTCAATAAACAAGAACATCTAATTGTAACCTTCTCCAAGCTAGTCCACTTTAAAGCACAAATGATAAAGGGGCTAACAATCCTTGTCTAAAATAGAGAAACAAAAATGAGATACATGACCACATTGACTAAGGATCTCTTCTAAGTTAAGAATGCCCAAAACAAAACCAAGGTTCATAATCTTGTATCAGCCAAGGCAAAAACCTCACCCATAGGAGCACCTTATTTTGCATATCTACCTCATCCCCATCCCCATCCCCATCCTCTGTAGAAATCCTATCTCCACCATTGCCTCCTTCATTGTCCATCATGCATTATTAGAGGTAGAATATTAATTATCATCAAGGTTATGATTAGGGTTAGGGTTTGGATTATATTTAGGATTAGAGTTATGATTAGAAAAATAAAATGGGTTATGTTACATTCAAATAAATATTAAAACTATAATTATGATTATCGTTAGGGTTAATGTTATTCTTAGGATTAGGGTTAATGTTTAGAGTGAGGATTGCAGTTAGGATTATAATAAATTTTAGTGTTAGGAAAAGATGATTCAACCTTAATGAGTAATTTTACTAATTCCTTATTTATACTTTCACATTTTAAATTGAATAAATAAAATGAAGCCAAGATGATACATATAGTTTTAAATCAAAATAAAGAGAAACAAACTCAAATTTTAGGATTAGACAAAGATGATTCAATCTGAATGATTCATTTCTTCATCCATGTTTTTAATTATCTATTTAAACTTTCACATTTTAAATTGAATAACTTAAATGTAAGTCAATCTTAATTCATTTCTTCATTCAAATACATATAAATATACAATTAAGATTCTTGAACTTACATTATCTTATCTTATATCTTATCATCTTAATTCTTGTGTCAATATTTTGATAATATTACACTATCATCTTATCAAAAATTTAAAGTAATAAAGTAAAATAGTATTCTAATAACAACTTTTAAATTTACTAAAAATAAAGAGAAAAAATATGAAAACCACTACAATATTATTCAATTCTCCCTTGTATATCAAATCAAATATTTTGGTTTATTGTGTTAAAATTAGGGTTAGGGTTAGAATAAGAGTTTCAATTAATTTTACCATTGAGATTAGTGTTAGGGTTAACAGTATAGTTAGAGTTACTAATAGAGATAGAATAAGGGTTATATTAAGGCTCATATAAGATTAAAATTATAATTATGATTAGGGTTAGAGTTATAATTAGGGTTATGATAGGATTAAGATAGGGTTGATGTTAGTCCTAGGACTAGAGTTAGGGTTACAATTAGAATTAGAAAGAGGGTTGCAATTATAATTATGATAAATTAAAAGGTTTGGCAAAGATGATTCAAACTTAATGATTCATTTCTTCATCCAAGTTATTAATTCTTTATTTATACTTTCACATTTTAAATTAATAAATTAAATTAAGTAAAAATGATACAAATAGTTTCAAATCATAATAAGAAGAAACAAACTCAAATTTTAAGGTAAGGTAAAGATGATTCAATCACATTTTAAATTGCATAAATTAAATGAAGAAAAGATGATACAAATAATTTTAAATAAAAATAAGAAGACACAAACTCAAATTTTAGAGTTAGGAAAAGATGATTCAATCTTAATGATTCACTTCTCAATCCAAGTTATTAATTCCTTATTCATACTTACAAATTTTGAATTGAATAACTTAAATATAGAAAGGATTATACAAATAAGTCTAAATCAAAATAAGAAAAAGGAAATGGAAATTTTTAAATAGACTGACTCAATCTCAATTCATTTCTTCATCTAAAAACCTATAAATCCACCTCTTCAAATCTGTGAGATTTTGCCAAGATCAAGGGTACAATGAAAAGTATAAAAATAGAGACAAAAGAATGACAAGAACAAACTATATTCTCATCAATATGAAAATGATCAACTAGATTCACCAATACAATGAATATAGGCCTTCTTATATAGGCAGGGCCATATGGATGTACGAGCACACAATCATGACATGTGGCTCAATGAGAAACAAGGGTAGGTAAGAAATACTAGGGGTACGTAGGAGAAATAATATAATATTCCACAAGAGGTGGATGACCCACTGAATGTGGAGTGTAATAGCAAAATAAGACCACAAAAGGTGGAATTTCTCCTACAAGCTCTATCCCTATGTGCACACTTCCCTAGGTGTCTCAAATCCAAACTACGAAGAAATGCATTATCCTAAGTTAACTTAAGTAAAGTGTAATAATATCCATAATGTATATTTATTTACACCAACACCCCCCCTTAAGTGCAACTTAGGGGAATGAAGACTCAAGTCAATAATGCAAGATGGGTCCCAGCTACTAGGCCATGATAGGTACCCATGTACAATATGCAAATGAAAGAAAAACTATGAAATGCAATCTCTCACAAACGGAGAAAGGGAGAAAACCCAGTGGGAAAAAACTCCCCTCCAAAAGAGAGATGAATGTACAAAAGACTCTCAAAGATGATGGACAAAACCTCAAAGAGGAAAAAGTCCCCCCCATAAGAGAGGAAGGAGAAGTCAGCTGACCCCCCCTAATGACACATCCCGCACCCCTAAGAGTGCTCGCAACTGCTGGAACTTACTCTTGGTGAAAGGTTTGGTGAATATGTCAGCAACCTGCTCCATTGTAGGACAATACTGCAAATCAATGACCTGCTCCTGAATGAGCTCTTGGATATAGTGCATATGAATCTCGATGTGTTTGGTCCACTGGTGCTAGACTGGGTTCTTCGAGATTGCAATAGTACTCTGATTGTCGCAATGTAGAACTATCGGTCGTGGAGTGGTGAACCCAAACTCTATGAGAATCTGTTGGAACCAAATGGTCTCAGTCGCTGCATTAACAATGCCTTGATACTCAGCCACAGTCGAAGAGAGAGCAATAGCATGTTGCTTCTTGCTCTGCCAACAAATGGGGCTAGAACTAAGGTGAAAACTGTAACCAGAAGTAGACTTACGGTCATCAAGATCGCCAGCCCAATTAGAGTATGTGTAACCAACCAAGCGAAGTCCTGTGCCTACTGCATAGTGAATCCCATAGTG